>NC_090347.1:35431040-35734070 GCF_035084215.1 Heptranchias perlo | reverse complement strand
CCCTGCCCCTGGTATCTCCCTTGGATTAAACCAGGTAATCTTCTATGCAATTTTCACTCTATTTCTAGGAATCTCTTAGTCTACATCTGAGTATCTCTCTATTTTCATCTTTTGTCCCCACTGAGCTCTGCGCCAACTGCAGGCAATGCATCTTAAGGCAATGAGCCCTTGCCAGCTGCCTACCAACATCACTCTTTGGCAGGAAACAGAGAGCAACTGGCGATGACTGCCCATTTGATTTCCTCCCTGGCTTTACTTGATGCCAACCGCAGAAATGCTACACAGATCATGAATTCATTGGAGTGGCAAATAAAGCCCACCTTTCCCATCACTCCACGGTGCAGTGTGCCATGCTCCAACATGCTGCTTCTTCACACTATTATTTTAGAATGTATTGGACCATTAAAATGTCATTTTTTTCCCAGACTTAAAATGTCTTGCTGTCAATGTAATATTCAGATTATGCAGAATCTTTTCATAACTTCTCCTCTGCAGGAGTGCTCCTAGATTCTGCATCAGTGATTAGCTCATTTCATTAAATTGGCTGATTACAGAATTCATTACAAGAAAAGGCAGCTTAAAAATTAATATGTACACATTGGTGCATTAATACGAAATAAGGCAACCATGGATTACTGCATCACCCCCACCCCCAAATTCATTTTGCTTCATTCCAAGTCCTAGCTAAGTTGATGAGCAAAAATAATGTGGGATCACAGGTATTTCCTACCGTTGCATGACACCATGTACTGGTACATCTGGGCCATCCAAGAACCTGCAAAATCCAAAGCTCTCCCCTCCTCTCCTGAATGTGCGGAAGAGTAATATTCCACGGGTTCAAGCAGCCATCCAACATCTCACACAAGTTGCCTTTCTTCATGTGTGATCCCTCATAGTGAGTGTCGGCAGATTATTTAAGCATTGGAGCCATCACAGCTGAGCCTGATGCACACAAACCAACTTTCGAGTGATCAGAGATGGCCACGATGTCTATTCATAACCCAAGGCGCAGTGCCCATTTGAAGCACCTCTCTACTGCTGCCCCAACTCAAATGAATTAACTCCACACCAACCAGAACCAAGCTTCTTAGTCTGGATGGCTCAGTACCACATCAAGTGCTGCATTTACCCACTAAGGAGAGATTTTACCGACAGCAAATTTTCTTTGTTAGTACTATGTATTAAACATACAAAATTGATGAGTAGAAAAAGACCAGCTGGTCTATCAAGCCTGCCCCACACCTCATGATGGCTGAAGCATCAGGACTAGACACTCCCCCCACCCCCACCCACATATAGCCATGTAATCTCCAGGGAAAGGCAAAAAAAGAGAAAAAAACGAAGGCCAACGCCAGGGATATTACCATCATGAAGGGAAAAAATACTCTGGAAAACTGCTCTCCAACCCCCTCAGGTGATCAAAACCATTCCAGGAGATCACTCTTTCCCGGGGCCTTAAAATTGTGTAATTCCTCACCTCCATCAATCTTTTCCCTACAATCTACAGACTTTCAAAGCGCAACCTGACGACCTCATTTTTCTTCCTTGCAGGAAGTACAAGAAGGGTCTACAGGTACTGCCTGGACAATGGTAGTTGGATGACACTCTCAAATTCTACTGTTATCTGGCGGGACCATTCTGAATGCTCCGAAGACAACCAGGACGTCCAGCAAAAGGTAAGCCATCAGAATGTTTGTAAATTTGTTTTGAAGCGGAAATTCCTGTTTGTTTATTCATCAGGAAATTAAAACTGGGTACTGACTCCATCCTAGCACTGACATGTGCCACCAATACCATTGGTTAGTGCAGGATAACAGTATTACAGAAAGATTCAGAAAATGTACAATTCTATCTGCATTTCATCCTGCCAAGACTTCTGAAACTGTTAACTTTGTTCCAGCATGCATGTTCAAACAGACTGTAGAATATTGGTCACATCTGCTGAAGTTTTGAAAAAGATCTATTCAGATTTGTTCTCGGTCTCTCATGAAAGTGCTGACTCATCCTATTGTACAGTTCTGTTGCTGTACAGTTTGGTTGGTCTATGCTTCCACTGCCATACGATTGAATTTCCGGTGCTGTACTGTTCAATGGGTGTTGGCAGCCCTTCAGTACCAAGTGGTCATTTCTTGTGTGTGAGTCAAGGCAGTGAGTGCCGTCAAGCTATTTGACTGATGTGAACTTAATCCCATATCCACACTTTCCACAAGGAACCACTGGAAAGTGATTAGGAGCAGGAACCTATCGATCACAGTGATAATTATGGTAGAATTTCTGTCACTAACATTGCTGAGATTGGGGATTTATTTTAATGTTTAAAGGTTCACGCACTTTAATGTACAAATGCATACCACGTAGAATTACATAGAATGTGCAGAACAAAAACAGGCCATTCAGCCCAACTAGTCCATGCCGGTGTTTATGCTTCACACGAGCCTCCTCCAACCCCTCTTTATCTAACCCTATCAGAATAATCTTTTATTCCTTTCTCCCACATGTGTTTATCAAGCTTCCCTTTAAATGCATCTATGCAATTTGCTTCAACTATTCCTTGTGGTAGCGAGTTCCACATTCTAACCACTCTCTGGGTAATGGAGTTTCTCCTGAATTCCCTATTGGATTTATTATATTTAAGGCCTTTAGTTTTGGACTCCCCCCACAAGTGGAAACATCTTCTCTAGGTCTCTGATGTACTAAGGAGCAATATCTTGATAAAGAAATGTTTTGAAAACCTTTTTATGTTTGTTAAATGACATAATGAAAGGAGGTAACTCATCAATGTATATTAGCGAGTTTTTACACACAGTGGAGGTAATTTTCTGGGTATGCGTTGATGAAACAGACCCTCACCTGCCTCCAGTGTATATCGGAACATCAGGGGCACAGTACCCAAGGTTTTCTGAAAAATGCTTGGGGGCGGGCAGATTTTTTGCTAGAATTACCTTCTCTGAAAGTTATATAGTACATCGTCATCATGAACATACTACACTGTTCTCTCTTCCAAACAAGAAAAGGTTTTTAGACACCTTTCCATGAAGACAAATTCCCTCAAGCAATATAATTAAAAGGTACTCCACTGTCTTCTGTTCCAAATCACTCTTTCCCATGGCCTTAGAACTGTGTAATTCTCATCTCCATCAATCTTCCGCCTACAATCTATAAACTTTTAAAGCTCAACCTTGACGTCTCCGAATTACTTCTTGACTTACCTCATTTTCTCTCACATTCTTTTTAACTTTGATAGCATCTTGTGCTATGCAAGTAACATTCGTGCCACACAAATGCCAGGCAATGACCATCTCCAACAAGAGAAGCTAACCACCTCCACTTGACATTCAATTGCAATACCATCAACATCCTGACGGTCGCCATTGACCAAAAACTGAACTGGACCAGCCACATAAATGCCATGGCTACTAGAGCAGGTCAAAGGCTGAGTATTCTGCCTGACTCCTGACTCCCCAAACCCGCAGAAGGACAAGGGCAGCGGGTGCACAGGAATACCATCACCTCCAAGTTCCCCTCCAAGTCACACACCATCCCGACTTTGACATATATTGTTGTTCCTTCATCGTCGCTGGGTCCAAATTCTGGAACTTCTTACCTAACAGCTTTGTAGGAGTTCCTTCAGCACAAGGACTGCAATGGTTCAAGAGGAGGCCCACTATCATCTTCTCAAAGGAAACTAGGGATGGGTAATAAATGCCAGCTTGGCCAGCGATGCCCATGTCCCAAGAATGAATATTAATTAAAAAATAATGAGGCTTGGCCCTTCACCTAGATTTCTCAATACACATTTGGAAGAAACTCTTTTGTATTTGTTGGATAAGCTTGTTGCCGGTTATTCAGGGCTACAGGGAAGCACAGCCCATGCTGCTCTTATTAATGACGTGTTGTGTTGTTTTGTGATATCATTTCTTTGCAGGAAAATCAGCATGGATTATTGAAAGCCCTACAACTGATCTACACCGTGGGTTATTCGCTCTCGTTGTCCTCACTCTCACTGGCCATGCTGATACTTCTGTGGCTTAGGTCTGTTCTCTGCTCATTGAACACACTTAGAGTGTGCTTGGGTTAATATTATAGCTTTACTGCTAATCTTTTGACTGTTTTATAACGTGAAGCAAGGATATATTGATATAATTGTAGGCATAAACAATTAGTACTGTATGATATCCCTTACATTAGCCAGTGACATAAAGCCCACTGCCATTTCTGACTGAATCACATGGATAATATCACTTCTATCCTAACAATGTGTTGTACAGAGGAAACAACTGTCTGTTGCATCAGCCATGACAGTCCCATTGGCATGAAAACAGAGAAAAATGAGAAAATGGTACAAAGCCATAACTTTTTCTGATATTATAAAGGTAAAACTCCACAGTGTAACAAGGCAGTTACACATCTCGGGGTCTGAGTGATATTGTTAAAGTGTTTGTAGCCCACTTGTATTGTTTATGACAATGTATTACTGTATTACAAGTGAAACAATGTGAAAGGTGTTATATAAATGCAAGTTCATTCTTTATACAGTTCGACATGAATTGGGAATCTCAGTTCTATTGTCCAACATCCCTGTCCTTGATGAGCACAAAAATGACCAATTGTAAAGTACAAACTAGAACAATTTTTGCCCACCATATCTATGCAAAAGTAGAGGATTTAGCAAACAGTGGGAAGGATTGTCTTTGCAGGAGCAATGCAAAACTAATCCTACTTCACTGCTCTCTCTCCAGAGCCCTGTATCTTCCTCTGCTTCAAATAATTATCTATTCTTCCTTTAAAAGATGCAATGATTCATTGCAAAACTGTTTGCTAATGTCTTATGTCTTCCTGAAATCTTAGACAGTCCTTCCCACTGTTTGATAAATCCTCTACTTTTATACCTTCAGCAAATTTCAATGTTGTCTTCCCTATATCCAAGTCTAAATCATCTGTATCGAGAACAAAAGTGGGCCAAGCACTGACCCCTGGAATACACCACTTCCAACCCTTCTCCAGTCTGAGCACCACTCATTAACCATAACCCTTTGTTTTCTATTTATCAACTAACTTTCTTTCCATGATACCACATTTCCTCTTGTACCATACAGTTGAATTTTTACAACAAGCCTCCAATGAGACACCTTATTGAACACCACCTGAAAATCCACACACACTGCATCTACTGCATTCCCTTCATCTATCCAATCTGTCACGTCTTCCAAAAATTCTTCTAAATTTGTCAAACAAAGGTTTCCATTCTCTGTTGGCTGCCCATGTATCTCTTAAACGCTCACTGATTTGATCTTGAATTATTGATTCGAAGAGTTTGCCACAACTGATGTTAAACTAACTGGTCTATAGTTACCAAATTATCCTTCTCTCCATTTTTGAACAAACATTGGATAACCTTCCAGTCTCATGACACAATTTGTATATCTAAGGAGGATTGAAAAATTGTGGCCAGAGATTCTATTATCCCCTCTCTGACTAACATCAACAGGACTGTGTACATGCCACCAGGGCCCAGTTCATTATCTGTTAATATTTTCAGATCAAGTCCTTTTCTACAGTTATCTCCAACGATTGTTCTAGATCCTTCTTCCACTTCCACCTTCATTTTTAAAAATGATGCAAAACATTCATGTGCTATCTCTGCCATAGTTTCATCTTCCACAACTAGATCCCCCTTTCATCCTTGAGCTATCCTACATTCCCTTTAATCATTCCTTTACTTTTTATATGCTAATAAGAACTCTTACTATTTCTGGTTATGTTATCTGCTACTCTTCTTACTTATAAGAACATAAGAGATAGGAGCAGGAGTAGGCCATTTGGCACTTCAAGCTGCTCCGCCATTCAATGAGATCATAGCTGATCTGATTCTGGCCTCAACTCCATTTTCCTGCCTGTTCCCCATATCCTTTGACTACCTTGCTGATCAAAAATTTGTCTAACTCAGCCTTGAATATATTCGTATATATCTCTCTGTCTGAACACGGTGATTGCCTTGGCAACGGGCAGTTGCAGGGGCATTCTGTAAACACCATGTATTGTTCTATATGTATAAATGCGTAGGCTTCGAGGAGCTCCTGAACATTTACCTGAGGAAGGAGGAAGCCTCCGAAAGCTTGTGAATTTAAAATAAAATTGCTGGACTATAACTTGGTGTTGTAAAATTGTTTACAATTGTCAACCCCAGTCCATCACCGGCATCTCCACATCATGACTACCATCGACACCACAAACTGCCGGCTCACAGTGGAAAGGATATCCAAGAAGATCGCGCATTTAGACACAGACATCAAGTTTTTACAGAGCTGCAAGAAAGCAGACAAGATCCCGAAAGGACTCCAGATCACGAACCCACTCAAGTCCACATACAACTCGGATTACGCTGAGAGACTCTGCCGCCGTACCTCTCGCACACTCCGCAACCATCTCATACACCAACTCTACAGCAGACGCCACAATCTCGAAACCAAGATAGAGTCCATACTCTCAACCTGTACTCAGGACACAGCAGACCAGCTACGTTATACCGCCAAACAGACGAGGCAACGGAACTACGCTGCCTACATGAAAACCAAGAGCAGGAAGCTTGAGAAACTCGGCATCACCACCAGCAACGACCAAGCTTCCCCTGGTACCACGGTTGCAACCACAGGGAAGTCTATTGTCAATTTATCCGACCACACCCTTCAACCAGACGAAATCGAAGTTCTCAGCCGAGGGCTCAATTTCTGCCCCACTACCAAAATGGACCCCACTAGTCTCGCGGCGGACACAGAGGAATTCATCAGGAGAATGAGGCTCCGGGAATTCTACCACAAACCCCAAGATTTCAGCAGCGAACCCAATGAGACAATCGACGATCCGGAACAGCAGACAGAGGGATCCGCGGTACAGCAACCGAAGAGGAAAGAGTCAAACTGGACTCCTCCGGAGGGTCGCTGCCCTCAGCTGGACATGTATGCTCAAGCTGTCAGGAAATGCGTCAATGCCAGATTCATCAGCCGCACTCAGAAGACAGTCCAGAATGTCACCCGAGCACAACGCAACGCCATCAACGCTCTCAAGACCAACCGCAACATCGTCATCAAACCAGCGGACAAAGGAGGAGCCATAGTCATACAGAACAGAACAGACTATTGCAAAGAAGCATACCGACAACTGGACAACCAGGAACACTACAGACGGTTACCCGCAGATCCGACCAAAGAACACACCCACCAGCTCAACAAACTGATCAAGACCTTCGATCCAGACCTTCAAAGCATCCTACGCACTCTCATCCCACGTAATCCCCGCGTGGGAGACTTCTACTGCCTCCCAAAGATACACAAAGCCAACACACCCGGACGTCCCATCGTATCAGGCAACGGAACCCTGTGTGAGAACCTCTCTGGATACATCGAGGGCATCCTGAAACCCATCGTACAGGGAACCCCCAGCTTCTGTCGCGACACTACAGACTTCCTACAAAAACTCAGTACCCACGGACCAGTTGAACCAGGAACACTTCTCACCACGATGGACGTCTCGGCACTATACACCAGTATCCCCCACGATGACGGCATCGCTGCGACAGCATCAATATTCAACACCAACAACAGCCAATCTCCGGAAGCCATCCTACAACTCATCCGCTTCATCCTGGATCACAATGTCTTCACCTTCAATAACCAATTCTTTACCCAAACACACGGAACAGCCATGGGGACCAAATTCGCACCCCAATACGCCAACATTTTCATGCACAAGTTCGAGCAGGACTTCTTCACTGCACAAGACCTCCAACCAACACTATACACCAGATACATCGACGACATTTTCTTTCTATGGACCCACGGCAAGGAATCACTAAAGAGACGACACGATAACATCAACAAGTTCCATCCCACCATCAAGCTCACCATGGACTACTCCTCAGAATCAGTTTCTTTCTTGGACACACGAATCTCCATCAAAGACGGGCACCTCAGCACCTCACTCTACCGCAAGCCCACGGACAACCTCACGATGCTCCACTTTTCCAGCTTCCATCCTAACCACGTCAAAGAGGCCATCCCCTATGGACAGGCCCTGCGAATACACAGGGTCTGCTCAGACGAGGAGGAACGCGATGGACACCTACAGACGCTGAAAGACACCCTAGTAAGAACGGGATATGACGCTCGACTCATCGATCGACAGTTCCGACGGGCCACAGCGACAAATCGCATCGACCTCCTCAGGAGACTAACACGGGACGCAACCAACAGAGTACCCTTTGTCGTCCAGTACTTCCCCGGAGCGGAGAAACTACGCCATGTTCTCCGCAGCCTTCAACATGTCATCAATGAGGACAAACACCTCGCTATGGCCATCCCCACACCTCCACTACTCGCCTTTAAACAGCCACCCAACCTCAAACAGACCATCGTTCGCAGCAAATTACCTAGCTTTCAAGAGAACAGCGTCCACGACACCACACAACCCTGCCACGGTAACCTCTGCAAGACATGCCAGATCATCGACACAGATACCACCATCACACGAGAGGACACCACCCACCAGGTGCATGGTTCATACTCCTGTGACTCGGCCAACGTTGTCTACCTCATACGTTGCAGGAAAGGATGCCCCAGAGCATGGTACATTGGCGAGACCATGCAGACGCTGCGACAACGGATGAACGGACACCGCGCAACAATCGCCAAACAGGAGGGTTCCCTCCCAGTCGGGGAACACTTCAGCAGTCATGGACATTCATCCACCGACCTTCGGGTAAGCGTACTCCAAGGCGGCCTTCGAGACACACGACAACGCAAAATCGTCGAGCAGAAATTGATAGCCAAGTTCCGCACCCATGAGGACGGCCTCAACCGGGATCTTGGGTTCATGTCACGCTACACGTTACCCCACCAGCGAACAAATGTTATCTGTTTTTAATATAATGGGTCATTTGCTGGCTTTCTCTGCCTTCCGGATGTTTCTGCCTCTCTCTGTTTTTTTTCCTGTTTGTTTTTTTGTTGAATGTGTATTCGGGGGTTCTGCAGGTGACACCTCTCTGTCTGAACACGGTGATTGCCTTGGCAACGGGCAGTTGCAGGGGCATTCTGTAAACACCATGTATTGTTCTATATGTATAAATGCGTAGGCTTCGAGGAGCTCCTGAACATTTACCTGAGGAAGGAGGAAGCCTCCGAAAGCTTGTGAATTTAAAATAAAATTGCTGGACTATAACTTGGTGTTGTAAAATTGTTTACAATTGTCAACCCCAGTCCATCACCGGCATCTCCACATCTTGAATATATTCAATGACTCAGCCTCAACCGCTCTTTTGAGTAAAGAATTCCAAAGGTTCACAACCCTCTGAGAAAAGAAATTTCTCCTCATCTCCGTCATAAATGGGTGACCCCTTATTCTGAGACTATGCCCCCTAGTTCTAGATTCCCCTATGAGGGGAAACATCCTCTCAGCATTTACCCTGCCAAGCCCCCTCAGAATCTTATGTTTCAATAAGATCTCCTCTTATTCTTCTAAACTCCAGTGAGTATAGGCACAACCTGCTCAATCTTTCCTTGCAAGAAAACCCTTCCATACCCGGAATCAACCTAGTGAACCTTCTCTGAACCGCCTCCAATGCAAGTATGTCCTTCCTTAAATAAGGGGACCAAAACTGTATGCAATGCTCTAGGTGTGGCCTCACCAGCACCCTATACAGTCGTAGCAAGGCTTCCCTGCGTTTATACTCCATTCCCTTGAAATAAAGGCCATTATTCCATTTGCCATCCCAATTACCTGCTGCACCTGTATGCTTTTTCTTTTGTGTTTCATGTACGAGGCCACCCAAATCCCTCTGTACTGCAACATTCTGTAGTCTTTCTCCATTTATATAATATTTTGCTTTTTTATTCTTCCTACCAAAGTGGATGACTTCACATTTTCCCACATTATACTTCATCTGCCAAATTTTTGCCCACTTGCTTAACCTATCTATATCCCTTTGCAGACACTTTGTGTCCTCCTCACAATTTACTTTTCCACCTATCTTTGTATCGTCAGCAAATTTGGCCACAGTACACTCACTTCCTTCATCCAAGTCATTGATATAGATTGTAAATAGTTGAGGCCCCAGCACTGATCCCTACGGCACCCCACTAGTTACAGATTGCCATCCTGAAAATGACCTAATCTCTCAATGGTTATTTGTCCCATTTTATTTCTTTGGACTAGATTAAGTAATGCTTATTTCCTTATTGGACAAGAAATATTTTGATCTACGAACCAATCTTGGATGCATTCCAAAAAGCATTCCCCATTTAGACCTTATAGAAGAAGAGTCCTCCCTACGATATAAATATTCCTCCTGTTCCCACTGGTAAAACAGAAATGTGTTCCAGATTGTGCACTTTGCCTCCAAGTTAAAGCATGTACCCGAGGAAAGTGAAATAAGCTCAAATATGTTGTTTTTACAGCTGTTCAGAGTTTACAGAGGCTCTAGCAAATGCTGTTAGTATTGCATAAATTAATAACCAAGGCCAATGATTTTCACTGTGTGTTTATTTTATTGAACCTATTAAAATTAGAGCACATAGGAAAATATTGGAGCAAAGGTATTCGAGGTATTTCTAAGAGAATGCTTGTTTTGTTTTGTCTGTATGGAAGCTACATTTTTTTCCAGTTTAGATTTAACCCAAAGAGAACTCTGATAACTGGACAATCTGGGTTTCTTTCCTTTTGTCTATAGGAAGCTACATTGTACTCGAAACTACATCCATATGAATTTATTTGCTTCCTTTATTCTGAGAGCACTGGCAGTCCTCATAAAAGATATTTTTCTGAATAACACTTATTCAAAACATCCAGATGATGAAATGGGATGGAAGACATTTTTCGACACTGAGGTAAGCGACAGATATCCTGTGTCTTCTGGGATAGAATTTCAAACCATCCTAGAGCAATAAAATCTCCGTAATCTCTGCTGGTCTCACCTTTTTTCTGTCAGTGTCCATCTCTCCACCTGTAACTCTCTGAATCTTTCTCTATTTCTCTTTTTTTTTCCTGTTTGTACAGTTGTCTCTCTCTTATGATTGTTCAATGTCCCAAGTGAAATGGTGGTTTTAAAAGACATTAGTCTACAGCCCAAGACTGACATTTAATTCACTACTGACCTTAATACAGCAATCTGTCATACAGAGGATTCCCCTCTCCCACCATAAAGCTATCTGATGGCCTAAACCTTCTGATAGAGCATCTGTTGGTCCCTCGCTAGCAATAAACTCTTCAAGCATCTCTTTGTAGCACACTCCAACCTGCACTATACATTTTCTATATAGTCTTGCCTTACATTATAAAAAGGATACAAAGCAGTGCCTGGTGTGATACTGAGCCACGCAGACCAAAAAAGTTCCAGTCCTTTAAAGCCAATCATTTAAAGAAACAGTCTATTCTTCACTAAGGCATTTTTTGAAGAAGCATTAAAGACAAGAGCAGTGTTATGGTGCAGTGTCCTGCAATATAATTATCCCATTTAGAAATCGAATTCTATAATCTGTAGGCTTTTAAAACCCAAGCTTCTAATCACCTAACCAATGCTCCTTGATTTATCTCTTCTTTTCAAACTTACACTGTAGGCCCAGTCTTTCACTCTGGGCTTTGACCCTTCACCTAGGTGTCTCAAAACAAAACAAACAAAATATATTAACTGCACTATTAAAGCTCTGCTGCAGTGTGTTATCCCCACAATCAATGTGGTAGCACAACAGCTGAGTTTGAGGAAAGTGAGTCCACCCAAAAGCTGCCTACTAAGCTGACAGTGCCCTCATTGGCGAGTATTGGAACATCACCAAGTTGAACCTGAATTTTTGCTGCCTATTTTAAAGACTTATTGGCCCCGATATTAGTGGGGAAGCGGGATGGCAGTGGGGGGGTGGGTGGGGGGGCGATTGGGCATGTGGCAAACCCGCATGAACCAAACTTATCGTTTCTGACACAATCGCACGTTGATTGCTTGTGGTTAACATCCTCTCTGGGTTTCGTGCCCGGCAGCTAGCTTGATTGACAGGCTGGCTGCCGTCAGGAGTTGCAACGCGAGGGGGAGGAGTGGGAAAGAGAGAGAGAGAGAGATGGAGATGTCATCCAGCGCTGGACTAGAAGACCGGGGAAGATCGGGAGGGTGAGATCAGGGGAACATCAGGGGGAGTTCGGGGGAAGATCAGGAGGGTGAAGAGGGAGACATCGGAGCAGGTTTCAAAGGTAGGTGCTTTTAGTGTTTTCACTTCATTGCATGTTTTTTTATTTAATTTATTTTGTTTTTTGTTTCTTGTTCCCTGATCCGGCCCTCCATGCCTGGTTTGACCAGGCGTGAATTAGAAGCAGTGGGCAAGCCGCCCATGTAAGTTAAAAATCTTTCTAATCCCTTCATCTATCACAGGTAAAGTGCCTTAAGTGCCTCAATGAGGTACATTTAGCTCTTTAAGCCGGCGGGACTTCCGTTTTCAGGTCGCCTGCGCGCACACAGGTGGGTCCCTGAGAAACTCGGAAGCCAGTGGGTTGGAACCGGCTTCCAAACCCAAACGGGATTTGCACAATTTTTGGAGGCCTCCCACCCCCAACACACCCGCATTTGGCTCCTAAAATCATCCTCATTGAAACAGTTATGAGTGAAGTTTGTATTCTCTCTCTCTCCTCCAGATTTCAAATGGATGCAAGATGGCCCAGGTTTTCATGCACTATTTTGTTGGCGCCAACTTCTTCTGGCTTTTGGTGGAAGGAATTTATCTTCATAAACTGATAGTCCTGGCTGTCCTTTCAGAGAAAGGATTGTTAAAACAATACATCCTAATAGGATGGGGTAAGTGAAACTCAAATTCAAGTCTTAATTGTATTCACCTCACCTATCTGCTGTTTTAAAATTGCTTTTCCTCCTTTTGGTTACGTCCACTGATATTAGTTACCACTCCTGAACTCTCAGGTTGAGGCAAGTGACCTCTTCCCAGGCCTCACTTCATACAACTCTGTAATTTCTTGACAAGAGAAAAACTACACAGCCACTTCTCAATGAGGAATGGCAAGGTGTCAGCCTTGGCTCAGTGATGACACTCTCAAGGTTGCAGGTTTAAGTCCCACTGCACATAATCTAGGCTAACACTTCAGGGCAGTACTGAGGGAGCGCTGCACTGTCGGACGTGCCACCTTTCAGATGAGACCCCATCCGTCCTCTTAGGTGGACACAAAAGATCCCATGGCACTATTTTGAAGAAGGGCAGTGGCGTTCTTCCCAGTGTCCCTCAACCAACATCGAAAACAGATGATCTGGTCATTTATCTCATTGCTGTTTGTGGGACGTTGCTGTGTGCAAATTGGCTGCCGCGTTTCCTATGTTACAGCACTGAATTCACTTCAAAAGTACTTCATTGGCTGTAAAGCACTTTGGGAGATCCTGAGGCTATGAAAGGTGGTCTATAAATGCAAGTCCTTTCTTTGTGATATATGCGCATGTAGCCCTTGAAAATAGAAACCTTGGACACCCCTGCTCTAATCCATGCTTTTAGTACTTCGAGGTTCAACATCTCCAATAATCTTCTGGCTGGCTTTCTGCTTCTACTTTCATGACTTGCAACTCATTTAGATTGCCGCTGCCCTTATCCATACTCCCTTAAAGTCCTGCACTTCCGTCACACCTGTTTTCACTGGGCTGCACGTGCTCCTCCAAATCTATTTCAGGACCTTTACGCTCACCTTAAATGCCTCCACAGTCTTGTCCACGCTACCTCAGTGACCTCCGTTAGCCCTATGTTCCTGCTTGCAACCTTTGCTTGACTGACACTGATCTACTTTTCATTCCAGACAAGCCTGGTGTTAGAATAATGCCTATCAAAACACCTTGGACTCTGTGTCAGATCAACTCACTGGAGGATGGGGGGAATGGATCTGTTACAACAGCCAGTATGCTACATGACATTTGTTATTAGGTTACCCGGAAGTTTCTTCTCCAAAGAAAATAAGCACAACTTCCATAATCTCTCGTGACACTTTAAATTTTAGATACCTGATATCTTTATTGTTCCTTGTCAAGTCCTGCTCATGTATCACCCCTATACTCATGGACCTACATTGGATCCTAGTCTCCCAACGCCTCAAATTTAAAATTCTAATCTTCATGTCTAAATCCCTTCATGGCATCTCCCCACCCTATCTCTGTAACCCCTCAATCCTTACAACCCTCCGAGAATGCCATTCCTCCAACTCTGGCTTTTTCTGCATCCCCCACTCCATTCACCCCACCATTGGCAGCTAAGCCTTCAGCGTTCTAGACCCTACACTTTGAAATTCCCTCCCTAAACTTCTCCACCTTCCTCTCCTCCTTTCTCTCCTCCTTTAAAACACTCCTTAAAACCATCCCTTTGACCAAGCTTTTAGTCACCCCTCCTAATATCTCCTTCTTTGGTTCAGTGTCAATTTTTATCTGATTATGTATCTGTGCAGTGCCTTGGGATATTTTCTTATATTAAAGGTGCTATATAAATGCAAGTTGTTGTTAAATTCCCACCCTGTAGTGCACTGTGCTTGTTGAGCATTCAGTGTGGGCCTGGAGAGGAAAATTGCCCTTGTATCTATTGACTTGTGAGCATGACAGAGAGCATCCTAGTGTCACGTAGAATAACATGGGCTGCAGAGTATTTCAATAATATAATCCATTTTGGAGGTTGAGGTGATATTGAACACTGATGACATGTTACTGCTTTGTAGCATCTTCAACCTATATCTTATCCTACATTTATAAGACATCTACAGAGTAGAATCAGCAGAATTAGAAATGTTAAGCTGAAAACTCCATCAACCCATTCAGGGTGGTGGAGGTGCAGTAGAGCAGGACTTCCAGTGCTGCTTTGGCCTCCCCATGACCCCGCCCCAAATCCTGGTGGGGGGTCAACTTGCCTGTAAAGGTGCAGCAGAGACACCAGCCCCACTTTCCTACTGGTAACTCGGAGTGGTAACCTGGTGCTGCTCTGCCACTCTAAGGAGGATTCTGCACTTCCACCCCTAGAGGCCGGAATTTCTAGCCTCATGTGAAGGTTTTGCTTAAGTTCTCCAGTTTTAAGAAACACCCACTGAACATAATGGTCAAGTTTGACTAGGTATGCATTGCAGTTGAATCTGCACACCAGGACTCAGTGGCCATGGGGTAGCTTACTTCCACAGCTCATGAAGCAAGTGTTGATACAACTCAAAAACTAACATCTTTCTCTTTCAGTTTGCCCACTATTATTTGTTATACCTTGGACAATATCAAAGGTTATCTATGAGAATGAATGGTAAGACTCTGAAAAAAATGTGTTTCTTTATAATAATAATAGTTAATAATTGAACTAAAGTATTGTTTTACATGCTTGAAACACACTCCAACCTTCCAACACTCTCTCACACTCTTGGATAGGATTCAAGAAAACGTTTATCATCTGATCGATGATCCCTCTCTCACCTCAAGCCTTTCTCTCTCTCTCTCTCTCTCTCTCTCTCACATCATCACAGATGTTCTTGTCTCTCTCTATCTCGTAAATATTGCTGTGGAGAGTGTTCTTCTGAGCTTTTATTCCTTGTTCCTGCTAAACGTTATTTGTCTAGTAGGCCACAGTAACATCCAACTGAAAATGGCCTACAATCTTCCTCTTCCCCACATCCTCACTGTGTTGAAATCAAGATTCATTGCACAGTCTCCTTATTATTTTCCAGGGCCTCAAACTCTAGAGCTCTTTACCTCCTTCAGTCTTTTCCTCTTACTACGATCTTCAGACTTTGAAATGCAAGTTTGGGATCACCTAATCACTGATATACCCAGCCTTACATTTTACTCTTTTCAACCTTGGAGATACTTTACACTATGGGGGAAAAATTCGATAAGGGCCGTCTTCGGGCAGGGGTAGCGTGATGTGCTAGTACCCTGCGCCCAATAAGCCCCTATGCAGGCAGCATGTGAACTTCATGCTGCCTGCTACTGACCATGATATCTCCGTGCAGCCAGTGCTACCCGCACTGCTGAGAGGCTGCACGGAGAATGAGGAAGTTGGAAATGGGGCGTGCACAGCGCACGTCATCAGCAGCCTGCACCTCTTAAAGGTGCACATTTCAAATGGCAGGTACACAGTTTACTAGGAAGAGGGAAAGATGGCCACGAGTATAGCAGGACCGGCATGAGAGAGGGCTCCATGATGCACTGGAGGCCCTGGTGGAAGGGTGGACAAAAGGAGGGCCAACATGTATCCGCAGGGTGGCAGGAGACCCTCCAGACTGCAGCTCCGCAGGCATTGGCAGGCTGCAGTGCAGGAAGTAAATGCTAGGAGCATTGCACCACACACGTGGGTGCAATGCTGAAAGAAGTTCAATGATTTGACACGAGTGGTCAAGGTGAGTGAATGCAAATGTCAAGTGGCACATCCAACCGACTGCACCACTGCTCCACGCATCACACTCCCCAACACACACCCACCATCAAACACTGCCCATCCATACACAATGTTGCACTCGGCATGCTGCATCTCACCCTCACATAGTACCACACTCGTAAGCTACACAACCACCACACACAGGTCACACAAACTGGCAGCTATTCAACCTCAACAGGCACATCACTCACACACCTTTCAGGATATTCACTGATACATTGTCGTCTGTCTTGCAGGAGAAGGTGGCGCATAACAGCCTGCAGCAGGAGGGACCTGAGGGTGGACGGGGACGTTTACACGTCCTCACAGGAGACAGTTCTTCAGATCATTGGGTGGGCCGTCGCTGCAGCCGTGACAACATGCCGTACCAAAGGTCCCGATGAAGGGGGTCCCTGCATATCTAATGCTCCTCCTCCTTTCCCACATCTCCCTCCTCCCATAATCTTTTCTGACTCACGTGCTGCAGATGCTGTCAGCACACACTTCTTACTTGCTCCTCTCCCCACTCCACAACTCAACCTGTTTCCCTTTGTCATTGCAGATACCCAAGAACGCGTGGCGGCACCGCCCGAGGAGGGGGAGGGGGAGGGGGAGGGGGAGGGGGAGGAGGAGGAGGAGGGGGGGGAGGGGGAGGGGGAGGAGGAGGAGGGGGGGGAGGGGGAGGGGGAGGAGGAGGAGGGGGAGGGGGAGGAGGAGGAGGGGGAGGGGGAGGAGGAGGAGGAGGAGGACACTGAAGTCACACCGTCACTCGATCTGACACTCGCTTCCACCAGCTCAGAGACTGATACTGCGTGTCCTTTAGAGGTTAGGTTAGAAGAGGGATCGGCACGTGGTGAGACACTGAGCACAAGTGCGCAGGAGCCGGGGCGGAGGGAATGGATACCACAGCTTGCCGGAGAGCGAGGTCGCTCACTAGTTCTGCTGCAGAGGAGTCAGATGAGGACTGCGATGGGCCAGGCTACAGAAGACGGCTGATGGGCGTACCTCACCAAATGCTTGGTGCACTGGAAAGCCTGCACACAATGAGAAGGGGCAGGGAGGAGTCCAGCTCCAACTTAGCACAGAGCTTTGTGCAGAGCTTGAAGCCCATCCTTCCCAACATGGAACGGGCGGTCACCTCCAACAGCACACCTGTGGAACCCACCATGATGCAGTGTCTGATTGCCGACGTCATAGCTTCCATTGCAGCACAAAGATCTGCCATCCAAGGTCTGACTGCTGCATTTGCAGCTCAGACTGCTGCATTGGAAGCTCAGACTGCTGCTATTGTGGGCCTGGGGACCACTGTGGAACGGAGCTTCCAGGGCGTCGCAGCACTCCAGCAATCCGTTCTCCAGCTGATCACCAGGATTGCTGAGGCGCCGCCCCGAGAGTGGTAGTGGCACCATGGCAGTCGGACCTGCTGTCCTCTCTCAAAATGACAGCCTTCCTGCTCCCACCCCTGCTACTCTGCCAGTGCCCCTGTTGTTGCCTATTGGCCAGCCAGGCCAGAATGCTGCAGCCCATGCTGAGATGGTGTAGTCTGAAGCCGGGCTCTCCCGGCCCAGAGCTGCTCGATGTCGTCCTCCGAGGCCATTTGCATGCTCCCCCATTGAAGGCCAGCAGCGTCCCACCACCCATGCTCCAGCCATTGGGGAAGCACCTCGTAGGAGCACTAGGATAGGTAAAGGCATATGAACAACAGAAACTAAGGGAATGCACAAGGGTGAATAGTTCTGTTCTGTTTGCATAATTTCATTTATTCATTGATAAATGAGACTATGAATTTGCATTTGGTGGTGGTTTTTATTTATGCAATGAGCTGAGGGGGAAACCAATGTGTAATTGGATGGAGGGCGATTTGATTGTCTGTGGGAGCGGAAACATGGGGAGTGTAGGATTGTTGGTGAATTGGGGGATGTAGTTGACATTATTGATAGCGGGCACGGATCAGGTGAGCACGCAAGTCCTTACAGACAAGGCGTGTGGTTCCTGTTGCACCATTAAGTCTTCCTCCACTTCCTCTTCTGACTCCACCCCCTCCTCCTCCTCCTCTTCAGCTTCTTCCTCCTTCTCTACCTCTGGCTCAGGGTCTTCTCCAATCATTGGTGGCAAAGGCTGGTCCCTCATTGTGCAGCACACAGCAGACCACCATGAATCTGCCCACCTGCTCAGGGGAGTACTGCAGGGCTCCTCCAGACCGGTCCAGGCAGCGGAAGCTTTGCTGAGGAGGCCTATGGTGTGCTCCACAATGTTGCGTGTAGCAGCATGGCTCTCATTATAGGCCTGCTGTGCGTGGGTTCCTGACCGGCATCATGAGCCATGGTGTGAGGGGATAGCCTTTGTCGCCCAGTAGCCAGCCTTTGACTTGCTGAGTCGGATGAAAGATAGCTGGCACGTTGGACTGCCCCATGAGAAGGCGTCGTGACTGTTCCCAGGGTAGTGGGCATCGACCTCCATGATTCGATGTGTGTGATCGCACACCAGCTGCACGTTCAAGGAGTGGAAGCCCTTTCGATTGACGAAGACGGCTGAGTTAATATGCGGGGCATGCAGGGCAATATGTGTGCAGTCAATGGCACCCTGCACCATGGGGAAGCCAGCAATGTGGGCGAACCCCCGTGCTTGCTCGTTCTGCTTGTCTCTGTTGAGAGGGAAGGTGATGAACCTGTTCCTCATGTGGTACAGTGCGTCTGTGACCTCCCTTATGCAGCAGTGCACTGCATACTGTGAGATGTTGCACATGTCGCCAGCAGAGGCCTGAACTGATCTTGAGCTGTAGAAATTCAGCGCCACAGTGACCTTCACAGCCACAGGCAATGCTGTCCTCGCCCTGATCTGAGGCTGCAGTTGTGGTCACACCAGTTGACAGATCTCGGTCACAGCTTCCTCGGTGAACCTCAGGCGTCAGACGCAATCCTCCTCGGTCATGTTGAGGTAATTGGTCCCGGAAGGCCCTCATTAGGTAGGGCCTCCTGCTCAGTGCCCTGCGCCTCCTCGTCCTCCATCTCCTCGCAGCTTGACCTGCTCTGCGTGGCCTCTCTGCATGCTCCCAGTTGTGCTCAATGCCCAGCGGGAGCCCAGGCAGACTGCCCATGGTTGCCAGGAATGTTGTTCAACAACGGTTATAACTTCCCGAACCGTAAGGCAGTACCTGCCAAACCACTCTTAAATGTACTCTAGGAACTCTCAGTAAGTATAGAGAGCTTCAAAAAACACTTACTATTCCACCGGCAGCCACAAGCAATAATCCAGCAACTAACCTGCAACACCTGTATGGCCCCCTTAAATAGCGTTGGTGGGGGGTTCCTCCAGGCACTCTAAGACACGGTCAGATGGTTGGGGTTAAGACTGTGCATTGAGTTGAGCGTTAAGGTCCAAAATGGTGTCTATCACTTTAAATCAGCGTTGCACACTGTACGCATTTTCTCCCTATTTTACATGCTTCCAACATTCGGTATTTGCGGGTGGGCTAACTCCTATAACAAGGTGGCATCCGGCGCACGTCACGCTGGAAACGTGCGTGTGCTTCCAAGACGCCATCTTGGATGTTAGAGATGCTGTGTAGTGCCGAAACAATGGGTGCTACACGGCCCAATTTAGCGCCCTATAGGTTTTAGCCCTTAATCTTTCTCAATTAAGGAAATAGTAAATGTGTTGGACAGAACGATTATATACACACCATGACCTGTTACTGTTGGTAAGTTGCAATGCAAGTGAGTTGTCTTCATCTTTTAAATGAAGACCACCTTAAGAAGGACAGCTCCCAAACAGTTTCTAGATGCATCACGACTGCAATGACAACTGGACAGTATGTTCTGGGTCGATTGCCCTGTCTGATGTCATGGCACTTAAATGGCCAAGTCAGCATGTCAAGCAGGAAATGTTGCCAGCCATTTTCAATTGGGTGTAACTGTGGCCTTTTAAAATTTGAGTACAAGGTGATGCTTACAGTTCTTAACACAGTAATATTCTTCTTTAACATAATAGATAGTGAAACCAATGATCCAAGCATCAAACAATGAGAACTTGACTGTGACATGTATGTACACCAACACCAACGTATACACAAGAGTGTACACATACAGCAAAGAGGAGCACAGTGTAAGAAGTACTGACATATTTCACCGTTAGAGATTAAAAGACATGGGGAGAAAATTAGACTGAATTTACAACAGTGGGACAATGAATTATTTTTAAAAATTATTCCTCAGAGGTAATATTTAAACAGAAATTATGATTACATTTACTAGTGATATTTTCATGTATTAGGTGCTGGGGAACCAACAGGCACATGGGCATCTGGTGGATCATCAGGGGACCAGTGATATTTGCAATTATAGTAAGTATTGAAGCATTTTATTGTCAGTATATATACAAGTAAGATTTTTAAACAGGTTTGTTATCACCCATCCTTTAATTTCATGCTCTGATGGATGGGCAGTCACTTGTGCATTGTCACCTGACTGTACCTCACTCTTCTCATTATGAATTTGTTTTTGTAGAATCCTTCAGTCTTGTTGCTAGGGAGACCCCTTGATGATCTGTCATTCACTTTGATTGGGGAGTCACCGAAATCAACAACATGTAACATGTCACGTGTTGTTGACTTGGGATAATCGCTTCTTGCTCACCTGGCGGGGGTTGGTGCAGACTACATTATGTAACTATAAGTGCATACCGCAGAGACAGATTAGTCTCCGGAATAATGGTGCCATTCAATTGGTAAACTCTGGTTTGGGATGTAGGGTATCAACAAGTCATAAACCATCCTAAATGCCACAAACTATGACCAGGAGGGGCAGCCAGGTGACTCGCTGATTAGTCAGCACTGGAAAGTACATAAATGGTGTATTCACTCACTTTCTCTCCCCCTGATAACATTGGCAGTATTTTTAGACTGAAACCTGAGAGTCTCCGTTATTGTTCCAAATATACTATTGTACTGTTACTTTTCAGGAAAAGTGTTGTTCCCATGATATAGTTTAAGGAGGGCTCTTTGAAAATCAGGAGCTGAGTACTGGACTCAACCTGAGCTTGTGTAGTTCTCTGCTTTTACACAGTTGCCTGCGGCCTGCATCTGTCGGCTCTGTCACTTTATCAGAAATAATATATATATTTTTCACTTTTGTGACAACTGTCGGTACCATTGAAGAAACTGAATCTAACATTTTGCAAACAAAACTCAAAATATTTGTGCTATTTCCTTACATTAGCTGTGTCAACTTGGCTTGGGAGGTAGCACCTCTGAGTCAAATAATGTGGTCCTGAGCCCCACTCCTAACTCTCCAATGTCATAGTAAGGGTATATTGTTGGTACGTGCCTTTTATTGGAGAAGATGTTAAAACAAAGCACCATCTGCGTGTTCCAGTGGTTCAGGTGAACATTAAAGATTCCAGAGCACTATTTGTCAAGAGGAGCAAGATCTCCCGGTGACCAGACCAACATTCCTCCCTCAAACAACACTGCCAAAAAGACAGATTAACTGATCATTCAACTCATGGTTATTTATGGTGTGTGCAAAATAGCTGCCTCATTTGCACACATCATAATAGTCATTGTAGGTGAAAGCAATTAATAGTATTTTGACCAGCATTTCATTCTTTCCTGCAGATGAATTTCTTCATCTTCATAAAAATTTTGAAAATGTTGCTTTCCAAACTTAAAGCCCAGCAAATGCGATTCAGTGAGTACAAATACAGGTACATGGCTTTATCTTAACTAAATGTTTTTATGTGGTTTACTGTATTTATAGAACAAACATTCGGTATGTTTACATCACAGATGTAAGAAATTAAATGGCAAAGTAGAACTTTGATTTTTTTTCTCTCCCCCTGCTTGACTCTTTTAAGGTGTTACCTCTCACTTGGGTTATGGTTCTTCAGTCAACAACTATCCTCCAATGACTTGGCCAAGTGCCTGTCCTTCATGTATGAATTAAATCAAGATTGGGTGGGGGAACATCGCAGCCGTTCCTGTTCTCACTAGAAGTCTACAGGTGCACTTTCCAGAAGGGGTTACTGGATAACAATGAGTGATCCTGGCAAGGACCAGCTAACTCAACATAGACCAGCGTTCATAACTGAGACCTCATGCTCTATAAAAATAACGAGGAGGTACATAAAAGATTGGTAGTACTCAAAATAGAAAAGTCACCCGCTCTAGATGGGATGCACCCTAGGTTACTGAGGGAAGTAAGGGTGGAAATTGCGAAGGTTCTGGCCACAATCTTCCAACCCTCTTTAGATAATGGGAACGGTGCCAGAGGACTGGAGGATTGCAAATGTTCACCCCTGTTCAAAAAAGGGGAGAAGGATAAATCAGCAATTACAGGCCAGTCAGCCTAATGTCGGTGGTGGGGAAACTTTTAGAGACAATAATCTGGGAGAAAATTAATTGGCACTTGGAAAAGTATGGGCTAATAAATGAAAGTCAACATGAATTTGTTAAAGGAAAATCATGTTTGACTAACTTGATTGAGTTCTTTGATGAAGTAATGGAGAGGATTGATGAGGGTTGTGCAGTTGATGTTGGGTATATGGAATTTGAAAAGGCATTTGATAAAGTACCACATAATAGACGTGTTAGCAAAATTAAAGCCCACGGGATTAAAAGGACAGTGGCAGCATGGATACAAAATTGGTTAAGGGATAGAAAACAGAAAGTAGTGGTGAACGGTTGTTTTTCAGACTGGAGGGAAGTACACAGTGATGTTTCCCAGGGGGCAGTATTAGGACCACTGCTCTTTTTGATATATATTAATGACCTGGACTTGGGTATACAGGTATAATTTCAAAGTTTGCAGATGACACGAAACTTGGAAATGTAGTAAACAATGTGGAGGACAGTAACAGATGTCAGGAGGACATAGCAGACTGGTGAATTGGTCAGACACATGGCAGATGAAATTTTATGCAGAGGAGTATGAAGTTATACATTTTGGTAGGAAGAATGAGGAGAGGCAATATAAACTAAATGGTACAATTTTGAAAGGGGTACAGGAACAGAGAGACCTGGGGGACGTATGTACACAAATCTTTGAAGGTGGCAGGACAAGTTGAGAAGGCTGTTAAAAAAGCATATGGGATCCTGGGCTTTATTAATAGAGGCATAGAATACAGAAGCAATGCTAACCCTTTATATAAAACATAAGAACATAAGTAATAGGAGCAGGATTAGGCTATATGGCCCCTCGAGCTTGCTCCGCCATTCAATAAGATCATGGCTGATCTTCGACCTCAACTGCACTTTCCTGCCTGATCTCCACCCCGCCCCCCCCCCCCCCCCCCCCATCCCTTGATTCCCCTAGAGTCCAAAAATCTATCTATCTCAGCCTTGAACTTATTCAACAACTCAGCATCCACAACCCTCTGGGGTAGAGAATTCCAAAGATTCACAACCCTCTGTGTGACGAAATTCCTCCTCATCTCAGTCTTAAATGGCCGACCCCTTGTCCTGAGACTATGCCCCCTAGTTCTAGACTCTCCAGCCATGGGAAACAATCTCTTGTATGAATCTTGTATGTTTCAATGAGATCACCTCTCATTCTTCTAAACTCCAGAGAGTGTAGGCCCATTCTACTCACAGGACAACACTCTCATCCTAGGAATCAATCTAGTGAACCTTTGTTGCACCACTTTTAATGCAGGTATATCCTTCCTTAGAAAGGGAGACCAAAACTGTACACAGTACTCCAGGTGAGGTCTCACCAAAGCCCTGTACAATTTTAGTAAGACTTCTTTACTCTTGTACTCCAACCCCCTTGCAATAAAGGTCAACATGCCATTTGCCTTCCTTATTGCTTGCTGTGCATGCATGTTAACTTTTTGTGTTTCTTGTACGAGGACACCCAAATCTCACTGAACACCAACATTTAATAGTTTCTCACCATTTAAAAGATATTCTGTTTTTCTATTCTTCCTACCAAAGTGAATAACCTCACATTTCCCCACATTATACTCCATCTGCCACCTTCTTGCCCATTCACTTAACCTGTCTATATCCCTTTGCAGATTGTGTCCTCCTCACAGCTTACTTTCCCACCTAGCTTTATATCATCAGCAAATTTGGATACATTACACTTGGTCCCTTCATCTAAGTCATTAATATAGATTGTAAATAGCTGAGGCCCAAGCACCAATCCTTGCGGCACCCCACTAGTTACAGCCTAACAACCTGAAAATGACCCATTTATCCCTACTCTCTGCTTTCTGTCTGTTAACCAATCCTCTATCCATGCTAATATATCTAGGGAATGTTGAAAGATCATAACCAATGCATCCGCTACCTCTACAGCCACCCATTTAGAACCCTAGGATGTAGGCCATCAGGTCCAGGGGATTTATCGGCTTTTAGTCCCGTTAGTTTCTCCAGTACTTTTTCTCTGCTGATATTAATTACTATAAGTTCCTCACTCTCATTAGCCTCTGGGTTCCCCTCTATTTCTGGAATGCTTTTTGTGTCTTCTACTGTGAAGACAGATACAAAATATTTGTTTAACGTCTGTCATTTCCTTATTCTCGATTATAATTTCTCCTGTCTCAGCATCTAAGGGGCCAACATTTACTTTTGCTACGCTCTCCGTTTTTATATACTTGTAGAAGTTCTTACAATCCGTTTTTATATTTCTTGCTAGTTTACTTTCATATTCTATTTTCTCCCTTTTTAGCAATTTTTTGGTCATCCTTTGCTGGTTTCTAAAATTCTCCCAATCCTTAGGTTTACTACTCTTCTTCGCAACATTATAGGCCTCTTCTTTTAATCTAATACTATTCTTAAGTTCTTTAGTTAGCCACGGATGAATCATTTTTCCCGTGGAGTTTTTATTTCTTAATGGAAAGAATATTCATTGAGAATATTGAAATATTTCTTTAAATGTTTGCCATTGCTTATCTACTGTCATACCTTTTAATCTAATTTCCCAATCTATCTTAGCCAACTCACCCCTTATACCTATGTAATTGGCTTTATTTAAGTTTAAGACTCGAGTTTTGGTCTTAAGTACGTCACTCCCTAACTCAATGTGAAATTCTATATTATGATCACTCTTCCCCAGAACATCCTTTACTGTGAGATTATTAATTAACACTGTCTCATTACACAGTACAAGATCTAAAATAGCCTGTTCTCTGGTTCTATGACATATTGTTCTAGGAAACTGTCTCAAATAAATTTTATGAACTCGTACTCCAGACTGCTTTTGCCAATTTGATTTGTCGAGTCTATATGAAGGTTAAAATCCCCCACGATCGTTGCATTAGGCCTCAGCTGGAGTATTGTATTCAATTCTGGGCACCACACTTTAGGAAGAATGTCAAGGCCTTAGAGAGGGTGCAAAAGAGATTTACTAGAATGGTACCAGGGGTGAGAGACTTCAGTTATATGGAGAGACTGGAGAAGTTGAGGTGGTTCTCCTTAGAACAGAGAAGGTTAAGGGGAGATTTGATAGAGGTGTTCAAAATCATGAATGGTTTTGATAGAATACGTAAGGAGAAGTTGTTTCCAGTGGCAGAAGGCTCGGTAACCGGAGGACACAGATTTAAGATGATCGGCGAAAGAGCCAGAGGAGGCATGAGGAAACATTTTTTTTAAGCAGCGAGTTGCAATGATCTGGAATGCGCTGCCTGAAAGGGCGGTGGAAGCAGATTCTAAAGGGAATTGGATAAATACTTGAAGGGAAAAAATTTACAGGGCTACACGGAAAGAGCAGGGGAATGGGACTAATTGGATAGGTCTTTCAAAAAGCTGGCACGGGCACGATGGGCCGAATGGCCTCCTCCTGTGCGGCACCTATTCTGATACTATGACATGGATACTGCACTTACACTACAGCATTTAAAGAGCTCTTTTCTCTCCTTTTAGATGTTTCATGGGTTCTTCTCATGATTGTTTAATTTGGTGGGTGAGGTTGACTGTTATTTGTGTTGTTATTTCAATCCAGTCATTCCTTGTCTGGTAACAAAAACAGACGGATATGGCTACCCTAAGCTACGCAGGTCAAGGCAGTGAGTAACTGAGCCCCAGTCTGTGTTGAGTTAATGGGATGGCAGTAGAGCACTATAATTGGCCTTTGCATCCTTAGATTAGCGAGAGGAATATTGGCCCGACTTTCTGCCTCGATCGCTGTCCAAGACCCAGTGGAAATCCATGTGTTTGAAATTTGAGTGAGGAATCGGGCTCAGCTGCGATGCTCCTTGTGGATGAGTTGCCTGACAACCCTCAGCGTCTAGCTCACATATAACCTTTGGGCTTGGCACTTGGGGTCAACAAATACCTGAGTCCAGCAAGAAGCCAACATCTTCAGGAGAGTGGGAGTGGGATGGTGGCAGGAGAAAATTAGTGCATAAAACTAGGAAAATATAACAGCCCACAAGGAGGGCAGTTTAGAAACCAAATCAGCAACTTCATTCATATCAGCAAAGCTGATAGAACTTCATCATGATCCGCTGAAGTGCCATGTAAGACAATAGACTGGAATAAGAGTCCCGACCAACTGGAATAGAATTTAGACATAACTCAGCAGTTCCCAATTTTCTCTGTTTAGACCAAAAAAACCCTACCAATAAAAAAGAAAGAAAAACTTGCATTTACATAACGTTTTTCACAGCCTTAGGATGTCCCAAATGCTTTACAGCCAAGTGTAGTCATTGTTATAATGTAGGAAACCCGACAGCCAATTTGTGCACAGCAAGATCCCACAAGCAACAATGAAATAAATGAGCAGATCATCTGTTTTAGATATTGGTTGAGAAATAAATATTGGCCAGGACACCAGGAGAACTCCTCTGCTCTTCTTCGAAATAGTGCCATGGGATCTTTTATATCCATCTGAGATGGCAGACTCAGTTTAACATCTCATCTGAAAGACGGCACCTCCAATAATGCAGCACGCCCTCAGTACTGCACTTGAGCACATAATCCAGGCTGACACTTAAGTCTCTGGAGTGGGGCTTGAACCCACAACCGTTTGATTAAGAGGTCAGAGCTCTACCACTGAGCCATGGCTGACATCTTATGGATCTACACACACAGGTAATAATGCCTGGGGTTCATTAATCTGGGAGGCAATGGTTAAAGCATTGAGTGGAGCATTCTTAAGTTGTGCCTAAAATATCTCAAGCATCATGCCAAACATGCATGCTGTCATGCTGCCCAACCCTACACTACCGTGTACCAAAACATTTAGAATGGACATAACCCGTCTCTCTGCTTCATATACCAATTGTCCTGTGATGTATATACTGATATCATTTATTCATTCTTCATAATGTTCTCTTCTTATGGGAATAGATTCGAGGACGAGTGTTTGGGGATGTTTTGATGAAATTGATGCCAGATATTGGAAAATACCTAAGTCAGGATTACATTATAAATTAAGGCTCCAAGTGTCAGTGTTTGTGCTTTTCCTCCTTTTTTAAGCTTGTATGGCCTTAGTGTCAGCTTAGCTCAGTTGGTAACAATCAAAGGATACTGGGTTCACGCCCCATTCCAGGACTTAACCATTACTGGGTTTGGGAAGTGCAAATTCAGCCAGGCTTCCTGTTCTTATCACTTTTCAGTGTCACAAGTGGGAAAATACACTTTAGGACATCATATTCAGGCTTGGCTGCAATGCCACTCACAGTCTAACTCACTGTCCAAGTTGATACATGAAGAATGGCCACTTATGTGAGGTGCCCAGGAATGAGTCGACATCCTCAGGAGAAAAGGGGAGGGAAAGAAATGTTCTCAAGGCCTTGTAGTTTATTATCAGAAGTGAAACTACAAGGGGAATCTGTAACTTATCCTTAAAACATGTAAAGGATGTTTTGCAGAATATGTTCACAGCACAAAAGATTGGTAATAACGTGAACCATGAATTAGGAAGAAAATGCAATCTTGGCTGGGTTTCAGAACATCTCTTTCTGTATTTTGTCTTTATTTTACTGTTTGACGGGTATCACTATATTGAGATAGCATTTTACCAGCTTTGAAAACCGACATAGACAATGATTCAAGTGATGCCTTTTCCCCAGCAGCTAACATGGCAGTTGTCAAAAAGAGTTTTTCACAATGTGCTGTTCCAGCAGAATTGGGCCTTCCCAAAAATCCCCCCAAACCAAGACCATCTTTATTTTTTTTCAATGTTTTAGATTGGCCAGATCGACTTTGGTGCTGATACCATTGCTTGGGATCCATGAGTTTGTATTCATCTTCCTGACAGACGAACAAGTTCAGGGTTTACTGCGACACATCCGACTCTTTCTTCAGTTAGCAATCAGCTCCTTTCAGGTACAAGCAACACTTCTGCAATAATAGCCTGGACGTTTATGTGCATATTATAAGTGTTCATTCCTTGTCCACCATTTTCAGGGTGGTGATGAGCCATTTATTTTATTTTTCTGTTAAGGATTCATGAGCTCATATTTCAAACAGCAATATCTAAGCTAATATATATCAAAGGTGAAGTCTGTTTATCTTTTTTCAATTCATTCTTGGGGTGTGGGCATCGCCGGCAAGGCCGACATTTATTGCCCATCCCTAGTTTTCCTTGAGGAGGTGGTGATGGGCCCTCCACATGAACCGTTGTATTCCGTGTGGTGAAGATGCTCCCACAGTACGGTAGCATAGTAGTTATGTCATTGGACTAGTAATCCAGAGGCCTGGACTAATAATCCAGAGTCATGAGTTCAAATCCTGCCACAGCAGCTGGGGAATTTGAACTCAATTAATTAAATAAAATCTGGAATTTAAAAAAAACTAGTATCAGTAATGGTGGCCATGAAACTACCGGATTGTTGTAAAAACCCATCTGGTTCACTAATGCCCTTTAGGGGAGGAAACCTGCCGTCCTCACCCGGTCTGGCCTATTTGTGACTCCAGACCCACAGCGATGTGGTTGATTCTTGATTGCCCTCTGAAATGGCCTAGCAAGCCACTCAATTGTAAAATCTCGCTAAAAAAAGTCATAATAAGAATAAAACCGGATGGATCACCCGGCATCGGACCACTAGGCACTGGACACGACAAAGGCAAACCAAGCCCAGTCGACCCTGCAATGTCCTCCTCACGAACATCTGGGCACTTGTGCCAAAATTGGGAGAACTGTCCCACAGACTAGTCAAGCAACAGCCTGATATAGCCATACTTACAGAATCATACCTTTCAGCCAACGTCCCAGACTCTTCCATCACCATCCCTGGGTATGTCCTGTCCCACTGGCAGGACAGACCAACCAGAGGTGGCGGTACAGTGATATACAGTCAGGAGGGAGTGGCCCTGGGAGTCCTCAACATTGACTCTGGACCCCATGAAACCTCATGGCATCAGGTCAAACATGGGCAAGGAAACCTCCTGCTGATTACCATCTACCGCCCTCCATCAGCTGATGAATCAGTCCTCCTCCATGTTGAGCACCACTTGGAGGAAGCACTGAGGGTAGCAAGGGCACAGAATGTACTCTGGGTGGGGGACTTCAATGTCCATCACCAAGAGTGGCTCGGTAGCATCACTACTGACCGAGCTGGCCGAGTCCTGAAGGACATAGCTGCCAGACTGGGCCTGCGGCAGGTGGTGAGCGAACCAACACGAGGGAAAAACCTACTTGACCTCTTCCTTACCAATCTACCTGTCGCAGATGCATCTGTCCATGACAGTATTGGTATGAGTGACCACCGCACGGTCCTCGTGGAGATGAAGTCCCGTCTTCGCACTGAGGACACCATCCAACGTGTTGTGTGGCACTATCACCGTGCTAAATGGGATAGATTCAGAACAGATCTGGCATCTCAAAACTGAGCATCCATGAGGCACTGTGGGCCATCAGCAGCAGAATTGTATTCCAGTACAATCTGTAACCTCATGGCCCAGCATATTCCTCACTCTACCATTACCAACAAGCCAGGGGATCAACCCTGGTTCAATGAGGAGTGTAGAAGAGCATGCCAGGAGCAGCACCAGGCGTACCTAAAAATGAGGTGCCAACCTGGACTCAGGACTACATGCATGCTAAACAGCAGAAGCAACATGCTATACACAGAGCTAAGTGATTCCACAACCAACGGATCAGATCAAAGCTCTGCAGTCCTGACACATCCAGTCATGAATGGTGGTGGACAATTAAACAACTAATGGGAGGAGGAGGCTCTGTAAACATCCCCATCCTCAATGATGGCGGAGTCCAGCACGTGAAAGCAAAAGACAAGGCTGAAGCGTTTGCAACCATCTTCAGCCAGAAGTGCCAAGTAGATGATCCATCGCGGCCTCCTCCCGATATCCCCACCATCACAGAAGCCAGTCTTCAGCCAATTCTATTCACTCCACATGATATCAAGAAATAACTGAGTGCACTGGATACAGCAAAGGCTATGGGCCCCGACAACATCCCGGCTGTAGTGCTGAAGACTTGTGCTCCAGAACTAGCCGCGCCTCTCGCCAAGCTGTTCCAGTACAGCTACAAAACTGGCATCTAACCGACAATGTGGAAAATTGCCCAGGTATGTTCTGTCCATAAAAAGCAGGACAAATCCAATCTGGCCAATTACCGCCCCATCAGTCTACTCTCAATCATCAGCAAAGTGATGGAAGGTGTCATCGACAGTGCTATCAAGCGGCACTTGCTCACCAATAACCTGCTCACTGATGCTCAGTTTGGGTTCCGACAGGATCACTCGGCTCCAGACCTCATTACAGCCTTGGTCCAAACGTGGACAAAAGAGCTGAATTCCAGAGGTGAAGTGAGAGTGACTGCCCTTGACATCAAGGCAGCATTTGACCGAGTGTGGCACCAAGGAGCCCTAGTAAAATTGAAGTCAATGGGAATCAGAGGGGAAATTCTCCAGTGGCTGGAGTCATACCTAGCACAAAGGAAGATGACAGTGGTTGTTGGAGGCCAATCATCTCAGCCCCAGGGCATTGCTGCAGGAGTTCCTCAGGGCAATGTCCTAGGCCCAACCATCTTCAGCTGCTTCATCAATGACCTTCCCTCCATCATAAGGTCAGAAATGGGGATGTTCGCTGATGATTGCAGTGTGTTCAGTTCCATTCGCAACCTCTCAAATAATGAAGCAGTCCGTGCCCGCATGCAGCAAGACCTGGACAACATCCAGGCTTGGGCTGATAAGTGGCAAGTAACATTTGCGCCAGACAAGTGCCAGGCAATGACCATCTCCAACAAGAGAGAGTCTAACCACCTCCCCTTGACATTCAATGGCATTACCATCGCTGTATCTCCGACTATCAACATCCTGGGGGGTCACCATTGACCAGAAACTTAACTGGACCAGCCATATAAATACTGTGGCTACAAGAGCAGGTCAGAAGCTGTCTATTCTGCGGCGAGTGACTCACCTCCTGACTCCCCAAAGCCTTTCCACCATCTACAAGGCACAAGTCAGGAGGGTGATGGAATACTCTCCACATGCCTGGATGAGTTCAGCTCCAACAACACTCAAGAAGCTCGACACCATCCAGGACAAAGCAGCTCGCTTGATTGGCACCCCATCCACCACCCTAAACATTCACTCCCTTCACCGCCGGTGCACTATGGCTGCAGTGTGTACCATCCTCAGGATGCACTGCAGCAACTCACCAAGGCTTCTTCGACAGCACCTCCCAAACCCATGACCTCTACCACCTAGAAGGACAAGGGCAGCAGGCACATGGGAGCACCACCACCTGCACGTTCCCCTCCAAGTCACACACCATCCCAACTTGGAAATATATCGCCGTTCCTTCATCGTCGCCGGGTCAAAATCCTGGAACTCCCTTTCTAACAGCACTGTGGGAGAACCTTCACCACACCGACTGCAGCGTTTCAAGAAGGCGGCTCACCACCACCTTCTCAATGGCAATTAAGGATGGGTAATAAATGCTGGCTTCGCCAGCAATGCCCAGGTCCCACGAACGAATAAAAAAAAAATAGTGCTATTAGGTCTAGGATTTTGACCCAGCGTGAATGAAGGAATGGCGATATATGTCCAAGTCGGGGTGGTGGATGATTTGAAGGGGAACTTGGAGGTCTTGGTGTTCCTAAGCGCCTGCTGCCCTTTTCTTTCTATGATGTGGAGATGCCGGTGATGGACTGGGGTTGACAATTGTAAACAATTTTACAACACCAAGTTATAGTCCAGCAATTTTATTTTAAATTCACAAGCTTTCGGAGGCTTCCTCCTTCCTCAGGTGAGGAAGGAGGAAGCCTCCGAAAGCTGTTGAATTTAAAATAAAATTGCTGAACTATAACTTGGTGTTGTAAAATTGTTTACACTTTTCTTTCTAGGTGGTAGAGGTCGCGGGTTTGGGAGGTGCTGCTGAAGAAGCCTTGACGAGTTGCTGCAATGCATCCTGTAGGTAGTGCACACTGCAGTCAGAATACGCTGATGGTGGAGGGAGTGGATGTTTATGCTTTATTCTCAAAAGAGGGACTGGACTGTCAAGGCATGGTAAAGTAGCAGCTGTGATCCTGCACTAGCAACCTAGCGGTCAAAAGTTCAAATCCCACCCTGACAAGTTATGAAACTGAATTCAATAAAATGTTGTAATTTATATGCTTGCACCAGGAAAATAAGAACCACAAAAGCTGTTAGATATTTGTTACAACCCAACTGGTTCACTCATGGCTATTAGGGAGGAAACCTGCCATCCTTACCTGGTCTAGCCTACGTGTGACTCAAGTCTCACACTATATGGTTGCCTCTTAATGCCTCTAAAGTAGCCTAGCAAACCACTTAGTAGTAAAAGCAATCACTACAGGAGGATCACTGCCCTCTCAGGACAGCTAGGAATGTGCAATAAATGTGATCTTGCTAGCATCGTCCACATCCCAAGAACAAATATAAAAATAACCTCTGCAATCACTTCTGAGCATCAGCAGGAAAGGAATGTAAAAGGAACTGCATGTTCTACGTGGCCTAACTAATATGGAACATTCACCCTTTAGCATTATTTACTAGTAGGACCTATCACTGAAGAGGTGCATAAGCATTGTTATATTTACTTGGTAAACCATGTTTTTAGTGCTTGAACATTAGAACATAAGAAATAGGAGCAGGGGTAGGCCATACGGCTCCTCGAGCCTGCTCCGCCATTCAATCAGATCATGACTGATCTTCGACCTCAACTCCACTTTCCCCCCCGATCCCCATATCCCTTGATTCCCCTAAAGTCCAAAACTCCATCCATCTCAGCCTTGAATATATTCAATGACTCAGCATCCACAGCCCTCTGGGATAGAGAATTCCAAAGATTCACAACCCTCTGCGTGAAGAAATTCCCCCCGCTTGTCAATGCTGTAGTACAGCATCAAGTGCATGATGGGATAACCACGCAGCTTGCAATCTTGATCGCAAACCTGGCAATCTTAGGCAAAGAGCAACCCACTAAAAACTAGGTCTGAATGTCAAGTCACTGGAGTTGCAGTTCTTATAATTCTGACACAAAGCTCCTTTAAGAGTACCACAGATTGATTGTATATGATTATATTCCTATGTATGAAAATTAATTGAATCTTCGTGAAGGAGTGTGTTGGAGTAATCTCAGCCTCAGTCACAGATTGTGTGTGGGCTGATAAGATTTGAGGGGGATTGGAGAGAAATCAAAGAGAATCATATTTTTAAAAATAATCAATTAAATCAACTGTTGCTACATTGACACAATTGAATAAATGGGTAGTGTCCTTTTTCTTTCCGAATTTCAGGGCGGTAAATTGAGTTCCTTGCCTCGGAAAAGAATTGCAAAAATACACGTACGATATGGAAGCTGATACAACATGGTGCCTCTGTGGGTGATGATGATCCATGTCTTTATATAAACATTCTGACAGTGTCCATCTCACTCCAGATGTCACGCATTTGAAAAATATTTTTCAAAAGAAAGACAGTAGTTAGAGACTGTTTGTTTGTTTTTTCTGACCTGGAATCGGAATGTTACAAACATCCCTCACCAAACTGCTGAATGATCCCAATGCCTATTTCGACTATTTAGACAAAGGGAAGAGATGCAGGGATAGTCGTCAGTCAGCACTGCCCTCCTTTGGTAGTCAAGGGTAAAACAGGGGACTGGTGCATTGTTTGTTCATGTCCCATTCTGTAAGAAAGCAAGAACTTGAGTTTAGAAAGGACTTTTCACATCCTCAGGACGTCCTAAAGAACTTCACAGCCAATGAAGTACTTTTGAAGTGTAGTCACTGTTGTAATGTAAGCAACCACAGCAGCTAATTTATACAGCAAGGTCCCACAAACAACAACAAGATAAATGATCTGATAATCTGCTTTTAGTGGTGTTGGTTGAGGGATAAATATTGAACACTGGGCATACTCTCCTGCTCTACTTTCAATAGTGTTTTGGAATCTTTTACATCCACTTGATCAGGTAGATTGGGCCTCAGTTTAAAGACAGCACTTCCAATGGTGCAGCATACCTTCAGTACTGTGCTGAAATGTCAGCCTGGATTATATGATCAAATTACTAGAGGTTGGCTTGAATCCACAACCTTCTGGCCCAGAGGCGAGAGTACTATCAACTGAGCCAAGGCTGACATGTTAACTTTGACACGGAGTTGACACTACAATCAGAGCTTCTACCAACTTGTGTAGGTCCTTAAGAGTTGAGTGAAACATTGATTGTACCTCTATTGCTGTTCAGGCACGATCCAGCAGTTCCACAACACACAGAATTTGGAAGGGTTTCACCCCGTTAATATGCAGCTGATAAGTGATCACTGACTTCGAATTATGAACCTTGGGAGCAAATTTGATCCTTGCATCTTGTGCCAATGCATCATCATCAAGCTCTTCTAAGTGGGTTAGGAGTGGTTGACAGCTGCTGGATGATAAGGGTGACATATGGTACCTGCAGCTGATGACTCCTCCGAACTAAACAGAAGATCAGGTCAGTCAGAAAGTAGTGGTTAGATGATGCCAACCTTTGGGTATGCAGATTGCAGGAAATGATAGATTGCACTCAATGAATATTCAAAAATAAATTAATATGAGAAAAGCAAAAGGATTCAGAACAATTCCTAATTACGGCTGATTTTGAAAAAGAGATGGTCGGATTGTTATTACAATGCAAGCCTGTTACAACTGATTGATTCTTGCTGGACTGATTCTTATTTTATTTGATCTTGGGACTGTTGGATAATTCCTCCCTTAGCCTTTTAACAGATTCAAAAAGCTAGAGACAGTAATATGTCTGATAATTAACTTCATGTATTATTGTTTCAAAACATTCATCACCAAACATCATACAGAGCAGTACATGAGAGCTCCATGTCTAAAACTTGCATGTAGTGGACTTTAATGGGAATTGTAAGCAAGGCTTATCCAAGCCTGTTCACACTACCTCGCCTTGTAGGTAGTCAAAAGTTCCTATTGAGTGAAATGTTGTATCTCTTTTTAATAACCTTTTTCTTTCATTGTGTAGTTCTTGTTGGATTCAAATCTATGTTTTATGACCCACAGATCATTGAACAGATTGCTGGACGATGATGGGGGCCTTATGTCCTGTAACATTGTACCTTCGCTTCAATCTTTGCTTTTCCTGAACTTTGTTGTACAAGCCTTTGACGTCTAATCCCTTGCAATCTCTATAGTAAAAGGAGCCTATTGCCTTATTTATACTGTAGCAATTTCCTTCTTTTACAATCCCCACTGCTGTGATAAAAATCCTGTGTTTTAACCTAACAAGCGTTTTAGCTCCATGTTATATCATTAATGCCAACTAGCTTATTTATTTAATAATCTATATGTACCTATCCTTACAGTACAATGTCTTCAGCCCTGAAATTTATCCTTTCCAATGTTGTCAGCGTCATTGTGATCAAAAGATAGAATTTGCGAGCACATAGTTTAAACCAATTCTGTCTACGTTAGCTGTTCTGTTTTAGGATTAAGTAAAAACATATTTATATTCTTACAGGGATGTGGGGTAGGCAGCCAAGGCTGTATTTATTGCCTATCCCTCGTTGCCCTGAGAAGGTAATGGTGGGCTGCAATGGACCAAACATGCATTACTGTTGATACATTTGGTTTGAGGAAAACTAGTTTTGTTTAGTTTACCTAACTGTCTAATTTGTGCCACATCCACTGCAGCTTTAGTGCACTAATGAGGAGAGCCTGTGTCAATAATTCAAACCACAACAATACTCTTCTTCCTCTGCAGGGTTTTCTGGTTGCTTTGCTTTACTGCTTCGCCAATGGGGAGGTAAGAAACTAATTAAATACAATCTTGTTGGAAGAAACTCTCCATGCTAGTGGTGTGTTTATTGTTTTGATAATATACATTTTCTTTAAGAGTAGAACAGCTTGCTCAAGATGCGAGGGTCTTGTACTCCAGTTCTTGCATTAACATTTAGCAAAACCAAGATTTTTTTTTCAGATTTTGGAACATTTTTAGGACATGCTGTAAATATACCAGAAGTCGTGCTTGCCTTCAAAAAGCACCAAATAGCACAAATATATTATCAATATTGTTCTATTTAGTTCATCCAGTGTATTTTTTAAATTGATTTTCACACAAGCTCCACAATACATTTCCACAGTACTTTTACTGTCAAGTATTTCTGTCTAAGAATAAAGTCAAGCTTGTGTGTCTCTGTGTGTCTCTGTCTTTCTATTTCTTTCTGTGTGTCTGTGTGTTTGTCTCTGTGTGTCCTGTGCAAGAGCTCCCTGTAGAGGACTCAGCTCGTTACTCCTGACGTACCTGTGCCTTTTTAATATATGATATATAGTATACATATATACGTGTGGTCAGAGTTTCCTGCTTCTGTGAATGTGTGGAAATCATGGGCTGGTAAATGCAGAGGAAGAAAACCCCAGCCATTATGTTTTTAAATTTCAACAATAATCTTAGCATTCATTTTTAATAAAATCCCTTTTGTTTTAATTGATGCCCTGCATAATTATTTGTGTCCAGAATCTCGGAACAGGTTCTTATTTTTGCGATTTTCCCGGCAGGTCCAAGCAGAATTGAGAATGCGGTGGAGATGCTGGTTGCTGGTAAATCACTTTGAATGCACGGGCTGCGTCTTTGGTAAGCACTTCAAATACCTGGGGAAATGCTCCAAACCGAGGTCTAACAGTTATATCAATGGCAGCAGCTACTACTACAGTGACACAAGAACCTCCAGCGTGCAACTGAGCATGGCGCCCGTGACAGAGCTGCAGGTGCAGAAAGCCATTCCACTGGAACAATTCACCCGGACGAGTGTGTCTGAAAGCAGTGAAGGGGAGACAGGCGTTGGTGAGAACCAGATGTAAAGGCAGGCCTTGGCAAGCCAAGTATAACATTGAGTACTGCAAGGTGTGAATTCCTCACACTTTAGACATGATTACACATGAGCAGATACTTTGGTTCTAATATCATGGATCTATAAATCAGTCGTTCAAGGTCCAGGCCGTGTCAGCAAGTCTACTACTCTGTTTAGCTCCCTACAGGTTCCTGATCCCCAGAGTTGGATTAGTGCCTTTGGTTGTCCAAATAAAGTTGGAGATTAGTGACTGAGAATTATTTGTTTGCCATCTAGACAGAAACTCCAGCAATTTTGATTTGGGGCCACTTTATAGACTGCAAGTGCCATTTGGTTAGTAAATAAAATAGCAGATTACCAAGATTATAGATTCAATATCACCCTTTTTAAGACATGGGGAGCTACAAATGTCAAAATAAAAGTATACACAGACTAAAAGTATTAGGTTCTGAATGGCGGTTGTTAATGTGTCAGTTACAGAAATAAGTTGCATTTATATAGTGTCTTTCATTACCTCAAGATATCCCAGGGTGATTCGCAGCCAATAAAGTGCTTTTGAAGTGTAGTCACTGTTGTGTTGTAGGGAAGTGCGGCAGCCATTTGCTCACAGCAAAGTCCCACAAACAACAATGAGATAAATGACCAATTAAACTGTTTAAGTGATGTTGGTTGAGGAATAAATGTTGTCCAGGACACCTCACTGTTCTTCTTTATACATCCACCTAAGAGAGCAGATGGGGCCTCGGTTTCATAGAATCATAGAAAGTTACGGCACAGAAGGAGGCCATTCAGCCCATTGTGTCCTTGCCGGCCGATATACAGCTATTCAGCTTAATCCCACTTTCCAGCACTTGGTCCGTAGCCGTGTAGGTTAAGGCACTGCAAGTGCACATCCAAGTACTTTTTAAAGAGTTGAGGGTTTCTGCCTCTACCACCCTTTCAGGCAGTGAGTTCCAGACCCCGACCACCCTCTGGGTGAAAAAAATTATCCTCAGCTCCCCTCTAATCCTTCTACCAATTACTTTAAATCTATGCCTCCTGGTCACTGACCCCTCTGCTAAGGGAAATAGGTCCTCCCTATCCACTCTATCTAGTCCCGTCATAATTTTATACACCTCAATTAAATCTCCCCTCAGCCTCCTTTGTTCCAAAGAAACAACCCCAGCCTATCCAATCTTTTCTCATAGCTAAAATTCTCCAGTCCTGGCAACATCCTCGTAAATCTCCTCTGTACCCTCTCGAGTGCAATCACATCTTTCCTGTAATGTGGTGACCAGAACTGTATGCAGTACTCAAGCTGTGGCCTCACCAATGTTTTATACAGTTCCAGCATAACCTCCTTGCTCTTATATTCTATGCCTCAGCTAATAAAGGAAAGTATCCCGTATGCCTTTTTAACCACCTTATCTACCTGTCCTACTCCCTTCAGAGATCTGTGGACATGCACTCCAAGGGCCCTCTCTTCTTCTACACCTCTCAGTATCCTCCCATTTGTTGTGTATTCCCTTGCCTTGTTTGCCCTCCCCAAATGCATTACCTCACACTTCTCTGGATTGAATTCCATTTGCCACTTTTCTGCCCACCTGACTAGTCCATTGATATCTTCCTGCAGTCTACAGCTTTCCTCCACACTATCAACCACACGGCCAATTTTTGTATCATCTGCAAACTTCTTGATCAAGCCCCCCACATTCAAGTCCAAGTCATGATACATACCACAAAAAGCAAGGGACCTAGTACTGAGCCTTGCGGGACCCCACTGGAAACAGCCTTCCAGTTGCAAAAACACCCATCAACCATTACCCTTTGCTTCCTGCCACTGAGCCAATTTTGGATCTTATTTGCCACTTTCCATTGGATGCCATGGGCTTTTACTTTTCTGACCAGTCTGCCATGTAGACCTTGTCAAAAGCCTTGCTAAAATCCACGTGCACTACATCAAACGCATTACCCTCATCGACCCTCCTTGTTACCTGCTCAAAAAATTCAATCAAGTTAGTCAGACACGACCTTCCCTTGACAAATCCATGCTTGACTGTGCTTGATTAACCCATGCCTTTCTAAATGACAATTTTTGCTGTCCCTCAGAAACGATTCCAATAATTTGTCCACCACCGAGGTTAGATTGACTGGCCTATCATTACTCAGTCTATCTTTCTCCCTTTTTAAACAAATGGTACAACGTTAGAGTCCTCCAATCCTCCGGCACCACACCTGTAGCCAGGGACGATTGGAAAATGATGGTCAGAGCCTCTGCTATTTCCTCCCTTGCTTCTCTTAACAGCCTGGGACACATTTATCTACTTTCAAAGATGCTAATCCCCTTAATACTTCCTTTAACATCTAACGTCTCATCCAAATGACAGCACCTCTGACAATGCAGCACTTCCTCAGTACTACACTGAAGTGTCAACTGAGATTATGTTCTCAAATCTCTAAAGTGAGGATTGAATCCATGACCTTCTGACACAGCCAAGACTGACAGGTATTCTCTTTTGATTCAAACATGGACTCTGGATGCTCTTGTAATGTCTATGAGATTTGATGAGAAACTTCCGTACTATAAGCTGTGTTTGTGAATTGAATAATTGGGCGCCAACAATTCTATTGTATTAATTGGTTGGGCAAAATAATTTTTAGAAATAGCTCTCCATGTATCAATATTCTTGGCAGCCAGGGTCTGGGATAAGTAACCATACACAATTATTCATTGCATAGATGTACTATCGTTTGGAAGCTGATTATGGGGATGAGTGTTTGTGTTTCATGTTCAGATATGGTTCCAAAGGATTTCACATTTGGAACTCACCATAGCTGAAGTCTGAATTTGAATGCCATATATTTCCCATAGAATTGGTCAAATTATTGTAATAATAACAACAACAACTGCTTGCATTTATATAGTGCCTTTAATGTAGTAACGCATCCCAAGGCGCTTCACAGGAGCGTTTTCAAATAAAATTTGACTCTGAGCCACATAAGGAGGTATTAGGACAAGTGACCAAAAGTTTGGTCACAGAGATAGGTTTTAAGGACCATCTTAAAGGAGGAGAGAGAGGTAGAGAGGCGGAGATGTTTAGAGAGGGAATTCCAGAGCTTAGGGCCTCGGCAGTTGAAGGCATGGCCACCAATGGTGGAGTGATGAAAATCGGGGATGCACAAGAGCCAAGAATAGGAGGAGTGCAGCGATCTCGGAGGGTTGTAGGGCTGCAGGAAGTTGCAGAGATTGGAAGGGACAAGGCCATGGGGGGGATTTGAAAACAAGGACCGGGAGCCAATGTAGGTCAGTGATCACAGGGGTGATGGGTGAACGGGACTTGGTGCGAGTTAGGATAGGGGCAGCAGAGTTTTGGATGAGCTCAAGTTTATGGAGGGTGGATGATGGGAGACCAACCAGGAGAGCATTAGAATAGTCAAGTCTAGAGGTAACAAAGGTATGGGTGAAGGTTTCAGCAGCAGATGAGCTGAGGTAGGGGCGGAGAAGGGTCAAACAGTTTGGATAGGATTGGACACCTTCACCTTCCTCAGACTACTAGGGACCAGATGAATATATCACTATTGCAAAAGGCCTTCCACAGAGATCATCAAATATCAGCTTCCTTGATGGCCTAGTGAATAAAGACATCAGTATAAAAACTGTACTGGCCAGAAGTTTACAGGTTCAATTCCCAATGTGTGCTGAATTAGCTGATCCCACCCAAAGCACAATTGGACCTTCCAATTGACTTCAGTGCCCCAGAGCTATGGAGTTCCCATGTTTGTTTGCTTTCCAGTGTCCCATGCTATAAAATGTTTGATCATAGACATTATAACATGGAATCAGACCATTGGGCCCAACCAGTCCATGTTGGCATTTATCCTCTACATGAGCAGTAGTCCTAATTCCATGTGCCCACCTGTTCCCATGTTCCTTTATCCCCCTTTCCTTCAACCATCTATCTATCCTATTCTTAAATGTTGACGTGGTCTCTGCTTCAATCACCAACTCCGGTAGTGCATTCCACAGCCTCACAACCCTCAGTGTAAAAAAGGTCTCCTGCTCTCTGACCTAAAGCTTACATTTAATCATTAGCTGTGTTGACCTTTACAGTCTAACGGCCTGCTGACATTTATTGTCTAAACTCACATATGGAGAGTGAGCACTCAATTGCAATACGAGATACGAGAGGACTGCTCTCACCAATGGAATTGTACCTTAGCAGGAAGCTGCACCTTCTGGAGAGCAGGGAGAAAACTGCGAGAACAACACCTACTAAGGGAAGAATGAATGCACACTACCACCAGGCCTCAGTAACACAATAGAATCCGGGCAAATGCACCACAAGACCACGTCCTCCTCTTCTCAGATACCCAGGCTATTTTTTAAGGCTTGTCTCTATCCCCTGCAATCTCCTTTATTCTTCCTCACAGTTTTTCACTCCCATAATTTGGTATCATCAATATCATTCCTCATGCCTATGTCTGAATCATTTCCATAAATGGAAACAGAAGATTGGTAGTGTTATACCCCAGCACAGGTCACTGGGGTATAACACTACCCTTCTGCTAATCTGAAAAAGGTCCATTTACCCTAAGTTTTTGCTTTCTATCACTATTCAGCGGTCTGTAATATGGCCCCAGTATGATAACAGATCCCTTATTATTTCTTAACTTAACCAAAATAGATCCTGTCTGAGCACCACCATCAAAAAAACCACTCCTTCCATGGCTGTAATCATGTTTTTAATTAATTAGGTCACCCAACCACCCCTTTTTTTTAAACTTCTCTGCACCCTCCTGTAAATTTTATAGCTGGGAATATTTAATTCCCGGTCTTGCTTCGGCTGAATCCAAACTCCATAAAGGTTACAATATCACGTCCCTCCATTCTAATTGGTGCCTTCAATTCCCCAGCTTTATTTCTAACACTTTGCACATTCACATATAAACACTGCAACATTCAGAATTCTCATCACTCTTTCAATTTTTTTCTTGACTCTCTTTTAATATCCTTCTCCATAACTTCTCTCCTATCGGCCCCAAAATATATCCCTCCAAATATCCCTCAGAGCCTACCATGTAGATTGCTTCCCCTTAAACTATGCTTGTTTTTAAACCCTACCGAATATGTTAAGTGTCCCCCAACCCCACCTTATCTGCAGAACTTTGGTATAATGCTTGAGTCCAAAGTTTCCTTCCCTACATCCATTTCATTACCCACATCACTTTCTTGAACCTTGCAATATCTCCTGCCTTTCATCCTACTTCTCCACCACTGCTGTCAAAACCCTAATCATCCATACCTTTATGAAGCTGTACTTCTTAAATGTTCTTCCAGTCAGTCTCCACACGTTACGGTTCATTCAGAATGCCAAGCCCTTGTCCTCACCCACACAAAGTCTTGCACTGCCCTCACCCCTAATCCCATCGAACTGATTTTAAGATCCTCTTCCTCGCTTTCAAATCCCTCCATGACCTCACCCTACCCAACTCAGCAATCTCCTCCAACCATAGGTGACAACCCCCTCCCCCACCCCCGTGATCCTCTGACACTAGCCTACTCCTCCTCCTTTGCTTCACTTTTGATGGTCACTGCTTCAGCAATTATGCTCCTGCCCTCTGGAACATCCTCCCTAAATTTCTCTGCTTCTTCGCCTCCTTCCCTGCTTTCACAAGTCTAAAATAAACCCTTTTCTCCGAGTTTGATTTCAACCCCACTTCCTAACTTCTTACCTCAGCTTTTTTCCCTTCACTCTTCTCCTCCACTCTGTAAAGTACTTTGAGATGATTTTCTCAACGTAGAAGTGTTTCAAAGTTGGGAGTTGTAGAATGTTGTATCATCCAAATGGAATTTGGACACAAGGTAAGTAGTGCCAATAAACACAAACATGTTGAAAATAAGGCACCATTAACTGGATGAACAGGATATGAATCTCAGCAGTACAGTGATAACTTGACAGGCTTTATCGACCAAGAGCTAACGGATAGACTGAATTATGCCATTATTGTAGAGTTGTGTAGTCTTACTTGTGAATTGGATCAGACTTCTTATTTGCCATTAAAATAGAAAATGTTGGAAATGCTCAGCGGGTCAGGCAGCATCCGAGGAGAGTGAAACAGAATTAACGTTTCAGGTTGATGACCTTCCGGAGCAGAGTTCTGATGAAAGGTGCTGCCGTCAGATGCTGCCCGAGTGTTTCCAACATTTTCTGTTTTCATTTCGGGTTTCCAGCTTTTGTTTTTATTTGTTATATTGCCATCAAATTTATACTCCCTATACCCAAGTCCAGGTTATTTATTTATGACAAGAAAAGCAATGGTCCTAATACCGACTCCTGGGAGACCCCACTGCATACTTCTATCCAGTCAGAAAAACATTTGTTCACCACTACTCTCTGCCTCCTATCCTTTAGGCATTTACGTACCCAAACTATCACCGTCTCTTTAAACCTATGTGCTTCTATTTTCTGAATAAGTCTGTTATGTGGTACTTTACAAATGCCTTGTGACAGTCTATATATCTACTACACTACTTTCGTCAACCCTCTCTGTTACTTTATCAAAGAACTCAATCAGGTTAGTCAGACATGATCTGCCTTTAATAAATCCATGCTGGTTGTCCCTTATTAACCCATGCTTCTCCAAATGAGAATTAATTTTGTCCTTGACAATGGTCTCTCGTAGTTTTCCCACCACTGACATTAAACTAACTGGCCTGTAGTTACCAGGTTTATCCCTCTTTTTCTTTTTGAATAGGGGGTCTAACATTTGCAATCCTCCAGTCCTCTGGCACCGCTCCCATATCCAAGGAAGATTGAAAGATTGTGGTCAGAGCTTCTTATGCTAGAACAATTCCTTGTGCTCCATATTCAACTTCATGGCCCTTAAAACATCACCTCACACAATTCCAAGCGCACAGCCATCCACTTATAACGTTAGGTTAAGATCTCTCCAAATTCTACAGCTGGAAAATTGACAAAGAAAATCCACGTATGTCCATGTTAGTTAAATACAATACGACATGTGTCTATTACATAATTAAATGTAATTTATTTAAGACCCAAGCTTCCATAAAAGTTATTATAGGGATTCCAATAAATGACCTTGACCATTAAGAGGCTTTAACTGTCACTTCAGATTAGGAAAGATCTCAGTCACATTCGCTGTGTATATAATAAGCTTTGTAAAATATGTGTGTATATTAAAATGAAAGTGTACAGTGAAATATTTTGAATTAAATGTACAGTTCTTACACTATATAATGTGGAACAGTCTTTGGAAAAATTGCTTTCTCAGTGAAATATTAAAGATTTTTCGCCTTTAGCTTTTCTTTGATTTTCTGAGGTTCAAACTGTATCAGTCGGAGAATATTCTTGTTTCCCAATGTGCCTTGAATAAACTCGCCTTCCGATAATTTATCTGTGAAAAAGGACATTTAATTAAAAATATGTGCGTTTACAATAAACGTTAGCATCAATAGATTTTGAAAAATTTTGGCAGCCACCATTTTTAATTTTGGTTGGTTTGCAATTGTAAATTGAAAAATAGGAGTGTTTGAATGAAACAGTGCTGCTTTTTGAAATAAATGGATCATTTTTATGTAAACATAGGTTTCACCAGAAATTGCATCCATTAGCTAGGTAACAAGAACATGCTGGAAATGTACAGCAGTTCACATAACATCAGAAAGGGTAAGATAGTTTAACCTTTTGGATAGGAGCCTCAGTTTTACTGAACAGTTAAAGCTAAATATTAACTTTTCTTTCTCCTTCAGATGCTGACAGACCTGCTGTGCATTTCCGGCATTTTCTATTTTCATTCTAGATTTCTGAACATGCCAATTTTTCTTTTATCCCTAGTTTTTTTATAACATTGTCCTAGCAGTGATCTGTTTACTGATCGGCAGTGGGTGATTTAAAGCTGTAGGAGTTGACTCAGTCAGTTCCATTAATGTTTGTGCAATAATGCAGCATTCACTGTACTAAACAGCAACAGATATTTAAGGATTATTGATCATGAATGATAACAGGCAAAATATTGTTCCTTGTTCTTGTTCAATGTATTTCTCCCGTACAAATATCTGATGCTTCCTTGGTGCAGATGTGCACTCTTAAATACCAATTGCTTACACTCTGCCAGTAATAGACACAGACTGGATATTAAGGGGGCATGTGGGGAAACCACGTAAAGCTTACTGATCCATTCTGACTGTCAGTTACAGTTTTCCATTGCTATTACTCCCTTCTATTCCAGGGAACAGTCTGCTCAGACCATGGATTGTATCGTTATTAAGAAATAGTGGATGTCTAACTTTACAGATTCCAAAATATCACAAAATTATAACCTGATCACCTTCTGATATCAGTTGAAAGAAGTTGAATTCAGAAAGGACACTAGGGAGCTGTGCATTGGGCTGTTTTTTTTCAGTGCTATTTGGGTTAATTTACCATTTTCTTTCTTGCCAAAATAATCCCAGATTTTGTTAGTTCTCTTTTCTGGTGTGTTCTCGTCCTCTGGCAGGACCTTCTGTTCTTCCTCAGTAATCATTTTAAATATTGCCTGCGGGAGAATGAAGAGCTAATTTCACCAAAGCAGCAATTAATCTGACAGACGATTGCAATAATCCTACACAGGACACAACCATCTGTATCTACCTTTTCACAGATGTGCACATACAATATTTACTTCTTTAAATGACACAGCTAAGAAATTAAATCAAACTGTATTTACTTTTAAGCAAGATAAAGAACAATCAATAAACTGAGAACAATAACTCTATTTTCTTTTTCAAATCATCATCCTTTTCTCTTCCGTTCTCACCTAAAGGCCTTTGTAAGTTCCAACAGACCTCCAGTAACTCCTGATCAAGGCCATTTTTCATTTACAAGCCAGGACTCTGCTGTGCTGAAGTGGGCTATTCAACCACAAAGGCCATCGCAGTGGGGGCTCAACCTAATTCTCAACCTATGTTTACATGTTCCAGTGGGAATCACTGGATAATGATCAGGACCTAGAACTGTCCCTGTTTCTTTTTCCCTCTGCTACCAATCCCAGGGCAAGAAAAGAAAGAACTTGCATTTATATTGCGTCTTTCATGACATCAGGATTGTTCCAAAACGCTTTACAGCTAATGAAGTACTTTTGAAGTGTAGTCACTGTTGTAATGTAGGAAACAGGGCAATTGTAGCAGCCCAGCTGCCACCCCCTGTATTATTGGTATTAAATATTCCATCGAAACATGCAATAGAGGACAGAGAACTGATTTATATTGTGCTTTAATCAGATTAAAATTTCCTGTTCCAACATAAAACACATTGAAGTCATCATAATCATTAATATAATTTTGAAATGCGACTGGAACAGCGACAGTGGACAAGCCGCTAAGAACTCTTCCATATTTCTGCTTTATTTATTTAGGACTTCTACTGTGCGTTTAGCCAGTCGCCTTCAATTTAATAATTCCTCTCCTATTGCAATATAAATATACATATTGATCCACATTCAAAGATTATTAAATTATTTTACTTATCATGGGTACCATGGGCTCGAATTTAAAAGGACAGCGGGGTGGCAAGGGTGGGGGGAGTTAACGGGTGCGCGGCGAACCCGGATAATAAAAACTTACCTTTCCCCACGCGATCGCGACTCAATTGGTGGCCCTTAATGTGGCTCCTACATTTGCCGTCTGAAAGCCGCACAGTGGGCGGACTGAGCACTCGCATCACAGGCTGTCAGCTGGAGCGTTTGTATTTAAAGGGCCATTGGGCCAATGGACTTTGCTGGAGCAAAGGCCAAAAAGACACATTGGAGCAGCACAGGGGCAAGGCTGCTCCAAGATTCAGCGATGCCTCACTTCAGGTGCTACTGGCCGGGGTGAGGAGGAGGAGGAGGAGGAGGAGGAAAGTATTTGACCCGACCAACAGGAGGAAGCGCCCTGCCTCTGCCACCAAGAAGGCCTGGCTCGAGGTGGCAGAGGAGGTCACCAACAGCAGCAACATATCCTGCACCTGGGTTCAGTGCAGGAAGCGTTTCAATGACCTAATTAGGTCAGCAGAAGTGAGTACACTTACTGATTCCGTGGTCCAGATCACCGCCCCCCACTCCCCACCCCAACTCATTCTGCACTGCCAAGACTACTCCATCACATCACTCCTCACACCCACTTAAGGCTCATTCTCAACCTACCTGCAATTCCTGAGCACTTCCTCACCTCCCCATTTGTGACCCCACCACTCACCCCAATCCTAATCCAATGTGATGTCTCTGTCTGATACTCACCCTCTGATGCATCTCTTTCACAGTCAGCCTCACCCAAAGCGATGCATTCATTGGCTGACCACTTCACCATCACTCACTCACACGACTGTACTTTTCTTCCCTTCCAAGCGCAAAATGCACGTGAGAGGGCAAGGACTGGAGGGGGGCCACAACAAGTGGTGGTCCTCACAAACACTGAGAAGGAGGCATTGGAGATCAGCCACACCCTCGAGTGCCTGTCCGTCGGGGACGCCGAGACTGGCACCCCACAAACGCCTCACATTCATCACACACAAAATGAATTGATGTTAATGATTGACCTGTTGAACATCTCAGTATGCGCATTGTAACATGACACATCTGTGATGATGCCTAATATTGCCTTCTGTTCTCTTACAGGCCCTTCAATGACCACAGTGGTGGGAGAGGGTGATTGCTCAGAGGAGGTCCCGGCCTCTGAGGGGGCACCGTCACATCTTAGTGAGCCACCCACCAGCGCAGATCCTTACACCCCGGTGGATCGTAGTAGTCAGTTAGTTGGGTTGTCACCTGGTGAGTCACCACACACAAGTGAGCACGAGCAGACACTGGTGGCAGGGGCAGCTGTGGAGAGTCCGCATGGGTGGGCGCACTCCTCTCCAGGCTCTGCTCAGCTGGACGCAGATGCTGAACCCCAGGTGCCATCCTTGAAAAGGAGAATGATCGAGGGACAGCAGCACATTTGCGAGATACTGGAACAGGTGCCACGCGCACTCTCCACAATAGCCCAGAGGATGGAGGAGTCCAACTTCTGCATGAGTGGAATGGTGGCACAGGTACGGGAGGGAATCTCAGATAGTGTCACAGGGATGTAAGCAACTGTCTGAGATAGTGTTGCACTAACTGCTGAAATGTCTGAGATAGTGTCGCAGGTAACTGTGGGAACGCCTGCGATGGAGAGAAGGCTAGGCTCTGTTAAGCTTCAAGCACGGCTCACAATTAAGCCCATTCAGGTCCTGACAACGGCCATTTGGACTCAGGGTGAACAACATTCTGCCGCCTTAAACAGGCTGACAGATACTTTAGAAGTAACCTTCCAAGGCATCACAAATGTCCTCCAAACTGTTGGCCAGCAGGGTGGTAGAAGTGATGTGGGTCTGGCCCAGGAAAGGGGTGATGGTGAAAAGGGACATGGAAGTGGGGACGCCACTCAAAGCGCTCCCGTGTCTCACCCGTTGCCCCCCTCTCAACCAGTACCCGTAATGCTGCCTCCTCTCCAGGTGGCCGAGTCAGCCCCTGCATAGGTGCGGGTGGAGCAGTCTTTGGAGGGGCCCTCACGAGCTCCAAAACCCAAAGGGCATAGGCCGAAAGCATCTAAGCAGTCAGGGCATGAACATGAGCAACCTGCCACTACCTCTGCTGCAGCCACAGGGGATTCACCACGTAGGAGCGGTAGGAAGAGAAAGGCTAAGGATTTGTGATCACGAAGGGTATGTACAAGGGTGTCTGACAGACTGTCATGTTTTTAATTTATATTTGGTTTTTGTTAAAGTCACATTAAATGTTATCATTCTCACCACTACTGCCACATCTTGCCCATTCTTGACTGGCTTTTGTAATAGCACGATTTCATGAGCTTCACCATGAACGGCAAGACTTGATGCCACCCAGGGGGTCTCTTTACAGTGGGTGTATGTGTAGTTGCCGGACTGTTTTGTGCAGGGAGGGGGGAGGGGGGTGGTGTTGGCGCTGGTCTTTCCAGGTGGTGTGAGGACTGGACTCTTCTCACTTTCTGGTCTTATGAGAACCGTTCACATATATGTGACTCCCTGGCTTCACGAGCAGCCAGATGAACCACTGCTCTGACCATGGGTTTGTTGTCCTCCTCCTGCTCCTCCTCCTGCTCCTGCTCCTGCTCCTCCTTAATGTGGATGGCAGATGTGGATGGTGGATGAGGGGATGGGGCCTCCTCAACCGGTAGCCCTCTCTGTGCAGAACACCACACACTACTATAATGCAACCTACTCTCTTTGGTACATATTGAAGCACTCCCCCAGAATGATCGAGGCATCAAAATCGCATCTTCAGCAACCCTATCGCATGTTCAATTATAGATCTGGTAGCGATCTGGCAGCTGTCGTTGCATTGATGCCGTTGCTCGGTGATGGATTCCTCAGAGGTGTCATGAGCCATGTGTTCAGGGGGTATCCCTTGTCCCCGAGGAGCCAACCCTTAAGGGTGTTCGGTGCAAGAAGAGGCCCGGGATTTTGGATTCCCTCAGAATGAAGGAATTGTGGCAGCTGCCAGGGAATCTGGCGCACATGTGAAGGAATCTTTTGTGGTGGTCACAAATGAGCTGAGTGTTGATGGAGTGATACTTCTTTCTGTTGATGAACAGTCCTGGCTCGTGTGGAGGTGCTTGTATTGCTATATGGGTGCAATCGATTGCACCCTGTACCCGTGGGAAGCCAGCCACAGAGTGGAATCCCACTGCCCTCTCTGTCTGGCTGAGGTCGTCCATGGGAAAGTTGACATACTGCGAGGCCATGTGAAACAAGCCATCAGTAACCTGCCTTATGCACTTGTGTGCAGACGACTGAGAGACTCCAGCGACATCACTGGTGACACCCTGGAATGATCTGGAGGCAAAGAAGTTGAGGGCAGTGGTGACTTTAACAGTGACGGGTAATGAGATGTCGCCAGGCCCGGCTGAGAGCAGCTCGGCATGAAAGGAGGCTGCAGCTGTCTGCGACCACCTGGCGACTCACTCTCAACCTCCGTATGCACTGCTCCTCGGAGAGGTCCAGTCTGTAGTCCCTCTGATGAGGGCAGTGCCTCCCGCAACATCGCTCCCTCTGTTGTTCCCCTCTGTGCTCTTGTGCAGGTTCCTGTGGTGCAGCACTGTGTTGTGGAGCTACAAGTGGCGGAAGTGCTCGCCGTGCCTGGCGAGGATGGTGACGTTCCTCGTCCTCGGATGTACTGGTGAATGCAGCCATCGCCCCCCCACATCCTGATGGTGTCAGTTTGAGGGGGTCTGAAAAGTTGGTAAATATGGGTAAATAGAACGATTCTGAGTGGAAACCAAGAATTTTCAGTCCAAACACAAAAATCTCCCAGCCAAAAGTTTGTCTGAGAGAACTGAGTGCCCTGCTGCAATAACTCACCTTTTATCCCCATCTGTCAAACAGGCATTTAAATGTCCAACTGACTGCCGGCTGAAACACGTCTCCCTCACCATGACGTGTTTCACACAGCACGGGAAACACGCTGAGGCAGCATTGAAATCGCTTGCCTTCGTAGTTAATTGGATTTATGTACATTTCAGATACTTTAAGTACTTGATTTAGTGTTTTAAATACATTCCCGTCGGCTTTAATTGCCGGTGGCTCTTCCGGGTTCAGATGACTCTGGGTCATGTGTGTTCTTCAGCTTGTTGGAGCCGGGATTCCTGTCCGCTCCAGAACATCCTGATTTTCTTTGCCTCCGCGCTCCCAATGCACCTGGACTTCGGTTTTAAAATTGAGCCCCATATGTTTAGATAGAATTATTGATGTATTTTATCTTCTAAGTTTGATTGTGCTACAAAATCAGATCCCATGGCACGATTCAAATAAGATCAGGAAATTCTCCTACTATCTGGGCCAACGTCTTGCCCCCAATCAACACCACGAAGAAACAAATTATCTGGTCATTCATTCATTTGTTGTTTGTGGGATCTTGCTAAATTCAAACTGGCTGCTGGGTGTACCTGCATAATAGTAACTCCAGGATGCCTTCGGGATGTGTTAAGGTGCTATATAAACAAAAGCTCTTTCAAGATCTTTTTATAATTAATACACGATTTGAAGTTACTTCAAAACTTAAATTAAGCTACATAACAGTAGAATGCATGATGCTGTTATTTATATTGGGAGGCCCCAGGTTGTCTTGGAGGAGCTGAAGTTTTTCTCCACTGAGCGGAAAAAACAAATAGAATTAGCACATGCATCACCTCAGGCCTCTCTCCTGCATCTTATTGTAAACAATTTCACAACACCAAGTTATAGTCCAACAAATTTATTTTAAATTCCACAAGCTTTCGGAGGCTTCCTCCTTCCTCAGGTGAACGGTGTGGAAATGAAATTTTCGAATCCTTCGCATTTGAAAATCACAGAACAATGCCTGGTGATTACTGCCCGTTGCCAAGGCAATCACAGTGAGCAGACAGAGAGGTGTCACCTAAAAGGCCACCGAATATACAAACCCCCCCAAAAAAAAGAGAGAGAGAAGGAAGACAGTCAATGACCCGTTATATTAAAAACAGATAACATTTGTTCGCTGGTGGGGTTACGTGTAGTGTGACATGAACCCAAGATCCCGGTTGAGGCCGTCCTCATGGGTGCGGAACTTGGCTATCAATTTCTGCTCGACGATTTTGCGTTGTCGTGTGTCTCGAAGACCGCCTTGGAGTATGCTTACCCGAAGGTCGGTGGCTGAATGTCCATGACTGCTGAAATGTTCCCCGACAGGGAGAGAACCCTCCTGTTTGGCGATTGTTGCGCGGTGTCCGTTCATCCGTTGTCGCAGCGTCTGCATGGTCTCGCCAATGTACCATGCTCTGGGGCATCCTTTCCTGCAACGTATGAGGTAGACAACGTTGGCCAAGTCACAGGAGTATGAACCGTGCACCTGGTGGGTGGTGTCCTCTCGTGTGATGGTGGTATCTGTGTCGATGATCTGGCATGTCTTGCAGAGGTTACCGTGGCAGGGTTGTGTGGTGTCGTGGACGCTGTTCTCCTGAAAGCTGGGTAATTTGCTGCGAACGATGGTTTGTTTGAGGTTGGGTGACTGTTTAAAGGCGAGTAGTGGAGGTGTGGGGATGGCCATAGCGAGGTGTTCGTCATCATTGATGACATGTTGAAGGCTGCGGAGAACATGGCGTAGTTTCTCCGCTCCGGGGAAGTACTGGACGATGAAGGGTACTCTGTTGGTTGCGTCCCGTGTTAGTCTTCTGAGGAGGTCTATGCGATTTTTCGCTGTGGCCCGTCGGAACTGTCGATCGATGAGTCGAGCATCATATCCCGTTTCTAGTAAGAACTAGTATATTCTGTGGCCTTTTAGGTGACACCTCTCTGTCTGCTCACTGTGATTGCCTTGGCAACGGGCAGTAATCACCAGGCATTGTTCTGTGATTTTCAAATGCGAAGGATTCGAAAATTTCTTTTCCACACCGTTCACCTGAGGAAGGAGGAAGCCTCCGAAAGCTTGTGGAATTTAAAATAAATTTGTTGGACTATAACTTGGTGTTGTGAAATTGTTTACAATTGTCAACCCCAGTCCATCACCGGCATCTCCACATCATGGCTGCATCTTATAGCCACAGAGCAGACTTTAACTGGGACAGTTGCCTGCAAAAGATGCTCGACAAAGGAATGATGAGCACTTGGAGGGAAGTAGAGAGAAGAAAATAACTTCAAAATTAAAATTGAGTAACATTTTTTGCCAACTTGTAAAACTGACATTGTGGAATTTATGATTTAAAAATCAACTGTACCTTGACGATATCCAGTATTTCTTGCTTATTGATGGTGCCGTTGCCATCCACATCATAAAGAGAGAAAGCCCACTCAAGTTTCTGCGAAGTTTGTCCTGAGGAGGTGAGGTGAAGAGCAATGATGTATTCCTTAAAATCCAAGGTCCCATCACTGTTGGTGTCAAAACTCCTGAAGACATGTTGGGCATAAGCTTTGGGGTCAGCATCTGGGAAGAAGTTAGTGTAGATTGTCTCAAAATGTGCCATGGTGAGCTGACCACTTGGGCATTCCTTCAAGAATGTCTGGTACCATATGCAGAGCTCTTCTTCCGTGTACTTGGTGTTGAGTTTCAGCTCTTCCAAGATTTCTTTGGAGAGGGCACTACTTTTGGTGTTTCCCATTTCAACCCGCACAGGCTAGAAGAAGCAAAAAACTATATAAACTTCTTCTGACTCTCTCAAACACTGCAGAGACTGGCATCAGATCTGTACTTATCTGAACAGATGAAGCTTTACGGATTAGAGGGATTAGTGTTCATCTCCGTGACTGACATTCACACAGGCAGCAAAATTCTCACACATGCAGCAAGCCAATTAGCTAATGGAAATGACTAGGGTGTAAGGCATGAATTCTTAAAATTATTATTAACAAAACATATCTCCCCTTGCTAATAGTTAATTTTCCATATAGTGTTATTTAGCAGTGACATTTACTGGTAGTTTATTGTCCTATAGATTGTGTGAAAGGAAGGGAAAAAAAATGCATGCTATTTTTATTATTTGTTCCCAGGGTGTGAGTGACACCGGCAAGTCCAAATTTGTTGCCTTCTCTTTGAACTGCTGCAGTCCTTGTGGTGATGGTGCTCCCATGTTGGTGTTAAATAGGGACTGGCAGGATCTTGACTCAGTGACAATGAAGGAACAGTGGTATAGCTCCAAGTCAGGTGATGGTGTGTGATTTAGAGGGGAACTTGGAGGTGATGATGTTCCATGATGTTGCTGCTCATGTCCTTCTTGGTGGGAGAGGTCACGGGGAGGGAGATGGTATTGAAAGTGATTACCATTGCCTTACTAAATTTAGAAGGTTTTTTTTATTGTACTTGATCTGGGTTACTCTGTTTGGAAAAAAAATTCAAAATTGACTTGATATATAGTCAAGTTCACTTATACAGAAAGTCAACAGAAACAAATTACCTAAGATGTTCGGCACCAGCAATACTTCTGTCAAACAGGAATCTGGCATTAAGTCACTGGCTTTTTTCCCCATACTACTTTGATTCACAAACCATGTTGCTTATGTTAAAGCAAATTTACATGAACCTGCCAAATGAGAACAGAAAACAGCGAAGCAAAGGTCAAAAAATAATCCTTAAATCTAATTGACAGAGATTGTGCAAGTTTGACTTCAATGTCAAATATTGAAAATATTTGACAAAATGAGAATTATTGCATTCCAATACAAGACACAGCAGTGTTGGAATGTGGTGTTAGAAATGTGAAATGCATCAATTCATGTGAGAAAATACATATTTTTTTAAACTTCAGATTAGAGGAAATTTTCCTGGTTAAATAGATAACCCACTTACTCAAAATTGTACTTGTGTTTATGATGAGGATCTCAAATTGGATGCTTGCCAAATTTGCAGATGACATTAAAAATGGAGAGCCATGGAGACAAAGGATATTGTTAAAGATGTAACGAATGCCTTAAATTAGTTATGTATTTGGGCAGACAAAAGGCAAATGAAATGAAATATTTACAATGCAAAAGTATTGCACTTAGAGTTGCAAGTCTGGAATGGCTGAGATAGCATTCGCACAGGGAAAATCAGAAGGGAAACTAACAGTAACAGCAGATTTGGCAATTTCAGTGTCTACACAATGTTGTGAACCAATTAAAAATATACACCTCCAAAGTAGAGTACAAATTCACAAAGATTACAATAAGGCCTTATACTGCATTTGCCTGACAACTGTTGGAGTGCTCTACTTTATTCTGGTCAGAAAGCTACCGATAGAATGTTCAAACATTGGAGAGATTGTGTGGAAAAACAGCAACATTGATTGCAATTGTAAACTTGATGAACTTTGACTAAATATTAGAAAAGTTGTCTTTTTTTAGAAAGGATAAGTTTGAAGAGTCTCTCATCAAGGTATATAAAATATTAAATGGAATAGATAGATAAGGTAAACTCAGAATATAACTTTAAAGTAAATCAGGCCAGCAGGATCAGGGGACATAAATTCAAAAGTAAATTTAGAACCAATATTAGGATGAGTTGCTTTACTCAAAGGGTGTTTGGAATAATCTACTGGGTAGCACAGACAGAGACACTGGGGACTTTCAAAATACAGTTTGAAGGTAGGGTGGAAGAGTTAGAGTTTAGAAGAATAAAGTCCAACTGGCTTTTTCTCATTTTTGTATAACTAGGGATGGTGGATGAACTGCTTTGAATGAATCCCAATTCTGTTGGCATTTCTTCTGCAGTGAGAACAGAACACAACTGGTTCAGTGGCAGCTGAGGCCAGGGGACTGGGATTGATACTGGCCCAGGTTAGCACTGCTTTGAACTTATGCAACCTTTTAATTGATTGTTTATTATTGGCTTACTGCTAACAGTAAATACTCCTTCATGATGCGTCTCTTAAAAAGCAGTATAAACCTTCTGATCAAAACCGGAGAATAACGTCTTCAGGAAAAATTGAATTTATCAAGACATTGTGTGCATTGAATAAAGAGTTGGAGGGCCAAACAGGCTTGGGCAGCAGCCTGCTTAAAGAGATGTCAGTCTTCAGCAGTCCCATCTCCGGTCTGGAGAGCTGATCAAAGAAACACTCTTCTGATAACAATGTGCTTGTCATACCTTTTTATTTACAAAAATGCAACAAGATGAACACGCATATAAAGAGATGACAAAAGTCACCACGGTGTCATTCATGTCTGATCTCATTGTGATAAAAATGGCACATGGTTCTAATGTCTATTTCCCCCACCTCCCCTATCAAAAACAGTTCATTGTGAAGATACCTCTCCGATATTACTGCAAATACATCCAGCCTGATGGTGGGTTCCTCAGGAAATATGCATTTGTTGAGTTGGGCCTGAGTCAGTGTTGAGGGGAAAGATCCGAGTTTCCAAAAAGAAATATGGGGGAAAAGGATAATCATAGAACCAGTTAGTAGTACCCAGGCTGCTTTTGCACAGTGTGCAGCAGCTGGTTGAAGATGGCATCAGCTCAGGTCTGGAAACAGGTTGCCTCTGTGGCATTGGGACTGGGGAGTGCTTAGTCACACAAAGAAAATAAAGAAAAGGAAAACATTTTCAAAATGAAGCCAAAAAAACACAAAGATAGGTTTCTGCAACTATGATTACTCCACTCAATGCTGTTCATTATTCAAAGTGGCAATTCCCTCTCCCATTCATATATTTATATATTGATAATACACTTTGAGTGAAACAAAAAACACATGATGTAAATATGCAAGAGCTAGGATAGAATTAGCACAGAAAGAATTATTTTTCAGTCCCTGCCACAAACACCGTTCCCTGACCACCCACTCCATCCCTCTTCCTGGCCACTGTCTGAGGCTGAATTAGACCGTTCGCAACGTTGGTGTCCTATTTGACCCTGAGATAAACTTCTGACCTCATATCCTCTCCATCACCAAGTCTGCCTAATTCCACGTCCATAACATCGCCAATCTCCGCCCCTGCCTCAGCTCATCTGCTGTTGAAACCCTCATCCATTGTTGCTCGAGACTCAACTATTCCAATGCCCTGCTGACCGGCCTCCCACCTTGCCCCGTCCATAAACTTGAGCTCATCCAAAACTTTGCTGCCTCTTTCCTAACTCGCACTAAGTCCCGTTCACCCATTAACCCTATGCTCGCTGACCTACATTGACTCCCGGTCCGGCAACGTCTTGATTTTAAAATTCTAACCCTTGTTTTCAAATCTCTCCATTGTCTCGCCCCTCCCTACCTCTGTAACCTCCTCCAGCCCTACAACCCTCCGAGATTTCTGTGCTCCTCCAACTCTTGCCTCTGTGCAGCCTCGATTTTCATCGCTCCACCATTGACAGTCGTGCCTTCAGCTGCCTAGGCCCTAAGCTCTAGAATTCCCTCCCTAAACCTCTCCGCCTCTCTACCGCTCTCTCCTCCTTTAAGATGCTCCTTAAAACCTACCTCTTTGACCAAGCTTTTGGTCAGCTGTCATAATATCTCCTTATGTGGATCAGTGTCAAATGATGATTGCTAACACTCCTGTGAAGCACCTGGAGACATTTTACTTTGTTAAAGATGCTATGTAAATGCAAGTTGTTGTTGTTGAGACCTAACAGTAACAGTGTACCTTTGTAATGTCCAGACTCGACTATTCCAATGCTCTGCTGGCCAGCCTTCATAAACTTCAGCTCATTCAAAATTCTGCTGCCCATATGCTATCCTGCACCAAGTCCCACTCAGGCATAACCCCTGTGCTCACTGATGTACATTGGCTCCAGATCCCCCGACACTTCAAATTTAAAATTCTCATCTTGAGTTCAAACACCGATCATGGCCTCGCCCCTCCCTATCTCAGTAACCTCCTCCAGCCCTACAACCGCCCCACCCCCACCCAACTCTCCATTCCTCTTACTCTGGCATTTTGTGCATCCACCCTCCCATCACCCAACCATTGGTATCCATGCCTCCAGCTCTCCAAGATCTATGCCCTGGAAGTCCCTACCTAAACTGCTCCACCTCTCCACCTCAATCTCCTCCTTTAAGAACCTCCTCAAAACCCACTTCTTTGACCAACCCTCCTAATATCTCCTTCTTTGGCACAGTGTTCATTTTTTCCTTAGGCCTCTGTGAAGTGCCTTTGACATTTATTTCCACATTAAACGCGGTGTATAAATGCAAGTTGTTGTTGCTGTCCCTTAAATCCAAAAAAGTGTATTAAGAACCCACTTCATTATCTCATGGCATTGTTACTGTTGAGGCTAATCTGTTGTCTTAATCTGTTGTCAATGTAATTAGATTCTTATGTAACATATACTGGGACATTTATCTGCCATGCGACCGCAAATATTTTTAAATTGCTACTGGTCAAGAACTAAGCGATGGTAATGTTGCTAAACAATAACTTTATTAATAGAACGTCCACAGGTGGGGCTGGATCACATTACTGCAAAAAAATTTACGAGGATGATCCAGAACTGAGAGGTTATATCTATCAGGAAAGACTGAACAGGCAGGGGCTCTTTTCTTTAGAAAAGAGAAGGCCCGATAGAGATCTTCAAGATTATGAAAGGGTTTGATGGGGTAAACGTGGAGAAGGTGTTTCTGCTTGTGGTGAGATCAAAACTAGGGGCCATAAATATAAGATAGTCACTAATAAATCCAATAGGGAATTCAGGAGAAACTGCTTTACCCAGAGAATGGTTAGAATGTCGAGCTTGCTACCACAAGGAGTAGTTGAGGCGAATAGCATAGATGCATTTAAGGGGAAGCTTGATAAGTTCATGAGGGAGAAAGGAATAGATGAAGTAGGGAGGGAGGAGGCACGTGTGGAGCATTAACACTGGCATTGACCTGTTGGGCTGAATGGCCTGTGTCTGTGCTGTAATGTGTAATCACATTAACAGGTTAAGCTTTCCACATATTATAGGGCATTCTCCTTCACACAGTATCATGCACCCTCACAGTTCACACAGTTATACACAGTTCAGTGACCTCTGCCAAGTGCCTTCGTTCCAGGCCTCCTTTTGTACCTGCGGGTCTCAAGTAATAGACTGTCACTATTATCTGATATTGGGATAAGCAGATCCAGATGTCAGTGTCCTTCTTCTACTAGGTTCATCTCTGGCTGGGGTATACAAGCTGGCTTTCATGGACTTGACTTTGGGTCCTACTCTCCTTCAAGAGGCTGCTCCTCATACTGCGCTTGGCTTTTCGTGCACTTTCACCAGTATCAAAGTTCAATCTGTATCTCTTGCTGACTCCCTCTCCTCTATACTTCTGCACTTTGTTTGGGGTATCTCCCTTCCCTCTCTCCTGCACTAGAGAGGAACAGGGGACATGAGTATAAGTTACATGAACATAGAACTAAGTTAGATGTTAAGAGGTACTTCTATCCGCAGTATAAGTTACATGAACATAGAACTAAGTTAGATGTTAAGAGGTACTTCTATCCGCAGAGAGTCGTCGTCCTCTGGAATAAGCTATCGGATGGTGTGGATTTGCCAGAAGCATTCAGAAGGAATGTGTCCCTGAGTGTGGTTGACATCACTATACATGCAGGTAGGTGCTGGTGGGTGTGCACCACAGTCCCCTGGAATTTATTTAAGGGGGAGGGGAAGTGGGGGGGAAGGGGGAGGAATTTTCCAGAGTTTTTTTTAACCTAAATTGACCTTTGGTATTTTTTTGCCTCTCCTAGGAGACCATGTGATTGGAGATTGCTAAATGGGTGCCATGTACACCATGATGGTATAGGACGGGCTGCATTCGGGTGCCCAACCCTCCCGTTTTGGGCGGGCGTATCCCGGAATGGGCGATTGGTCTCCCGAGTGCTGCTGCAGACCACTCGGAAGAAACAGTCCTTGTAAGTGCAGTTCAAGCATGCGCAGTACCCTGGCTGCCGTGGCTTGTTGCCAATTACATTGTCTGGGCCCTGCTGGTCATCCCGATTTTTGGAATGCACCGCTTCCTTACCAATTGCGAGGATGGCGGCTTCAGGGCCAACGATAATCACCTGGAAACTCTGTGAATCCAGAGACAGCAACACAATCTGGGGAGGGAGAGAGACAGCATCATATACTGGAGGAGAGAACACAAACTGGGAGAGAGAGAGAGCATCACATACTGGAGGAGAAGAGAACAATACATACTGGGAGGGAGAGAGAGCATCACAAACCGGGGGAGGGAGAGAGAACAACACAAACTGGGGAGAGAGAGAGAGAGAACTAAACTGGGAAGGAAGGGAGAGAGGGCAACACAAACAGGAGGAGGTAGAGAGAACAACACAAACTGGGGGAGGGAGAGAACAACACAAATGGGAGGGAGAAAGAGAGACAGAAATACAAATCCCCACCATCACAGTAGCCAGTCTTCAACCAATTTGATTCACTCCACGTGATAGCAAGAAACGGCTGAGTGCACTGGATACAACAAAGGCTATGGGCCCCGATAACATCCCAGCTGTACTGCTGAAGACTTGTGCTCCAGAACTAGCCGTGCCTCTAGCCAAACTGTTCCAGTACAGCTACAACACTGACATCTACCCGACAATGTGGAAAATTGCCCAGGTATGTCCTGTCCACAAAAAGCAGGACAAATCCAATCTGGCCAATTACCGCCCCATCAGTCTACTCTCAATCGTCAGCAAAGTGATGGAAGGTGTCGTCGACAGTACTATCAAGCGGCACTTACTCACCAATAACCTGCTCACCGATGCTCAGTTCGGGTTCCACCAGGACCACTCGGCTCCAGACCTCATTACAGCCTTGGTCCAAACATGGACAAAAGAGCTGAATTCCAGAGGTGAGGTGAGAGTGACTGCCCTTGACATCAAGGCAGCATTTGACCGAGTGTGGCACCAAGGAACCCTAGTAAAATTGAAGTAAATGGGAATCAGGGGGAAAACCATCCAGTGACTGGAGTCAAACTTAGCACAAAGAAAGATGGTAGTGGTTGTCGGAGGCCAATCATCTCAGCCCCAAGACATTGCTGCAGGAGTTCTTCAGGGCAGTGTCCTAGGCCCAACCATCTTCAGCTGCTTCATCAATGACCTTCCTTCCATCATAAGGTCAGAAATGGGGATGTTCGCTGATGATTGCACAGTGTTCAGTTCCATTCACAACCCCTCAGATAATGAAGCAGTCCGTGCCCGCATGCAACAAGACCTGGACAACATCCAGGTCTTGTTGCATGCGGGCAAGTAACATTTGCACCAGATAAGTGCCAGGCAATGACCATCTCCAACAAGAGAGAGTCTAACCTTCTCCCCTTGACATTTAATGGAATTACCATCGCCGAATCCCCCACCATCAACATCCTGGGGTTCACCATTGACCAGAAACTTAACTGGACCAGCCACATAAATACTGTGGCTACAAGAGCAGGTCAGAGGCTGGGTATTCTGCAGTGAGTGACTCACCTCCTGACTCCGCAAAGCCTTTCCACCATCTACAAGGCACAAGTCAGGAATGTGATGGAATACTCTCCACTTGCCTGGATGAGTGCAGCTTCAACAACACTCAAGAAGCTCGACACCATCCAGGACAAAGCAGCCCTCTTGATTTGCACCCTATCCACCACCCTGAACATTCACTCTCTTCACCACCAGCACACTGTGGCAGCAGTGTGTACCATCCACAGGATGCACTGCAGCAACTCGCCAAAGCTTTTTCAACAGCACCTCCCAAACCCGCGACCTCTACCACCTAGAAGGACAAGGGCAGCAGGCACATGGGAACAACACTACCTGCACGTTCCCCTCCAAGTCACACACCACCCTGACTTGGAAATATATCACCGTTCCTTCATCGTCGCTGGGTCAAAATCCTGGAACTCCCTACTTAACAGCACTGTGGGAGAACTTTCACCACACGGACTGCAGCGGTTCAAGAAGGCGGCTCACCACCACCTTCTCAAGGGCAATTAGGGATGGGCAATAAATGCTGGCCTCGCCAGCACCGCCCACATCCCATGAACGAATAAAAAGAAACTAGGAGTGAGAGGGAGAACACCTCAAACTGGAGGAGGGAGAGAGAGCGAAGAACACAAACTGGGGAGGGAGAGGGAATAACATAAACTGGGGAGGGAGAGAGAGGGAACAATATAAACTGGGGAGGGAGGGAGAGAGAGCGAGAGCATCACAATCTGGGAGAGGGAGAGAACACAAACTGGGAAGAGAGAGCAACACAAACTGGGGAAATGAGAGAGAAACAAACCGGAGGGAGGGAGAGTTCACATCAGCCTGTGTGATGAGCGCTGTTGTATATGTTTTATTACGGGAGTCAGGCTGCTTTGGTGTTGCTGCCTGAGGACTGAGCCTCACCCCCCTGAGGCTGGGATTCAACGGTGGGCTGTTTCTCCGTGCCCGGGTGGCCCTGGAGAGGGAGCACACTGTGTCTGCCGGTACGCTTGATGCTTTCTGCGACCGGTGGGCACCGCAGGGACTGGAGTGCATCCTGGATCCTCAAAATAAAATGAGTTGACATTTGGTTTTTGATTTGTTTTAAATAAAATATACCCTAACCCCCCCCCCCCCCCCTTCTTATAAAAGGAGGGGGGGGGGGGAAAGCACCTTTGAGACATAACCTGCAAAAAAAGTCTTGAGGATCCTCCTTTCATTCAATCACAACAAACATTTAAAAAAACATGAATTTAATTAAGTTTGGTTTTGGTTTTATTTATTATTTTTAGAACTTGCTGTGTATTGTAAAAACTCATAAAATTGTACAAAAACTTTAGTTAGCAGTTACTTATATCCATGATGTTTTTGTTGAATCAGTGGAATTTGCGGTCGATCCTGTAGAAACATTATAGAAGTAGTTTTTATTTAAACAATTCCTCGCCTTAAATCGTTCTATTCTTCTGATTTATAAATGTTGTTATTTGTCTCACTGCAAAACAAATAGTAAAATATTTTATTTGGGGCTTGATGATACTAAGAGACTCAATTTAAGGTAAATGCAATAACATTTGCAAACAGTGATCAAAGGTCATGTGATGAAGCAGCATCACCTGATTGAATGCCATGTGATCAAATCTCCAGGCATAGGTCCAACCAGAGTTGTTTTTCTTGTTCTTCAATTATATCTGTTCGTGTACAGTGTTGAGTGTTCCCAAGCATTTTTTATTTCATTTTCCAGAAGTTGCCGTTTCTTTCCATTTTCATTCTCTCCTTGACCCCCCCTTATATATAAGCATTAAAATTATTTGACTAACAAACGCTGCTGGTTAATGGTCAGGGATTGGAAGAGAGGTTAAGGTTATCCATTGATTGCATAGCGTAATTGACCCAGGATATCATTGCAACGCAGCCTTGTTTTGTTGAGCGTGTCCAACTTTTTAACCCTTTTGCATTGAGGCTGCTTTTAACTCACGATTGACTTGGCGAGGTCTGACCAAAGGTTTTAAGCTGCACCGATGGAGAGCAGCTACGTGAAAACTGGAGTGAAACCTCAAAGGGTGGTGCAGGTTACACGGGTGGAGAGTTTCAGCGCCGCTCACCACCTCCACAGGTAATTGATACGATCGCAACTCCCTGGAGGTTCTGGGCTTCAGTACAAAAACCTGATGGTATCACAGAGAGGGAGGGAGATGGGCGAATGTATATCGAAGGCTGGGCTATAATTAAACGGTGTAAAGATTTCCACTGTTCTGTTGTTACGACGCATGGTTTTATAGGATTTGTAGTTTTTTATTATCTCTCCACGTTGTGGCGGAACAGGAAGGATTAAAGAAGGATTTCAAGACCCGGAAAGGATTGGGTTTGCTTTAACTGCCCTCTTGTACAGGGCTAGGGCTGGTGTGTAGAGGTTATGTTGGATTGGTTGCTGATTTTAGTTCCGTTGGAATCGCCCTTTAATTTAACCCCCCCCCCCCCCCCCCAGCTCTGTCCTTCTGATTCAACCGGACTAAGATCAGACCAGAAGGTGCTGCTTGGCTGGGACTGATTCTGTAACTATTGGTCTCAGACCGGCAGCTACAGGACAAGTGTGCTCTGCTGTAAAGGGGACCTTGATTGAGATACATGACCGACCCAGGAGGGTTTAATGCTGTCTTCATTGAAACTAGTCAGCTCCTACATGCTGTAGCATCTCATTTACCCTCTCCCCGGTCACTTTCTGACACATCTACATTTAAACCTACACTAATGAATCTCTCAACAACAACTTGCATTTATATAGCGCCTTTAACATAATAAAACGTCCCAAGGTTACAGGAGGGTTAACAGACCAAAATGTGTGAGCCACATAGAGATATTAGGACATGTGACCAAAAGCTTGGTCAAAGAGGTAGGTTTTTAAAGGAGGAGAGAGGTTTAGGGAGGGAAATCCAGAGCTTGAGGCCTAGACACCTGAAGGCACAGGGGGGTGAAGGAAATTGGAGTTGCACATGAGGCCAGAATTGGAGGGGTATATGTTAGGGGTGGAGGAGGTTGTAGAGATAGGAGGAGGCTATGGAGGGATTTGAATATGTGTGTTGTGCACAGTGAGTCAGAGGATACATTGCTTTCTATCGAGTGGAACATTGTAAAATGTAATGGACTATGCATTTAAAAAAAAGCTTGATTGAGTCATAGTTAAGAATAGTTTTTTTTAAACCAAGTCAATTTGCACAGGTTTCAAAAGAAAGGCTGCAGGCAGCGGAGAATGTGTATTAAAGCCAGACAAGCCAGGATGACCAGGAATGTTGCAACCAATTCATCATCTTGTGACCAAACGAGTATTTGCACCCGCTGTGGTGAGGATGGTTCTATTCATGTGGGCATGACTCATGAGGTGTCTGAGGGTGTACTCCTGGGGGAGGGGCAGTTGCTTGGTTTGAGGGTCCTGCTGGCGAATCCCTGTCTGCTTCCTGGGCTAGAATTAAATGGGAGAAAAGACGATTTAAACTAAAGGGCACAATTCTAAAAGGGGTAAAAGAACAGAGAGATCTGGGGGTATATGTACACAAATCGTTGTGAAGGTGGCAGGGTAGGTTGAGAAAGCGGTTAAAAAAGTATACAGGATCTTGGGCTTTATAAATAGAGGCATAGAGTACAAAAGCAAGGAAGTCATAATGAACTTTTATAAAACACTTATTCAGTCACAGTTGGAGTATTGTGACCGCTCTTTAGGAAAGATGTGAAGGCCTTAGAGAGGGTGCAGAAGAGATTTACTAGAATGATTCCAGGGATGAGGGACTTTAGTTACGTGGATAGACTGGAGAAGAGATGATTGCAAGGATATTTGATAGAGGTATTCAAAATCATGAAGGGTCTAGATAGAGAGGAACTGTTCCCATTGGCAGAAGGGTCAAGAACCAGAGGACATAGATTTAAGATGATTGGCAAAAGAACCAAAGGTGACCTGAGGAAAAACTTTTTTTTTACACAGCAAGTGGTTAGGATCTGGAATGCACTGCCTGAGGGGGTGGTGGAGGCAGATTCATTCATGGCCTTCAAAAGCGAACTGGATAAAATTGCAGGGCTACGGGGATAGGGTGGGGGAGTGGGACTACCTGGATTGCTCTTGCATAGAGCTGGCGTGGACTCGATGAGCCAATTGGCTTCCTTCCGTGCTGTAACCTTTCTATGATTCATGGACAAGGAGGTTCTGAACAAGCGACTATGGCATTCAGCCCTAGGCCCAGAGCTGGAAGCTTTAAAAAATGTAATTTCAAAAGCAAGCAAGTCATCATATGAAAGGGACGGGGTGCACATTTGATTATTTTTCCTTGTTTTGAGGAGAGGAGTGAGATTTGAGCAGAGTAAGTGGATTTTGCTTTAACTGTTGCTCTGTATGCTCACTTACTGTCTGTGAAATAAAGCAGCTTAATGGTTTGTATCTGCCCTTATCTCACAAAAGAGATTCAGTCCACTTTTATAAAAGAGTCTCATGTGAGGACACATGCGAAAGACTCCAGGTCACAGTGGGTCCTATTGTTACACCCCAGGTTACATTTTCTTACAGTTAGATATTGAGAAGTATGGGCACACTCTGAACAGAAGATGCTATCTTGGAGAGCCGAGCTTCTCCAAATCAAATGGCTCCAAAGTCAGAAAAAATCCATTCCTTAAGTTTAATATAACTGGTTTGGTTGCTTCTGAAATGGATCACATGGTGATGGGCGGGACTTAGCTGTGGTGTAACCAAACCTGATTTGGGCTTTGTTTTTTCTGTGCTACTATTGATCTACCCGAGGGAATATCTTAAGGCAGATCCTAAACTTGTAGTAGTGTACTAGGATATTAATCCTTCTTGGTTTATTCATTTATAAATGTATGGGATAGTGAGACAAAAGTCTAACCTTTCTCCTATCCAGAAATTAAAAGGACTAACTTGGAGCCTTATTGAACAAATCCACTATTGGCCAGTTCAGGCAGCTTTGGGTTTTCTATTTTGCTTTAGTTCTCAGTACTCGTATCGTTCAATACCAACAAGGCACCATGTATAAAGGAAATAACTTGCATTCATATAGCCCGTCTCACGAACTCAGGGCATCCCAAAGCGCATCACTGTGAATTAAGCACTTATGAAATGTAGCCACTGAAGTAATGTAGGGAAACGTGATTATAAATTCCTGATAACTTGTCGTATTGTGAAATATTTTATGTTTCCTTCTACTTGATCTCCATGTTATGCTGAAGTGACACCAGCATCTGATACAGGAAGGAGCAGACTGCAGGGAAATCTGCACATATTTGAGATCGGAAGATGCATAATACACCTGTGAAGCCTGGGTCTTGTTACAGACAACCAATGTGTACACCGTGACATTTAGAATGTGTGCTTTGAAAAGACGATTACCATTTGGGACTTGTTTTGCAGTAATTGCTTGAGTGCAGAAGAAAACAAGAAAATTTTTGGAAAATGCAACAACCCTAATGGCCATGGTCATAACTACAAAGGTGAGTAATGGATATATCGCATGTAGCATGACCAAAAAGTGTGCAATTCGTAATTGACTGAACTCAGCTACAACAGTGAAACTATTGTCTCGTCAACTCCCTACAGTGAAGTTCCTTATTGTGCCCTGGAGAGCTGAGCTTCTCCAAATCAAATGGCTCTAAAGTCAGATAAAATCCATTCCTGAAGTTTAATATAACTAGTTTGGTTGTTTCTGGTCTGGATTTCATGATGATGGGCAGGACTTAGTGGTGTGTAACTGCAAACCTGATTTGGGCTTTGATTTTTGTGTGCTACCATTGATATGTTAATGGCTATTGCATGATGCCCCACCCTTAGGTGCTGAGTTGATGGTAGCATTTCCCCACAGGGCGAGGGGGTTGGGGGAGGTGAGAAAGTAAAGCAGCTATGGAACTAGTAGCTTAAATGGGATTGTTGCTGCTATATTTATAAAGGAGCCCTTTCATTTGCTCTTTGGATGTCAGGATATTTTTTCCCACTCTCATTTTCTTACTTCCTCTCACTGGAATAAAAGTAAAACGGGGAAACTCTACTGAAATCCCAGTGATAGTGAAACCCCACAGTTTGAAAAGGCCGTAAATAAAGGCCCAGAGGCAGATGGTGCAGAAAGTCTGCTAAGGGGCCTGGGGTGAAGGGTAGACTGGCCTCATTTAGGCCTCCCTAAGCCATATTATGAGTACTTAGTGTTTTTTCAGTTTTCATCAAGCTGTTTATCAGTAATATCCTGTTCCCAATGCAATGATTTTTTTTGTTGTGGGGGAAAAAGCAGATTTCTTCAAAAGGGCTTCCACTGTACTGATTGTACTGCTAACTGTGTTTGAATATCACCCACTGCACCTCTTTCTCACAGGGCAAGAGCATATGGCACGAGTACCAGAAATATTTCTGGGTGGAGAGTTGAACTTTTTTTTTTCACACACACACACACCCCATCTTGATGTACCGATTTTCTGTGACATGCATAGGTACAATATGGACCTCATGTCCGTAATTTCTGATGTGGCATGTTCCAATCTCTGCTATCATGACAGTAGGCATTAAGCATTTCTCTGCAAATTGAGAATCTCACTGGCCCCCGTTAGACACCTATTAAAAGCAGCTAGAGGACAGCACTGACTGAGGCTTCAAAGTAGGTCATCTTACCACCCTCTAAGATATTAAGGGGAACTGAAACAGTGGATAGAGAGAATCCATTTCTGCTGGTTGGGGAGTCTAGGACTAGGGGACATAGCCTAAAAATTAGAGCCAGGACTTTCAGGAAGTTAGGAAACACTTCTACATGCAAAGGGTGGTAAAAGTTTGGAACTCTCTTCTGCAAACAGCAGTTGATATTCTCTATCTTGCTCAATTGTTAATTTTAAATCTGAGATTGATAGATTTTTGTTAATCAAAGGTATTAAGGGATTTGGGGCTAAGGCGGTTATATTGACTTAGGTCACAGATCAGCCATGATCTCATTGAATGGCAGAACAGGCTCGGGGCTAAATGGCCTACTCCTGTTCCTATGTTCCCTGTATGGTGGCAATGGAGAGTGGAAACCAACAACTACTTCTGTTTAGAGCTGTTCAAACTGTGGCCTATGAGTCATTTGGAGCCCCGAGTCATGGCTGTCCAGCAACTCTGTTCGATGTGTGCTTTTATTTCTAACTCATCGGTTTGAACTGTTAGAATTTTTGTGCCTGGAGGTTTGGAAAAGGCTGTTCTTGTGCTGTTGCCTCATTAGTAGATGAATCCTAAATAAAACACTCAAATCCTTGGTAGATCTTGATGTCCCCCTGGAGGCTCTGTGGTACATATCTATGTGGCCTATAATGAGAAAAAAAACTTGGAAACCCTTGCCCTGAACTGTGTACAAGACGATGATTTAATGCTTTTAACTTTTCTACTAGAATATGCAATGGCAAGTTTGTTCTTCCCTTTTATTTTCCATCCCTCAATTATAGGAAACCTCTTTCCAGCTGGCAGGGTTGGAGGTGTCAGGATGGATGATTATTTTGCAGTGCTTCTTAAGTGTTTATGTGGAACTTTGCCTCGGCGTGTGGTGGGGGACGTTAAATAAGTAGGGTAAAGTCTATGGTAGGGTAGATTGGATAAGGTCTGAGGGAGGAGAGTGCTAGATGGGGTCTGTAGCCTTTTCCATTTCCATGCTTTCGTTCAGCTCAGCTGAGATCAGGAAATTTGACCTGCAAGGACTCTTATGGAGAACACACATTCCATCTGTTGGGCATCACATCAGCCCATGAATGGCTTGTGGCAATGGGCCATGTGAAAATTGATTCTCCCTTAACTAGTGGCGTATTACTATTTAATAAAGCAGTTGGACATTTTCATAAGTAAGAAAACTGCATTCAGAAAACATGACAGTGCAGCACTCGCTACAAAATAGACTTTGCTTTTCTGATTAATGTGAGTGGTTTTCAGATTTCATCATCTTAGCAATAAGAATGTTTTTGTACGATAGTTCTAACCTGGTGTGTTTGTGTTTTTCAGTGGAGGTTACAGTGCGTGGAGAAGTGAGTGAGAAGTTGGATTCTTGTTGGCAGCTGTCAATATGACTCTAGAAATATTTCAGCCGTCTTGAATCGCAACCTGTCATGAGCCCAGTAACTTGCAACTTAATACACTGGCGAGGGTTCAGAGGAAAGTAATGAGTGGGCTGTATTGAAAGTAGAGTACGTGAAAGTAATGAGAACCCACTGTTTTTTCTTTGGCACAAAAATACACCCGAGATTGACTCTGTCACATCAAAGTCTTTGCTCTCCTGGCTTTCAATTGGACAACAATCACCCTTTTGGAGTAGTTTCCAGCTAATCAAAAGTCATTTTTAAAAAACAATGTTCCCAGCTGCAAAATGCTTGGTGGGGGTTGGGGTGGGGAGTGGAGTAAGAAAGAAACTAGGGAAAAGGTGGGGGGTTTTAAGTAATGTATAGCAAAGATAATTAAGTTTGATTAGAAAGGAAGAAACAAAATTTGGATTGACGTAAGATAGAAAAAAATGGGAAAGGGATGATGGGGTGAGAGAACTTTGTGTTTCAACTGATTTAATTTGTAGTTTAGAACCATTTCAGTAATAAAGCTGTTCTGACATTTTTTGTAGATTTATTGCTGTAATGCTATTTATTTCAATGTTAGCTGAAAACCTATAAAAATGGCCGATCCAGGGCGACAGCTGTTTCCTGCGAGGGTTAAGTTCTAGAAGCATTTTTCACTTTGATGGAACTAAATGAATTTAAATTGAAACGTCTTTCTATTAACAATTGGTAATGTAAAAACAAATAGTTGTATAATTGCAATGACAATCCAGTTGCAAGAAACCATAGTAAAATGAAAGTGGTTCCATGCAATTTTTCTGCCAGCTGAGTGGTGAATCTAACTTAATTCTACCATTTCACGTGTTTCAGATCAATCAAGCCACTGGGATGGTGATCAACCTCACAGAACTGAAGGAGCACATGCAGGTAATGATTAAACTGAAGAAGAATTCTAGTTGTGATTTTAGGCCAGCGACTCGCTTTAACACACTACCACTTGGGGGGGGTCAATGTTGAAAATAACCCCCAAGGTTATCAAACAGTCCTGAAATGACTGCTGAGTATCTGACCCGTAACCCTTTAGGAAATTAAAGAACGGACTATTTTTACTTGTCGATCTAATAAGAGCATAAGAAACAGGAGCAGGAGTTGGCCATACTGCACCTCGAGCCTGCTCCGCCATTCAATCAGATCATGGCTGATCTTCAACCTCATCTCCGTTTTCCCGCCCGATCCCCATATCCCTTGATTCCCCTAGAGTCCAAAAATCTTTCTCTCAGACTTGAATATATTCAATGATTCAGCATTCACAGACCTCTGGGGTAGAGAATTCCAAAGATTCACAGCCCTCTGGGTGAAGAAATTCCTCCTAATCTCACTACTAAATGGCCGACCTCTTATCCTGCGACTATGCCCCCTAGTTCTAGACTCTGCAGCCATGGGAAATAACCTCTCAGCCTCTACCCTGTCAAGCCCCCTCAGAATCTTTTATGTTTCAATGAGACCACCTCTCATTCTTCTAAACTCCACTTAATATAGGCCCGATCTACTCAATCTCTCCTCTTAGGACAACCCTTTCATCTCAGGAATCACTCTAATGAACCTTTGTTGCACCGCCTCTAAGGCAAGTATATCCTCCCTTAGATAAGGAGACCAACACTGTACTCTAAGTGTGGTCTCGCCAAAGTCCTGTACAATTGTAGCAAGACTTCCTTACCCTTGTACTCCAACCCCCTTGCAATAAAGTTCCTTCCTAATTGCTTGCTGCACCTGCATTCTAACTTTGTGTTTCTTGTATGAGGACACCCAAAGCTCTCTGAAAGCCAACATTTAATAGTTTCTCACTATTTAAAAAATATTCTGTTTTTCTATTCTTCCTACTAAAGTGAATAACCTCACATTTCCTCACATTATACTCCATCAGCCACCATCTTGTCCACTCACTTAACCTGTCTATATCCTTTTGCAGACTCTTTGTGTCCTCCTCACAGCTTACTTTCCCACTTAGCTTTGTATTGTCAGCAAACTTGGATACATTACACATGGTCCCTTCATCTAAGTCATTAATATAGATTGTGAATAGCTGAGGCTCAAGCATTGATCCTTGTGGCACCCCACTAGTTACAGCCTGCCAAGCTGAAAATGACCCGTTTATCCCTACTGTGTTTTCTGTCCGTTAACCAATCCTGTCTCCATGCTAATATATTACCCCCAACACAATGAGTCCTTATCTTGTGTAACAGCCCTTTATGTGGCACCTTTATTGAATGCCTTTTGAAAATCCACATATACTATATCCACTGGTTCCCCTTTATCTACCCTGCTAGTTACATCCTCAAAAACTCTTAATAGATTTGTCAAACATGATTTCCCTTTCATAAAACCATGTTGACTCTGCCTAATCATATTATGATTTTCTAAGTGCCCTGTTACCACATCCTTTGCTGGTTTCTAAAACTCTCCCAATTCTCAGCCTTACTACTCTTTTTCGCAACATTATAAGCCTCTTCTTTTAATCTAATACTATCCTTAACTTCTTTAGTTGGCCATGGATGGATCACTTTTCCCGTGGAGTTTTATTTTCTCAATGGAATATATATTCGTTGAGAATGTTGAAATATTTCTTTAAATGTTTGCCATTGCTTACCTTATAGATATTGACTGCAGGTCCCTGTCTAATTTTTCTTTAACAGGAAGCCATCATGAAACCACTTGACCACAAGAATCTGGACAAAGATGTTCCACACTTTGCTAATGTTGTTAGGTAGGTAAATGGCGTCCATCTTGTATAGAGAATCCTATATGCTTTAACCGTATGTGTGTGTATATGGAAAGCAGGAGGGTGACGAGGAGCAATTTTGGGGCTTGTAAAGGTAGGGGATGTTTGTTCCAGCGACTAGAATGTTTTTCAGATTCTGGTACTCCATGTCCCCATCGAGTCAGGAAGGGACTCGAGTTATACTGCAGTTCTACAGTCTCAAAAAAAATATCTGTGGGTTGTGAAATGTAGTTGGCAGACCCAAGTTATACTGAGGTCCGTGACAAAGGAGCTTTGCATATACCTGCTTGGATTCATTAGCAGAGCTCTGTTCCTTGTTAGTGTGAGGTGCAGCATCTCTTAACATTAAAACCATTCAGAAGTAAATTTCAGAAGTGCCCAGGAAGTCCAGTGGGCACTTCTAAAATACATTATACACCAGACTGGAGTTATAGCACACACCATAAACTCGAGCCGTGTGAAATAGCCCCATGGAGGTGGACTTCAGTGTACTTGGGAGTAATGTTGGGATTTCACTCCTGAGTTATACAGCCACATTCATGTTGATGAACATCTGAGGCTGTTCTGTAGTCATGTAAAAGTGACACCAAAATACTCCCAGGACTGGTCCAGTGTGGGTCAGATGCAAAGTTATGCTTCTTCTGGCTCATTCATTACTAAATCTAGTATGGCCTGCCCTCTTGTTGGTTCTAGAACATATTGCTCCAGAAAACTCTTGAATGCACTCAAGAAATTCACTCCCTTCCTGACTTCAGCTACTCTGCTCTTTCCAATCTATATGAAAATTAAAGTCTCCCATTAAAACTACTCTGCTCTTGTTACAAGCCTCTCTAATCTCTGTGTTAATACATTCTGCCACTTTATTGCTGCTATCAGGAGGCCTGTAGGCAACCTCAGTACTGCACTGAAGTGCCAGCCTAGATAATGCACTTGGTTCTTGAAGTGGAGCCTGAACATACAACCTTCTGACTTGGAGGTGAAAGCATTACCGTTAAGCTAATAAGTTGTCTATCAACACCACCATGGAAACACCATCACCATAAGGACTGCAGCAGTTAAAGAAGGCCCAGCACCTCAGGGCAACGAGGGATGAGCAGAAAATGCGGCCTTGCCAATGCTGCCCACATCCCGAGAACAAACTTTAAAAAAAAAACTGAAATACAGAAATAAGATGCACCTCACCAGGTTTGTACAGGCAAAAGTTACTACAATATGTACTTACAAATTAAACAGTCAAGTATCAGAATTAAGCAATATATTGTTTAATGCAAGGCAGTATTTTAAAATTGATCTAAAATGTTTAAGGTAATTGGCAAAATAACTAGATGGGCAATGAGGAGAAATTTTTTTACACAGTGAGTTATGATCTGGAATGCACTGCCTGAAAGGGTGGTGGAAGCAGATTCAATTGTAACTTTCAAAAGGGAATTGGCTAAATACTTGAAGGGGGGGGTGGGAATTGTAGGGCTGTTGGGAACGAGCCGGTGGAGTGGGACTAATTGGACAGCTCTTTCAAAGAGCCGGCACAGGCATGATGGACTGAATGGCCTCCTTCTGTGCTGTATGATTCTATGTCGACCTAAAGAACCAGTTGCCCTGCCACCTTTTCTCCTATAGAAAACAATGATGGTCGCAAAGTCTGATCACCCACTTCAAGTGACTTTTCTCGGCAGTTTAAGGGATTTCTCACAAACCTCTTCCTGTGCAGAACTTGTGTATCGTTGAATCTTCCAGACACACTCCAATGATCTCCCTCTGAAGATCTCTCCACCAATTTTTTTTAAAGAAATAAGCTTATAAATTCAAATTTGATTTGAAGATGATATTGTCTTTGAGTCATGATCAGAGCTATGATGATTTTGATAGGCGTCAAATGTGCAAACTCTCAAAATGCTAGATAAATATTATGGGATATTTCTCCTAATAACATTCATTATTTTAATGAGTAATTAAATACACAATGCCAGGAATCTTAGCACATTTCATGACTCCATGATCAGGGTGATGCTGCTAATAAGCCTCTTTCAGACCCTCTGAAGTATGTGTCGCACCCCCGCTTGCAGGAGACGTGAATGGAATGCAGAATTGAACAGGGCTAAAAGGTTTATTCTGAAATGAAATCCTAAGTGCACGCCCAGTGGAACAACTGTTCTGTTTTAATCACAAATGATCAATTACTAACTGTGGGTTGCAGTTAGCTGTAAGCCCTTGATTTAAGAAGAGAGTGTAAAAACTCACCCCACCACTTGTTGTTTGAAGCCATTCATTAAAGCATTGGAGACCATTTTTATTAAGGGTTTAGATGAGACCATTAATGATGGAAGATGCAGTTGTGTGTGCGATACCACGTGCTTTTAGAAATGCTAATTCATCCATTAGCATGCAAGCTTGTAGTTGTACACATTTATCAGTTTTGTGCTTGAAATCAACACATCCCTTGCATCAGACTGTCTGAAGTCTTCGGCTAAGGGTGGGGATGGGGGCAGAGGAGAGATGGTGTCCCAGACCAAACAATTTCTCCACACACCATAGGGGACACCAAGCAGGCTTGAGGTCTTTTCTCCTGAGTCTTGAGTTGTGAGCAGCAAAATTATGAGGGGCACAGATAGGATGGATACTAAGGAGCTTTTTCCCTTCGTTGAGGGTTCTATAACAAGGGGACATAGATTCAAGGTAAAAGGCGGGAGGTTTAAAGGGGATTTGAGAAAGAACTTTTTCACCCAGAGGGTGGTTGGAGTCTGGAACTCACTGCCTGAAAGGGTTTTGGAGGCAGGAACCCTCACAACATTCAAGAAGCATTTGGATGAGCACTTGAAATGCCATAGAATACAAGGCTACGGACCAAATGCTGGAATATGGGATTAGAGTAGACAGGGCTTGATGGCCGGCGCGGACACGATGGCCCGAAGGGCCTCTATCCGTGCTGTATAACTCTATGACTTGTGGGCCTGTTGATCAGGACTCCCAATCGATGTGAACAGTATCCTAGTTTTTGTTTTTCATGGGCCAAATGGCCTCCTGTGCTGTATCATTCTATCGTGCCTTTGAAAGAGCTATCCAATTAGTCTCTCTCCACTACTCTTTCCCCATAGCACTGCAAATGGTTCCACTTCAAGTATTTATCCAATTCCCTTTTGAAAGTTACTATTGAATCTGCTTACACCATGCATTCAGGCAGTGTATTCCAGATCATCAGAACTCGCTGTGTAATATTTCCCCCCCTCATGTCATCTCTGGTTCTTTTGCCAATTACCTTAAATCTGTGTCCACTGGAAACAGTTTCTCCTTATTTACTCTATCAAAACCCTTTGTGATTTTGAACACCTCTATTACATCTCCCCTTAACTTTCTCTGCTCTAAGGAGAATGAACCCAGCTTTTCTAGTCTCTCCATGTAACTCTTAAGTCTTTCATCCCTGGCACCATTCTAGTAAATCTCTTCTACACCCTCTCCACGGCCTTGATGTCCTTTCTAAAGCGTGGTGCCCAGAATTGAACACAATACACCAGCTGGGGCTTAACCAGAGTTTAATAAAGGTTTAGTATAACTTCCTTGCTTTTGTACACTCTGCCTCTATTTATAAAGCCCAGGATCCCGTATGCCTTTTTAACAGGCTTCTCAACTTGTCCTGCCACCTTCACAGATTTGTGTACATATGCCCCCAGGTTTGTCTGTTCCTGCGCCCCGTTTAAAATTGTACCATTTAGTTTATATTGTCTCTCCTCGTTTTTCCTAGCAAAATTAATTACTTCACACTTCTGCATTAAATTTCATCTGCCCATTTCACCAGTCTGTCTCTGTCCTCCTGGGGTCTTTTACTATCCTCCACATTGTTTACTACATTTCCGAGTTTTGTGTCATCTGCAAACTTTAAAATTATACCCTCTATACCCAAGTCCAGGTCATTAATATATATCAAAAAGAGCAGTGGTCCCATCACCGACCCCCTGGGGGACACCACTGCATACTTCCCTCCAGTCTGAAAAACAACCGTTCGCCATTACTCTCTTCTGTCCCTTAGCCCATTCGTATCCACGCAGCAGCTGCCCCTTTAATCCCTTGGGCTTCAATTTTGCTAACAAGTCTATTATGTGGTACTTTATCAAACACTTTTTGAAAGTCCATGCACACAACATCAACCGCACTACCCTCATCAACCTTCTCCGTTACTTCATCAAAGAACTCAATCAAGTTAGTCAAACACGATTTGCTTTTAACAAATCCGTGCTGGCTTTTATTGATCAACCCATATTTTTCCAAGTGCCAATTAATTTTTTCCCGAATTAATGTCTAAAAGTTTCCCCACCACCAATGTTGGGCTGACTGGCCTGCAGTTGCCGGGTTTATCCCCCTCCCCTTTTTTGAACAGGGGTGTAACATTTGCAATCCTCCATCCTCTGGCACCACTCCCATATTTAAGGGGGATTGGAAGATTGTGGCCAGAGCCTGTACAATTTCCACCCTTACTTTCCTCAGCAACCTAGGATGCATCTCATCCAAACTGGGTGACACTTCTACTTTGAGCACTGCTGACTGTTTTAGCATCTCCTTTTTATCTATCTATTTATCCTATCCAATTTCTCTACTATCTCCTCCTTTACTGTGACATTGGCAACATCCTCTTCTTTAGCAAAGACAAATGCAAAGTGCTCATTTAGTACCTCAGCCATGCCCACTATCTCCACAAGAAGATCTTTTTGGTCCCTGATCAGTCCCACCCTTCCTTTCGCTATTTATATGTTTATAAAAGCCCATTTGGGTTCCCTTTTATGTTACCCGCTAATCTAGTCTCATTCACTTTGTCCCTCGTTTCCTTTTTCAGTTCTCCCCTGCACATTTTATATTCAGCTTGGTTCACTACTGAACTATGAACCTTACATTCGTCATAAGCCTCCTTTTTCTGCTTCATTTTAATCTCTCTATTTTAGTCATCCAGAGAGCTCTGGCTTTAGATGCCCTCCCTTTTCCACCTTGAGAATGTGTCTAGTCTGTCCCTGAACTATCTCTTTTGAAAATCTCCCATTGCTCATTTACTGTTTTACCTGCCAACTTTTGATTCCAATCCATCTGAGCCAGATCCCTTTTCAACTGACTGAAATTAGCCCTCCTCCAGTTGAGTATTTTCACATTTGATTTTTTTCCTTGGTCCTTTTCCATAACTACTCTAAACCCAATGATGTCCTCCTTTCTTGTGCAGACGTATTTTCATGTTGTATCTGGGTATAATATAGATCTGCCAGCTTCAACTTATCAGCAGTGACTGTTAAAAATACTTATTCCAGCTTATTTTTTATTTTAACTTCAACTGCAATATGATGCAATGTTAGGGTGCATCTCCACTGCAAGCTTAGTGTAGGTGCAAGACGGTTTTGCCTTTGCACCAACCCTAAATTTGTGTAAATTGGGTGTTCAGGCCCAAACTGAACCCACTTTACACCAATGCTGTAGCTGTGGTGTAAATGCACACTTAAAAGACAAGCTACTTGGCAGAATGAGGTGTTGAGCAACTTGAACATCTGACCCTCTCTATCTTTCTGCTTAGTACCACTGAAAATGTAGCTATCTACATCTGGGACAACCTACAGACGCGTCTCCCGCCAAACCTTCTCTACGAAGTAAAGGTGTACGAAACGGATAAGAACATTGTTGTTTACCGTGGTGAATAGAAGATTCCTTTTGAGTTCTTGCAGTATTGTGGTCTTCTTGCACTTGTTGACCCAGAATTTCAATTGAACCCGAGAAAAGTCCTGCACAATGTAACCTAGATGAAATGCTACTGCTTGTGTTGTTAGATTCTGTTGACCTAAGTTCCCAATGTAGTTACAGATGTAGAAGGCCATTCGGCTAATGTTAGATTATCCACCCAGAAAGATCTAAAAGTCCTTCTGTTTTGGCATCCAATTGTTGCTTAAAAAATTCCAGGATTTTTGCTCTCCCACAACTCTTCCTGGAAGTCTATACCGTGTGTTCACTTTATGGTGTGAAGAAGAATTTCGTGACATCAATCCTAAATTCACCTTTTACTAATTTGAATGTATGTTCCCTTGTCCTACTCTCACTACCTATCTTAAAATAACATCACCATTATCCATTCCACTGGGCCTGTACCCTTGCAGTGTCGAAACAGAGGAATCACTTTGTTGCTTGGTTTGAAATCTTAGCATTGCTTAAAAAAAAAGATGGGAAATGCTAGGATGTGGGATTTCTGGGATCGGTGAAACTAGTATTTAGAATTTTTTTGCGTTGTACATTCCGGTTTACTGGCAAGCACTGCAAACTGAACAGAATTCTGACAAAGATTTCGATAAATGTTGGGGGAAAAAATCACGGTAATAGCCCTAAAACCCACTGATACAAAGTATCCATGGAACCAGAGACCCCTGATTTGTATTAAAAGCAACATGGGAGAGCTCACTGTCATAGGGAAGGACAAAGGCATCAAGTCTTAATGTTTTGTAAAAAGTAAAACTTTATGATGGCTAGAGTATAAATGTCTCCTTTTAAAACATTGATTGAAAGTGTTCTTTTTTTGCTGTTTTGTATCCACTGTTACTTCATTCCTTCTATAAAACCTTTTATGGTATGTTTGGGCTGTTCGACCATTTTGCTGTAGAAAATTTGAGTGTGATTTATATTGAGGTGTTTTACGTTAAAGTGAGCTCACAAAGGTTCAGTTAGATATTGGGCAGTATCAGCAAACTCCTAATCCGGTTTATGGGAGAGACCAGCAACGTTGAACCTAAAAGAGCATCTAGGGCAGAGTGAAAATTTATAACATATGAAATTTTCCATGTACTGCTTTAAGTGTAGATTTAGAAAGGCACATCCACCAAGAGGGGAAAATGGGGTAGTGTCATCTTTTAGTTCTGGTTTGCTTGTAAAAACTATATAATAATCCTTCAATGTTTAAGGACTGTTGCCAACTTGCAATCTTTCCATCTTTTTTGAAGATAGTGGTGAGTCCACAGTGAAGAATATTTTTCCTCCCAAAAATAATTGACCCATCCATGTCTGAGGGGGAAGATGATGGAGTAGAAGGTTGGGAACTATATATGTAAGCGATAAACTTCAATCCAACAATGGGAGACAATTCCAATGGTAGACAATTTGGCTTTCTGCTTCATTCATTCACACATTCTAAGATAACTCCACAATAGTACTATGGAACAAAGATAATCTATTTGCAATTTGTCCTTTTTTAAAAAAAAAGTGTACCAGAAAGCATCTTTTCTTTAGAAGAGAATAATTCTTAGCAATGTTAATTTTGGAGGTAAGTCTATGGGTCGGGTACACAACTAAGTCTTATCCTGTCCTCGATGTCCTTACACATAGAAATCAGGACCAGGAACTCCAACTAGCCAGCTATAGTGCTCCGACTGCTGTCCTAGCTGAGATCGGCTAACTCAGCGCAGACCATCGTTCAAACTTGGGGACTTCCTGCTGTGTATCCTGCTTGGTGGTGCACTTACCCACTGAGCAATCATGGGAGCTGTACCTGATATTTGTCCATCGAGAACTTTTAAGCCTTGAAATTGGGCTCTGTTATTTTACGGAAGTGGTTATAATATGGCAGACTAGTGCATGCCTCCATTGAAGACTTCATGTTCAAAAATTCAAGGAACCTAATTCCATAGCATTAATAATCAAATTTGATTAAATGTAGAGCCTTTTCCTGAAATAAAGAATTCTTGCTCTTGTCAGCCTGGCTTTGTCCACTTTCTATTCAAACCAGTCACTGTTGACTTAAAGCCAAATGCTGGAAATCTGAATCAAAAAAAAGAAAATGCTGAAAACCCTCAGCATGTCAGGCAGCATCTGTAGAGAGGAAAGCAGGGTTAACATGCCAGGTCAGTGACCTGGAGTCAGAACCTGTCTGACAAAAGGTCATTGACCTGAAACGTTAACCATACCTTCCCCTCTCTATCGCTGCTGCCTAACCTCCTGAGTGCTTCCAGCATTTTCTGTTTTTACTGCTGACTTAAACTGATTTCAAAATGGACTAAGTATTTGCACAGTTGTAAAGATTAGTGTTCAGAAGTGCAATTGTCAGTTGTATTGTTGATCGTATGTTCTGAAGAAGGTGGTGATCCATCTTATGTTTGTCCACATTTAGAACATGAAAAACCAGAGGTTACAATAGAATAACAATATAGGAAAAATGGGCCACTCTTGTTTGCAGTCCATTTGAATAGGAAACTTGTCAAACAAGTATCTATTATTTATAATTCCAACTCCTGAATCCATCAGAAGAAATAAATTACAGAACATTCAAATGTACAAGATACTCTTAAAATATCAAAGGCTGCTTCCATTCCTTAAAACTGTACCTTGCACTTTCAGAGAATAATAGGCAAGATTTACATTCCTCTTCATAATGTGCCTGCAATATACATATATGATCAGAGGATTGGTCCATCAGAAGGTATGCATAATGGTTAAATCCCAGCTAATCTAGGATGGGTGTAAATTGGTGGTAATGGGACTATTTTCCTTCAGAAAAATTGACACGTTTTTAAGCTGATTGTGGTGTTTTATTCTCTTAGGAATGTAGGAAAAGTGAGACATACCTCCGTAAATATATTATAATGTTTAAAAAGTGCCAGTCGTGATTTTGGTGCTGTATTCAAAGTGAATCAGGAGGTATATATTGTAGTTGCTGGTTATAGATGATCACCGCAGAGACCTGACGGACAGTTGGGACCTGATGTCTGTGAAATGGATTTTATATTTAGAATTTATATCACCAAATTCAATTTTAAATAATTAAAATGACAACCACACATATTCCTCACGGTCTTCAATTTTCCGTTATCGCACAATTACCGCAACAGAGTATCCAACTCACTCTGTCAATCCACTTCTTCATAACTTTTACATTCTTATCATTAAGCCTGCTAATTCCTCTTGAGTTTCAGGGTCCACAGTTTTTTTTTCTCCCATTTCTTCCCTTCCTCATCAGTCTCCCTTGACCCTGTCCTGAAGACATTGAGGGTAATTTTCAACTTCGCCATCTGGGTGATAAGCTGGTGGAGCAGATCATCCGGCCTTTATGGAACTCACCCAATCTGCTCCCCCAGGTTACCTCAATGGGGGCTAAGTTGGAATTACCCCCATTGTCTCCTTCCCTGATACAATTCCATAGGCACTGGTTGTCTTCAGGTACCAAATGGCCATGATTCATGTGTGAATCTTGACTTTGAATGTTGGCTCACTATTTGCATTGATGGGCTGATAGGAGAAGCCAGAATCTTAGTTGATTTTTTCCCCTCCCTAAACCAGACGTGCCGACACGAATTTTAGTATCCCAACAGGGGCAAAAAGGGGACATGAGATTGCTTTGGCAGATAAGGCAAAGGAGAATCCAAAGAGCTTCTACAAATACATAAAGGGCAAAAGAGTAACTAGGGAGAGAGTAGGGCCTCTTAAGGATCAACAAGGTCATCTATGTGCAGAACCACAAGAGATGGGTGAGATCCTAAATGAATATTTCACATCAGTATTTACGGTTGGGAAAGGCATGGATGTTGGGGAACTTGGGGAAATAAATAGTGATGTCTTGAGGAGTGTACATATTACATAGAGGGAGGTGCTGGAAGTCTTAACGCGCATCAAGGTAGATAAATCTCCGGGACCTGATGAAATGTATCCCAGGACGTTATGGGAGGTTAGGGAGGAAATTGCGGGTCCCCTAGCAGAGATATTTGAATCATCGACAGCTACAGGTGAGGTGCCCGAAGATTGGAGGGTAGCAAATGTTGTGCCTTTGTTTTAAGAAGGGCGGCAGGGAAAAGCCTGGGAACTACAGACCGGTGAGCCTGACATCTGTAGTGGGTAAGTTGTTAGAGGGTATTCTGAGGGACAGGATCTACAGGCATTTGGAGAGGCAGGGACTGATTAGGAACAGTCAGCATGGTTTTGTGAGAGGAAAATCATGTCTCACGAATTTGATTGAGTGTTTTGAAGGGGTCACCAAGAAGATAGATGAGGGCTGTGCAGTAGACATGGTCTACATGGACTTTAGCAAAGCCTTTGACAAGGTACTGCATGGTAGGTTGTTACATAAGGCTAAATCTCATGGGATCCAAGGTGAGGTAGCCAATTGGATACAAAATTGGATTGACGACAAGACAGAGGGTGGTTGTAGAGGGTTGTTTTATCAAACTGGAGGCCTGTGACCAGCGGTGTGCCTCAGGGATCGGTGCTGGGTCCGCTGTTATTTGTTATTTATATTAATGATTTTGGATGAGAATTTAGGAGGCATGGTTAGTAAGTTTGCAGATGACACCAAGATTGGTGGCATCGTGGACAGTGAAGAAGGTTATCTAGGATTGCAACGGGATCTTGATAAATTGGGCCAGTGGGCCGATGAATGGCAGATGGAGTTTAATTTAGATAAATATGAGGTGATGCATTTTGGGAGATCGAATCGGGCCAGGACCTACTCCGTTAATGGTAGGGCGTTGGGGAGAGTTATAGAACAGAGATCTAGGAGTACAGGTTCATAGCTCCTTGAAAGTGGAGTCACAGGTGGATAGGGTGGTGAAGAAGGCATTCAGCATGCTTGGTTTCATTGGTCAGAACATTGAATACAGGAGTTGGGATGTCTTGTTGAAGTTGTACAAGACATTAGTAAGGCCACACTTTGAATACTGTGTACAGTTCTGGTCACCCTATTATAGAAAGGATATTATTAAACTAGAAAGAGTGCAGAAAAGATTTACTAGGATGCTACCGGGACTTGATGGTTTGACTTATAGGGAGAGGTTGGATAGACTGAGACTTTTTTCCCTGGAGAGTAGGAGGTTTCGGGGTGATCTTATAGAAGTCTATAAAATAATGAGGGGCATAGATAAGGTAGATAGTCAAAATCTTTTCCCAAAGGTAGTGGAGTCTATAATGAGGGGGCATAGATTTAAGGTGAGAGGGGAGAGATACAAAAGGGTCCAGAGGGGCAATTTTTCACTCAAAGGGTGGTGAGTGTCTGGAACGAGCTGCCAGAGGCAGTAGTGGAGGCGGGTACAATTTTGTCTTTTAAAAAGCATTTGGACAGTTACATGGGTAAGATGGGTATAGAGGGATATGGGCCAAGTGCAGGCAATTGGGACTAGCTTAGTGGTATAAACTGGGCGACATGGACATGTTGGGCCGAAGGGCCTGTTTCCATGTTGTAAACTTCTATGATTCTATGAACAGAGATCAGACAACTCTGCATAGTCTAGGGAATGAATCTGGGACTTAACCGGCCTATATGGCTCAGATACTCATCTGGATCATCTCACTGAACCATCACAGATGCTCAAGACCCACTCTAATCAAATTTGATCAACAGAGAGAGAGACATTGACGTTAATCGTGACTTTCTGGAACAGTTGAATTTTTGATTAAGGGACTTGCTCATTAATAATTGAAAATTAAGATAATGCAACAGTTCCTACTTCAGATAACTTTTCTGTATGTGTTTTCTCGGTTTCTTGAAGAGCTTTTTGTTCTGTGACCTTTTAACCTTTGCAAACACTATTGCTTCCAACTCTTCTCTGGAAAAGAAAGTTTCCTTGTCAGATAATGCAGCTTTGTTGTAGTGGCGTATTTTCGTGACGTAAAATTGATTGTAGAATTATTCAGTCAGAAAGTTGGTACACCTGAGAACCATTAGAGATGTGGTTGTCTACATATATCTGTGGACTTTCATATCATTGCAGTTGGCTTCTTCACTTTTACCTGAGGACGGAGGAAGCCTCCGAAAGCTTGTAGATTTCAAATAAAATCGTTGGACTATAACTTGGTGTTGTAAAATTGTTTACAATTGTCAACCCCAGTCCATCACCGGCATCTCCACATCAGATGCCAGTTAAACTACAATAACAACGAATGAAGAAATGACTATGCCCCTGTGAAACATGCATCAGAATGTGAGTGGGGAAAGAGTTAACATGTTATTGATGTGCTTTATTTGCATTTAACTGTGAAAGCCCTTTTATATTAGTAATCAGTGCACACCCTTGGCCTGGAGATCTGCTTGGCAGACTTGTGCCAAAGCTGCTTGTAATTGGCACAGTACAAGATGGAGCAGGTTCCAGGGTGAACCTCCTTGCGTGGATGGCATTCTATGAAGGTTCCAAAGCCACGTAAGCAAAGGACAGCACGTTTCCTTCCCTAAGGGAGATTAATTAACTAGTTGTATTTTTATGACAATCCGAGAGCTTCCTGGTCACTTTTACTGATATCGGCTTTTTATTCCCAGATTTTTTAAACTGAATTCAAATTCTCAGTGCAATGGTGGGATTTGAACTTGGGTTCTCTGGGTTAGTCCAGTACCATACCCACTACGCTACCATACCCAGTAACATACCCACTACACTACCATACCCTCACGTGCTTGGCATAAAAGATTTGAGAATTCAATATTCAGAGTTTTAGAAAAACCAAGGAAACATTTGCAGTTAGCAGGAGTTCCCAGCACACAATTTGTGCATTAACAAGAGTTGAAAGGTAAAAGGATGTGTTTCTTTGCTTTTTCAAAAAGGTTTTGAAAGAAAATGGAGATTAAATTCTCAATTTCTTTTATTTCAGGCAAGTGATGACATTGATATAAATTTGTTAACAACAATACTTTTCTGTTAGAAACATCTCGTGTTCAAACATGTGTACAATGCAGCACCCGTGAACAGCAATACCTATTGTGGTTTCTTTGTTGATGGTATGAAAAGAAATAGATTGTATATTGAGAATGGATTTTTTTTGAGTCAATCACCTCTTTATTTCAGTTGTACATATTTAAGTTAAATATTCTCTCACTTCAGAACCATTTGGAGGCTTATAAAAACATAGAAACTGTGTAAACAATGAACTTTTGGGTGTTTATGCAATGTGTTCACAGAAATATATGCTTATTTTAAAACTGAATAAATTGACTAATAGTGAACTAAAGGGTAAGTTTTGCACTTCTGTACTCCTGGTGCACAAGGTAATTCCGTTGTCGTGGGAAACACAACCTTTTTAAAAATGGAAAATTTAACAAATACAGTGGGATAAAATAAAATGGATCATTTAATGTGCAGTACTCATTTTTTCTGATAAAGGTGTTTTTGATGTTCTAATGCCTTTGATCAATTGGTATAATCAGGTGCCTGGAATTTTCTCAGGGCTTCTCCCGCTCCAGCGCGGGAGAATACTCAAGAAATTCCCAGGGAAAATGTTAAGCACAGTTCATGATTAACATTTATAACTATACTGGGACAATGGAGCTGTCATTGTAACCCCTTGCCACAAGAGGGAGTGAGACTTCAACTGTACCATACTGTTGAATTCTGTGTTGAATATACTCAAAGACATGTATTTGTAGCATGTCTTATTACTTTATCTCAGAAAAGTCTCTAGCGCTTTGCATACAATTAATTTCTTTTTGAGGTGCAGTGACTGCTGTTATGTAGGGAAATGTGACAACCATTTTGCACACAGCAACATCCCACGAACAGCAATGAAACGAGTGACAACACAATCTCTTTTCTAACTAAAACAACGTAAATCTTTCAAGTCTTTCTTTGCATTTGTATTTCCTCATTATCGAGCAGCATCTTCTTGAATCTGCTGTACCCTATCTATTGCCTCAACATTCTTCCTATAGTGTTCCTCTGCCTTAACACATCACCCAACTTTTTCCCCGTGCTCACTTAATAAACCGATCTGGAGCTGGTTTTTTTTGATATGCCAAAAAAATTGCTACTTTTCCTAAGCATAATAAAATGTGGTGGGGGCTACAATAAAAGAAAGACTTGCATTTATATAGCATCCCAAACCAATGAAGTACTTCTAAAGTGCAGTCACTGTTGTAATGTAGGAAACATGGCAGCCAATTTGCGCACAGCAAGGTCCCACAAACAGCAATGAGATAATAACCAGATAATCTGTTATAGTGGTTGAGGGTTAAATATTGACCAGGGCACCAGGGAGAACTTCCCGCCTTTTCTTTGAAAGAGTACCATAGGATCGTTTACGTCCACCTGAGAGGGCAAACATGGCCTCGGTTTAACATCTCATCTGAAAGACGGCACCTCTGACTGGGCAGCACTCCCCCAGTACTGCACTGAACTGTCAGCCTGGATTGTGTGTTCAAGTCTCTGGATTGGGACTATGAACCCGTGACCTTCTGACTCAAAGACGAGAGTTCTACCCACTGAGCCACAGCTGACATTTAGAATTAGGATTAGAAAGAAAGATGATAGGTTAGCGCACTTGCCTTTCACCTCTGACACTTCCTCAAGGCTCCATTGACACCACAGGTCTAGTTTTGGTATGTAGCATTTTCACTTCACACCAAAGCTACAGGGAGGCCTGTTCTGCTTCACTTTTGATTTAGGTCAGGGTCTGACTCTGGATTTACAATACAACTTCTTGATGCCAACTGGAACCACATTGCACTGGCTCAGCAGTTGTAGTGTAAACACCGCTTTAAAGATGGAAACTCAGCTAGTTTTGTTTTTTGTTATTGGGGAACTGTTACGAGAAAAAAGTCTGGAGCGTGGCATACAAATGTCACTAACATTCTTAGGTTTCTAGAACTTAACTATTATTGAAACCCAGTTGCTTGCTTATTAGGCATTTGAATTATGAGGAAAGGTTAAGGAAGGCAGACTTGTTTTAAGATTATAAAGGGCAAAACAGATGGATTCTGTCATTAAATTAGAGACAGAACTGGATTGCTATTTGGCCAGGGAAGCAATTGAGGGGTATGAGGGATAGAGTGGTGTGTGATAGTTCCTGGTCTTTCTGATTGTCTGGAATGGTCTTTTTCCGAGCTGTACGTTCTCGTGTTCCTGTGAATAGGTTCAGCCAGGAAAATTGTTCACAGTGGTGAAGGGTTCACAGAATATGGAACACGTATTAAAAATTAGCAAGTTATAAGTAAGAAGGAACATTAGGTGGAATATATTCACCCAAAGCACGATGGCGTTGTAGAATAAATTACCAGGAAAGTCCTTTGGAGCAGGCCTCAATTATTCACAATATGGGGCCTCAATTATTCACTATTTATTAACAACTTAGGTGAAGGCATAGAAAGTCTCATATCTGAGTTTGCCGATGACACAAAGAGTGGTGGCATTGTAAGCAGTGTAGATGAAAACATAAAATTACAAAGCGATATTGATAGATTAGGTGAATGGGCAAAACTGTAGCAAATGGAATTCAATGTAAACAAATGTGAGGTCATCCACTTTGGATCAAAAAAAGGATAGAACAGGGTACTTTCTAAATGGTAAAAAGTTAAAAACAGTGGATGTGCAAAGGGACCTAGGGGTTCAGGTACATAGATCATTGAAGTGTCATGAACAGGTGCAGAAAATAATCAAGAAGGCAAATGGAATGCTGGCCTTTATATCTAGAGGACGAGAGTACAAGGGGGCAGAAGTTGTGCAGCAGCTATACAAAACCCTGGTTGGACCGCACCTGGAGTACTGTGAGCAGTTCTGGGCACCGCACCTTCGGAAGGACATATTGGCCTTGGAGGGAGTGCACCGTAGGTTTACTAGAATGATACCCGGACTTCAAGGGTTAAGTTACGAGGAGAGATTACACAAATTGGGGTTGTATTCTCTGGCGTTTCGAAGGTTAAGGGGTGATCTGATCGAAGTTTATAAGATATTAAGGGGAACAGATAGGGTGGATAGAGAGAAACTATTTCCGCTGGTTGGGGATTTTAGGAGTAGGGGGCACAGTCTAAAAATTAGAGCCAGACCTTTTCAGGAGCGAGATTAGAAAACATTTCTACACACAAAAAGGGTTGTAGAAGTTTGGAACTCTCTTCCGCAAACGGCAATTGATACTAGCTCAATTGCTAAATTTAAATCTGAGATAGATAGCTCTTTGGCAACCAAAGGTATTAAGGGATAGGGCCAAAGGCAGGTATATGGAGTTAGATCACATCAGCCATGATCTTATCAAATGGCGCAGCAGGCACGAGGGGCTGAATGGCCTACTCCTGTTCCTATGTATGAATGAGCTCAAGAAACAATTAGATGCATTTCTAGACTGTGGAGGCTGTTGGTGGCTTATTGCTAAATTAGGGCCAGAATGGTGCTGTGGGCCCATGCTCACTAGCGACTGGATTGAGATTGTCCGCACTCATTTTATGTAGAATCCTCGCAGTCAGCAGACAGAGGAGACAGTCACTCTGCACTCCATTCTAATCCAGGTCCTGGAGATGAATGGCCAGGGTCTAACCTACTACACCACCTACTTCTGTGCTATTTCCTCCCCTCCCCCCAAATCCATTGCAAATTCTTAAAGGGCCAGGTGCCTTCGCCCATCTGGAATGTTGGCTAAACAAGGTGGAGAAAATATTTGTGGCCACCCTAGCCCAGAGCCTGACAGCATCAAAACATTCGGGCACAGACAAAAGCGGCAAGCTGTAGGAGTCTGGTGGGCGTAAGGCTCTGGTTTCAAGTAGCCTGTTCTAACATTTCAGTACCCTCAGGGGTTCTAGCTCCATAATTTTCCAAACATGTTGTTACATAAAAACACAAACAAAGGCCGTGCATTCATTCTGTAGGTCCATTTTTAATAGACCTTATGATCTCGTTGAAACAGCCACTTATAATCTGGTGAAGATAGGAATTTTGAGTCTTACAACACATTCTACGTGAAGCAGATCAATGAACGAGCAAGGCAAGTACTAATAAATCTAATTTCTCAGCAGCTGTTTGACCTCCATTTTGCTGATGCACAAAGTCTGGAATTTGATTGATTAAAAGATTTAGGTCAAGTTTCAAGATTCATGACAAGTTTGAGAGAGAAATGATATGTTGCAATAAAGCCATCTGTTTTTTTTGTACAATGGTTGTTTGGTGTCATGTTTTAAATAATAAATGGAAATACAGAAAGATTTTAGTGTTCCAACCAGGCTTCAAACAAACTATATTTACCAGAATTCGAGTCACTAAACTCTCAGGTCGGAAATTACTCTGCGTCACATTACTGTGCTTGTCAGGTTGGTTCAGTAGTTGCACTCTCACTGCTGCCTCAGAAGGTTGTGGGTTCAAGTCCCATTCCAGGAATTGATCATATAATCTATTTTGTCCCTTCAATGCAGTAGAGGGACTTGTATTGTTGGAAGTGCTATCTTTTGGATGTGACGCTAAACTAAGGGCCCATTTCCCTGCACAGGTGCACGTAAAAGAGCCCTTGGCATTTTTTGGAGAAGAGCAGGGAGTTCTCCCAGCATTCATCACTCAACCAACACCACCAAAGCATATCAATTGGTCATCTTTCTCATTGCTCTTTGTGAGACTTCGATGTGTGCCAATTGGCTGCCACGTTTGTCTACAAAGCAACAGCAATTTATTGGCTATAAAGCATTTTGGGATGTCCTGACACATGACGGGTGCTATATAAATGCAGCTTAAATTTTTCTGAATACTTAACTCAAATTTCTCTTAATTTCAGCAGGTTAGTGCCTCTGTTAAAACAGCAGATAGAGGAATTTGATACAAATACAGTACTTGTATCACAGTGTAATTTCCAGGCTTTGAAGCCAAGGCCCTGTTTGAATAATTAATGTTATGTAGTCACATTAGTCATAGAATCATAGAAAGTTACGGCACAGAAGGAGGCCATTCAGCCCATCATTTCTGTGCCGGCCGAAAGAGCTATCCAGCTTAATCCCACTTTCCAGCACTTGGTCCGTAGCCTTGTAGGTCATGGCATTTCAAGTGCACGTCCAAGTACTTCTTAAATGAGTTGAGGGTTTCTGCCTCCACCACCCTTTCAGGCAGTGAGTCCCAGACCCCAACACCCTCTGGGTGGAAGAAAAAATCTCTTCAGCTCCCCTCTAGTCCTTCTACCAATTACTTTAAAACCTTGCCCCCTGGTCACTGATCTCTCTGCTAAGGGAAATAGGTCCTCCCTATCCACTCTATCTAGTCCCGTCATAATTTTATACACCTCAATTAAATCTCCCCTCAGCTTCCTTTGTTCCAAAGAAAACAACCCCAGCCTATCCAATCTTTACTCATAACTAAACTTCATCAGCCCTGGCAACATCTTCGTAAATCTCCTCTGTACCCTCTCTAGTGCAATCACATCTTTCCTGTAATGTGGTGACCAGAACTGTACGCAGTACTCAAGCTGTGCCCTAGCCAATGTTTTATACAGTTCCAGCATAACCTCCGTGCTCTTGTATTCTATGCCTCGGCTAATAAAGGAAAGTATCCCGTATGCCTTTTTAACCACCTTATCTACCTGTCCTGCTACCTTCAGGGATCTGTGGACATGCACTCCAAGGTCCCTTTGTTCCTCTATACCTCTCAGTATCCTTCAATTTATTGTATACTCACTTGCCTTGTTTGCCTTCCCCAAATGTATTACCTCACACTTCTCTGGATTGAATTCCATTTGCCACTTCTCTGTCCACCTGACCAGTCCATTGATATCTTCTTGCAGTCTACAGCTTTCCTCCTCACTATCAACCACACGGCCAATTTTTGTATCATCTGCAAACTTTTTGATCAAGTCTCCCACATTCAAGTCCAAATCTTTAATATATAACACAAAAAGCAAGGAACCTCATACTGAGCTTTGCGGAACCCCACTAGAAACAGCCTTCCAGTCGCAAAACCCCCGTCAACCAGTACCCTTTCCTGCCACTGAGCCAATTTTTGATCCATGGGTTTTTACTTCTTTGACCAGTCTGCCATGTGGGACCTTGTCAAAAGTCTTGCTAAAATCCATGTACACTATATCAAACGCGTTACCCTCATCAACCCTTCTTGTTACGTCCTCAAAAAATTCAATCAAGTTAGATAGACATGACCTTCCCTTAACAAATCCACGATGACTGTCCTTGATTAACCCGTGCCTTTCTAAATGACGATTTATGCTGTCCCTCAGAATTGATTCCAATAATTTGCCCACCACCGAGGTTAGACTGACTGGCATATAATTACTCGGTTTCTCTCTTTTTCCCCTTTTTAAACAACGCTACAACGTTAGCAGTCCTCCAGTCCTCTGGCACCACGCCTGTAGCCAGGGAGGATTGGAAAATGATGGTCAGAGCCACTGCTATTTCCTCCCTTGCTTCTCTTAACAGCCTGGGATACATTTCTTCTGGGCCAGGCGATTTATCTACTTTCAAAGATGCTAAACCCCTTAATACTTCCTCTCTCACTATGTTTATCCCATCCAATATTTTACACTCCTCCTCTTCTTTAACTACAATCTCTGCTACGCCCCCTCTTGTGAAGACAGACACAAAGTATTCATTAAGAACCATAGCCACATTTTCTGCCTCCACACATTGGTTACCTTTTTGGTCTCTAATAGACCCTACTCTTTCCTTTGTTATCCTCTTGCTCTTCATGTATTTATAAAACATTTTTGGGTTTTCCTTAATTTTATTTGCCACTATCTTTTCATGCCCTCTCTTTGCTTTCCTAATTTCCTTTTTAATTTCACCCCTGCACTTTCTGTACTCCTAGTCCTTTAAGCAATAAAATAATGTTATTGACCTGCTTACACCCTTACATTCCCAGGAGTGTTACTTTGGGCTTCTGAGCAGCTCCCATCATGCAATGTAGATAGCATCACAGTCACAATGCCACTCTTGCCAATTTTCTCCTTTCCATTCACCTCTTCTATGCTCTTAAAGGTGTTGACTGCTTGTGTTGAATTATTGCTGGGAGACAGCTTCATAAGCAGTGGTTACGCATCAGCACCTTGAACAGGTGGCTTTTTGCCTTTGACCTTTTTATTTCTGCAGTCTTGAAGTCCATGAAAGTGGAAAATCCCGATCACGTGTTCATCAAGTTCTGTGTGAAGAAGAACTTCTTCAATTTACCTTTCACTAGTTTGAATTGTATCTCCTTGTCCCCTTTTCAAGCTTTAGTTTGAAGTAATTTTCCCAGATTGACTTTTTTATCCATACCATTTGCTATCTTATGATGTGGAGATGCTGGTGATGGACTGGGGTGGACTTCACCTGACGAAGGCTTGTGATTTCAAATAAAGCTGTTGGACTATAACCTGGTGTTGTGCGACTCCTTACATTTGCTATCTTATACACCTCTATAATGGGCTGATAAGTAGCAAGTAACATTCACGCCAGACAAGTGCCAGGCAATGACCATCTCCGACAAGAGAGAGTCTAACCACCTCCCCTTGACATTCAACGGTATTACCATCGCCGAATCCCCCACCATCAACATCCTGGGGGTCACCATTGACCAGAAACTTAACTGGACCAGCCACATAAATACTGTGGCTACAAGAGCAGGTCAGAGGCTGGGTATTCTGTGACGAGTGACTCACCTCCCGACTCCCCAAAGCCTTTCCACCATCTACAAGGCACAGGTCAGGAGGGTGATGGAATACTCTCCACTTGCCTGGACAAGTGCAGCTCCAACAACACTCAAGAAGCTCGACACCATCCAGAACAAAGCAGCCCGCTTGATTGGCACCCCATCCACCACCATAAACATTCACTCCCTTCACCACCGGCGCACTGTGGCTGCAGTGTGCACCATCCACAGGATGCACTGCAGCAACTCGCCAAGGCTTCTTCGACAGCACCTCCCAAACCCGCAACCTCTACCACTTAGAAGGGCAAGGGCAGCAGGCACATGGGAACAACACCACCTGCACATTCCCCTCCAAGTCACACACCATCCTGACTTGGAATTATATTGCCGTTCCTTCATCGTCACTGGGTCAAAATCCTGGAACTATCTACGTAACAGCACTGTGGGAGAACCTTCAACACACGGACTGCAGTGGTTCAAGAAGGCAGCTCACCACCACCTTCTCAAGGGCATTTAGGGATGGGCAATAAATGCCGGCCTTGCCAGCGAAGCCCACATCCCATGAACGAATAATAAAAAAAGTCATTTTTCAGATGCCTTCCTTCAAGGTTGAAAAACCCAAGTTTCTCCATCCCTCGATAACTCAGACCTCTTAACACCATCAATCAGCCTTGTTGCTCGTCCCTACACTGCCGGCAGCATTTGAGTCTCTTTTTCCTGCGAATTTAAAAGCAGAACTTTTAATCAATTAAGCAATAGTTCCGTCCTTTCCCAAACAACATTACAAAAGTCTCTGTCGTGAAAGGAGCACTATAGCCTAAAGGATTTTTCCTTTTTTCAAACCTAAACTGCGCCAGGTCGCCCTTGGTAAGAAGCTGGAGCCTCAGTGTCTCTTTAAAATGATACGCAGCTGCTCTGAGTCTGCTGGTTGTCTTGTTTATTTCCCGGCCACGTTTGATTTCAGCAGGTAGCTTCAGGAGGGCTGAGATCTTGGCTCAGGTTGACTCGAAGGCGATGAAACAAAGGTATTTGATGTGAGTTGTGATGTCTGTTACGTGGCTGAGATCAGTTTTGCTTACAGTAGTGTAATCAGCTCAAGAGATTGAGACGAGGGGGGCAGTGAAGGAGGAGAAAATGCTGCTCATCCGGGAACAGGTTTATTTGTGCGGCTTCTTTACAAACAGGAGGTGGCTTTTCATTTGCAATTGGGACGTGGGTCAAAAGCCATTCATTTGGCTTGAGAATCGAATGAATGATGAAACGGCCTCACAGGCGCCAGCCAATTGGTATCTGATTAGCACTAATTTCAGCTCTTTTCAATCCCTTTCACAGCTGGGAGGCAAGAATCTAAAGATACCGGCATCTTTGCAATTGATCAGTCTTTTGCAGAGTGAGCACTGAGTGATTTTAAACTTGATCAACATTCTAGTATTGCCGCTGATGTATTGAACTGACGCACTGCACTCGACCTGCTCTAGACTGGCGGGGGGCGGGGGCGGGGGGGAGGGGGGCAACAAACTGAATTGTCGCAAAGTTTGATTTTGATTAGGCCCACCTCTAGATTTTCTCTCTTTTTCTGCTTTCTTGAAACATTATCTGTCTAATGAATTAACAGGAGAGGGCAGACAGTGTAAATGGGTTTAAGGCACAATTGGACATGCTTCTGTAGCCTGTGCCAGTTTGGCTCAGTTGGCAGCACTCTCACCTCTAATGGTTGGGAGTTCAAGACCCACTACAGACTTGAGCACATAGTCTAGGCTCAGATTTCATATTGAAGGAGTGCGGCATTGTTGGGGGTGCTATCAGATGAAACGTTAAACTGAGGTCCCGTCTGCCCGTTTAGGTGGATGTAAAAGATCCCATAGCAATTTTGGAAAGTTCTCCCCGTGTCCTGGCCAATATTCATCCCTCAACCAACACGACCAAGACAGATGAACTGATCATTCATCTCATTGCTATTTGTGGGACTTGCTATGCACAAATTGGCTGCCACATTTGCCTATATAACAAGTTATTTCAAAAATACTTAATTGGCTGTGAGGCACTGTGCGATACCCTGAGAACATGAAAGATGTTATATAAATGTAAATTATTTCTTTCTTTGGAATAAAGCTCCTCAAGCCTGTTCCGCCACTCAATTAGATCATGGCTGATCTTCATCTTGACTCCATCTAATGCATTTGAGACAGTTTTCCAGAACAATATGCTGAGGAACCAACTAGGGAACAGGTTATTTTAAATCTAGTATTGTGTAAAGAGACAGGGTTAATTAGTAATCTTATAGTTAAGGATCCTCTGGAGTAGAGTGATCATAATATGATAGAATTTCATATTGAGTTTGAGAGTGATGTAGTTATGTCCGAAACTAGAGTCTTAAATTTAAACAAAGCTATTTACATAGGTATGAGGGGTGAGTTGGCTAAGGTAGATTGGGAAATTAGATTAAAAGATATAAGCAATGGCAAACATTTAAAGAAATAATTCATAATTCTCAATTAATTTACATTCCCTTGAGGAATAAAAACTCTACGGGAAAACTGATTCAACCGTGGCTAACTAGAGAAATTAAGGATAGTATTAGATTAAAAGAAGAGGCTTACAATGTTGGCAAAAAGTGTAGTAAACCTGAGGATTGGGAGGGTTTGAGAAATCAGCAAAGGATGACCAAGAAATTGATGAAGAGGGAGAAGATTGAAGATGAGAGTAAACTAGCAAGAACTATAAAAACAGATTGTAAGAGCTTCTACAAGTATGTAAAAAGGAAAAGATTAGCAAGAGTAAATGTGGGTCCCTTAGAGGCAGAGACAGGAGAAATTATAATGGGGATAAGGAAATGGCAGAGACGTTAAACAAATATTTTGTATATGTCTTCACAGTAGAAGACACAAAAAACATACCAGAAATAGTGGGGAACCAAGGGTCTAATGACAATGAGGAACTTAAAGTAATTAAGATTAGTAAAGAAAAAGTACTGGAGAAATTAATGGGACTAAATGCTGACAAATCCCCGGGACTTGATGGCCTACATGCTAGGGTTTTAAAAGAGGTGGCTACAGAGATAGTGGATGCATTGGTTTTGATCTTCCAGAATTCCCTAGATTCTGGTGGTCCCCATGGACTGGAAGATAGCAAATGTAATCCCGCTATTCAAGACAAGAAAGGAGGGAGAGAGAAAATAGGGAACTATAGGTTAGCGAGCCTGACATCAGTAGTAGGGAAAATGCTAGAATCTATTATTAAGGACGTGGTAACAGGGCACTTAGAAAATCAAAATATAATTAGGCAGAGTCAACTTGGTTTTATGACAGGGAAATCGTGTTTGACAAATCTATTAGAATTTTTTGAGGGTGTAACTAGCAGGGTAGATAAGGGGGAACCGGTGGATGTAGTATATTTGGATTTTCAAAAGGCATTCGATAAGATGCCACACAAGAGATTGTTACACAAGATAAGGGCTCATGGGATTGGGGGAAATATATTAGCATGGATTGAGGATTAGTTAAAGCACAGAAAAGAGAGTAGGAATAAACGGGTCATTTTCGGGTTGGCAGGTTGTAATTAGTGGAGTGCCACAAGGATCAGTGCTTGGGTCTCAGCTGTTTACAATATATATCAATGACTTAGATGAGGGGACTTAGCTAGGTGGGAAAGTAAACTGTGAGGAGGCAAAGAAGCTGCAAAGGGATATACAAAGGTTAAGTGAGTGGGTGAGAAAGTGGTAGATGGAGTATAATGTGGGGAAATGTAACATTATCCACTTTGGTAGGAAGACTAGAAAAGCAGAAATATTTTTTAGGAGGTGAGAGACTAAGAAATGTTGGTAGTCAGAGGGGGTTGGAATATAAGAGTGAGGAGGTCTTGCTGCAATTATATAGGGCTCTGGTGAAACCACACCTGGATTACTGTGTACAGTTTTGTTCTCCTTACCTAAGGAAGGATATACTTGCCTTAGAGGCGGTGCAACAAAGGTTCACTAGATTGATTCCTGGGATGAGAGGGTTGTCCTATAAGGAGAGATTGTGTCGAATGGGCCTATATTCTCTGGAGTTTAGAAGAATGAGAGGTGATCTCATTGAAACGTATAAAATTCTTAGAGGTTCTTGACAGGGTAGGTGCTGAGAAGCTGTTTCCCCTGGCTGGAGAGTCTAGAACTAGGGGTCATTAATCTCAAGATAAGGGGTTGGACATTTCGGACCGAGATGAGGAAAAATTTCTTCACATGGAGGGTTGTGAATATTTGGAATTCTCTACCCATAGGGCTGTGGATGCTCGGTCGTTGAGTATATTCAAGACTGAGATTGATAGATTTTTGGACTCTAAGGGAATGAAGGGATATGGGGATAGGGCGGGAAAGTGGAGTTGAGGTAGAAGATCAGCCATAATCTTATTGAATGGCAGAGCAGGCTCGAGGGGCCTTACGGGCTACTCCTGTTTCTATTTCTTATGTTCTTATCTACCCGTCTTGGTTCTGGAACCCTTAAAACCCTTGCCTAATAAAAACCTATCAATCTCAGATTTGAAGATTTCAATTGACCTAGTCTCAACAGCTTTTTGGAGGACAGAGTTCTAGATTCCCACTACCCTTTGTATGAAGAAGTGCTTCCTGACATTACCCCTGAATGGCCTAGCTCCAATTTTAAGGTTATGCCCCCTTGTTCTGGACTCCCCCACCAGAGGAAATGGTTTGTCTCTTTCTACCTTATCAATTACTTTAATCGTCTTAAACACCTCAATTCGATCACCCCTTAATCTTTTATAATCAACGGAGAGACAATGAATTGAGGGATACAGCGAGTAAGGTTTATCTATGAAAACATATGGGCTTGTTGAGCCCCACGACCTTTTTCTCTTCCTAAGTATTCTTTTGTTCGTACTCAGTAGAGTTCTACAGGTATCTTAACCAACTGGCATTCTTCATGTCTGAGCCAATAATCTATTCACCTGTGGCGTTACCACAGTTGATGTCCACATCTAATGGTTGCACATGCACATGGGTCATTGAACCATTTAACTTTCCCTTGCCTTGCCCAAAGACAGTGAGGCCAATGCCAGTGCCTCTGCCACCTGCCCAGCTGAGAGCAGCTAATTTAGTACAGGCCAAGGATCAAACCTGGGGTCTTCCTGATCTCTATGGCTTGTGGGGAAATTTCTAAATAGATGATTTTTGTGGCTATCTCGCAGTGTTAATGGTTAAACTAGTGACAACGGGCAGGGTTTTAATTCTGTCTTTACATTCTAGTCGAAGAAAAATATGGAGACACATTCTTTCTGAGTTGACATTTCATCAGATTACAAGATGGAATCCTGTGATTATACCTGATGAAACGTCATATCCATCAGTTGCCAAGAGATTTATAATTGAGAAATACAGATGGATTTAGATTGGTGGGACAATGTTTGCAGCTGCATCCAAGGCAAACAAGAGAGAATGACGTAATCAGGAGGAGGTCTTATTAGTATACAAATATCAGTCAAAGTCATTACCGTGACAATCTCTAATTATAAGTGTCATATTGTGTATTAACCCTTTGCTATCACCCGGATTTTTTTTTGCTTTATAATGAGTTCCTGCTGATGATAGCTTAGGAAGTAAACACTAATTACCCAGTCTTTGGGGTTCCGTAATTTGCTACACTGATTTCTGCTTTGCTCCTTTTATTCGCCTGTTCACTCTCTGTTTCACACTCCCAGCTTTAGGAACATAAACTTATGCCATGATCTTATTAAATGGCGGAGCAGGCTCGAGGGAACGTATGGCCTACTCCTGCTCCTATTTCTTATGTTCTTAAACGAACAGGAGTAGGTCATTCATCCCCTCGAGCCTGTTCCGCCATTCAATTAGATCATGGCTGAGCTGTGACTTAAATCCATCTACCTGCGTTGGTTCTGTAGCCCTTAATACCCTTGCCTAACAAAAATCTATCAATTTTAGTTATGAAATTTTCAATTGAACTAGCGGCAACAGCTTTTTGGGGGAGAGTTTTCCAGATTTCCACTACCCTTTGTGTGAAGAAATGCTTTCTGAATGGTCTAGGTCTAATTTTAACGTTATGCCCCCTTGTTCTGGACTCCCCCACCAAAGGAAATAGTTTCTCTCTACCCTATCAAATCCTGGAATCATCTTAAACACCTCAATTAGATCACCCCTCAATCTTCTCTATTCAGGGAATACAAGCTTAGTCTATGTGACTTGTCCTCATAATTAAACCCTTTTAGCCCCAGTATCATTCAGATGAATCTGCGCTGCACCCTCTCCAAGGCCAATATATCCTTCCTGAGGTGCAGTGCCTAGAACTGAATGCAGTACTCCAGTTGGGGTCTAACCAGAGCTCTGTACAGCTGTAACATAACTTCCACCCCTTTGTATTCCAACCCTCTTGAGATAAAGGCCAACCTTCCATCAGCCTTTTTAATTATTCTTTGTACCTGTCCACTAGCTTTTCATGATTTCTGTACTTGGGTCCCTAAATCTCTCTGCTCGTTCCTAGTTTCTCACAATTTAGAAAATATTCTGATCTATCTTTCTTAGGTCCCAAGTGGATGACCTCACACTTTCCCATCTGCCACAGTTTTGCCCACTCACGTAATCTATCGATGCCCCTTTGCAACTTTCTATTCCCATCTATATTATTTACTATGCCACGTAACTTAGATATACAGCTCTCTATTCCTTCATGCAAGTCATTTATAAATATAGTGAAAAGCTGCGGCCCCAGTACAGATCCCTGGGGGACACCACTAGTCACATCCTGCCAATTTGAGTACATGCCCATTATCCCTACTCTCTGCCTCCTAGCTCCTAACCAATTCCCTATCCAAGCCAATAGGCTGCCTCCAATTCCATGCACTCTCATTTTTGTTAACAGTTTCTTATGTGGAACCTTGTCGAATGCCGTCCGGAAGTCCATATAAATAACATTCACAGCACTCCCTTATCTACCGCGTTAGTTAGCTCCTCAAATTCAACTTGGTTCGTTAGACATGTCTTATGCTTTACAAATCCATGCTTGCTCTCTCTGATCAGCTCATATTTGTCCAAATGCAGATTCTAGTAACTTCCCCACAACTGACGTTATACTAATAGGCCTATAATTTATTACTTTATCTCCCATACCCTTCTTAAATAATGGAGTGATTTTAGTACCCTGTTCACTCTCTGCTTCATGCTCCCAGTTTTGCTGACTCGTAATCTCTTTGCTTTCTGCTTCCTCTTTTGGTCTTATATCATTTGTCTGTATTCTCTCATCTCTTTCATATTGTATTTTGCCTGTTTCCATCCACTCACTACAAAGGCTGCAGCGAGTCCTTTGGTGAACCCTGGTTCCATTTTCTTCCCATCCCAAGTCCAGAGGAACTGTGCTCATCGGTCGAGACAAAAAGAAAAACCACAAATGTTGGAAATCTGAAATAAAAACATTCATTTGATACAGACTCAAGCGTGACTATCTCAAGGCTACCCCGTTTAGGAAGTCTGAAGTAATGATGTTCCTCATAAGGTAACGTTGATACGTCTACAGTTAATTGTTGTTTAGGTATTAATTTTTCATAGCAAGCTAGAGATCATAGAATCATAGAAAGTTACGGCACAGAAGGAGGCCATTCAGCGCATCGTGTTCGTGCCGGCCGATAAAGAGCTATCCGGCCTAATCCCACTTTCCAGCACTTGGTCTGTAACCCTGTAGGTTAAGGCACTTCAAGTGCACATCCAAGTACTTTTTAAACGAGTTGAGGGTTTCTGCCTCTCCCACCCTTTCAGGCAGTGAATTCCAGACTCCCAACACCCTCTGGGTGAAAACATTTCTCCTCCGCTCCCCTCTAATCCTTCTACCAATTACTTTAAATCTATGCCTCCTGGTCACTGACCCCTCTGCTAAGGGAAATAGGTCCTCCCTATCCACTCTATCTAGTTCTGTCATAACTTTATTCACCTCAATTAAATCTCCCCTCAGCCTCCTTTATTCCAAAGAAAACAACCCCAGCCTTTCCAATCTTTTCTCATAGCTAAAATTCTCCAGCCCCAGCAACATCCTCGTAAATCTCCTCTGTACCCTCTCTAGTGCAATCACAATGTGATATTGGGGATAATTCTGTGATTCCACACATGCTGTGCTTGCATAGAATGCGGGTTGGTGAATTGGGGCTATAATATTGTAACCCCTTCTCCAACCCGCATTCCCCTGAGGACACCTTCCCCACTGGGAGTGCAGGAACATAGAATTAATCTTATAGTGTATTGATTCACTCCATGTTTATGTATCTCACATTTGATGCAGTGTATTGATGCATTTCCTGTTCTGTATCTGATATTTGTGTGTATTGATCCAGTCCATGTTTTGTATTGACATATTCCATGTTTTTTTATTGATCCATTTCTATGTTTTGCATCAGATGCTAGCACAGTTTGATCACCAGAGGTCAGAAGTGAGTGTGTGGTCCACAGGCAATGGTTAGTGGAGTAGTGCTGGTAGAGGTTGTTTTCAAGATTACACTTGAATTGTTCTGTACTTTGAGTCTTTACTCATTATGTTGGAAATGGAAATGCTCTACAAGTCAATTAGCATCTGAAAGAGAAATATAGGACAATGGAACCCTTCATCAGGATATTTTGTAAGTAGTATTAGACCCTGCCTATGTAACTTAACAGTGAATTGCTTTCAAAGAAGAAAATACAAGGTAAGATATAAGAAAATAAGCAACTTAGCATTGTGCAGGGCAGTGCCTGTGTTTTTACCCAGAGCAGGCCTGAGTAAAAACACAGGCACAGACCAAGCACTGCCTGTATGAAGCCTCCTACAATGTTCCTCCAATTACATTGCATTACTTTTGAAATAGCAGATTATATTGAGGACCTACCCTACTGTGTTTCAATATTCTTCACAAACTAAAGAAATGCATTTATTAAAACCCTTTCTGAGTTTTAAGGGACATATGACTACTGGACATCATTTCACAGGATATAGACTATCATCTACAGAAGTCACTATCATGGAACGATACCTTCCTAGCATTATAAAACTAAAGAAGCACTCATTTCAATTTCTTTCTAGTAGGGTAGCCAGCTCTGCCTCTCTACCATCTCTCTCAACCCCTCCACTACCTCTGTTTGGTCAGACGGCTTGTCTGATATCCAATCTTAAACAAGCCATAATTTGCTCCATTTAAATATTGGGAAGGCTGAAATATTAAAGCCAGGGTCTTCGGCCCTTGCCATGAACTCCATACCCTTGCCACCGATTCCAGCTCCCTCCATTATCTCAGGCTGAACCATACTATTCGCAATCTCGGCGTCCTATTCGACCCTGAGCTGAGCTGAGCTTCCAACCACATATATACTTTTAATCACAAAATACACCTACTTCTACCTCCGTAATATCGCCCGTCTGCGCCCCTACCTCAGGCCACCTGCTGCCGAAAGCCTCATCCATGCCTTTGTTACCTCCAGACTTGATTATTCCAATGCTCTCCTGGCCGGCTTCCCATCCTCCACCATCTGTAAACATCAGCTTATCCAAAGCTCTGCTGCCCGTATTCTGTCCCGCACAAGGTCCCGCTCACCTATCACCCCTTTCCTTGTTGACCTGTGTTGGCTCCCAGTCCCCCAATATCTCCAATTTAAAATTCTCATCCTTGTGCTTAAATCCCTTCATGGCCTCGCCCCTTCCTGTCTCTGTAATGTCCTTTAGCCATACAACCCCCACCCCCCATGAACTTTCTGTTCCTCTGACTTTGGCGTTTGGTGATTTCTTCCCCCCCCCCCCCCCCCACTTTCACCCCACCATTGGTGGCCTTGTCTTCAGCTGTCTATGCCCACATGCACTGGAATTCCCTCCCTAAAGCCCTCCATCTCCCACCTCCCTCTCCTCCTTTAAGGTTCTCCTTAAATCTCATCTCTTTGATCAAGCTTTTAGTCACCCCTCCTACTTTTGCCTTTGTCTCGGCATCCATTTTTATCCCATTATACCCTCTGTGAAATGCTTTGGGATCTTCTACATTGAAGGAGCTATATATCAGCAAAGTGATGGAAGATGTCGCTATCAAGCGGCACGTACTCACCAATAACCTGCTCAGTTTGGGTTACGCCAGGACCATTCAGCTCCAGACCTCATTACAGCCTAGGTCCAAAGATGGACAAAAGAGCTGAATTCCAGAGGTGAGATGAGAGTGACTGCCCTTGACATCAAGGCAGCATTTGACCGAGTGTGGCACCAAGGAGCTCTAGTAAAATTGAAATCAATGGGAATCAGGGGGAAAACTCTCCAGTGGCTGGAGTCATCCCTAGCACAAAGGAAGATAGTGGTTATTGTAGGCCAATCATCTGAGCCCCAGGATATTGCTGCAGGAGTTCCTCAGGGCAGTGTCCTAGGCCCAACCATCTTCAGCTGCTTCATCAATGACCTTTCCTCCATCATAAGGTCAGAAATGGGGATGTTCGCTGATGATTGCACATTGTTCAGTTCCATTCGCAACCCCTCAGATAATGAAGCAGTCCGTGCCCACATGCAGCAAGACCTGGACAACATCCAGGCTTGGGCTGATAAGTGGCAAGTAACATTCCCGCCAGACAAGGGCCAGGCCATGACCATCTCCAACAAGAGAGAGTCTAACCACCTCTCCTTGACATTCAACGGCATTACCATTGCCGAATCCCCCACCATCAACATCCTGGGGGTCACCATTGACCAGAATCTTAACTGGACCAGCCACATAAATACTATGGCCACAAGAGCAGATCAGAGGCTGGGTATTCTGCGGCGAGTGACTCCCCTCCTGACTCCCCAAAACCTTTCCACCATCTACAAGGCACAAGTCAGGAGTGTGATGGAATACTCTCCACTTGCCTGGATGAGTCCAGCTCCAACTACACTCACAAAGCTCAACACCATGTAGGACAAAGCAGCCCGCTTGATTGGCTCCCCAACCACCCCCCCTACACATTCACTTCCTTCACCACCAGCACACCGTGGCTGCTGTGTGTACCATCTACAGGATGCACTGCAGCAACTCGCCAAGACTTCTTCGACAGCAACCTCCCAAACCCGCGACCTCTACCACTTAGAAGGACAAGTGCAGCAGGCACATGGGAACAACACCACCTGCACGTTCCCCTCCAAGTCACACACCATCCCGACTTGGAAATATATCGCCGTTCCTTCATCGTCGCTGGGTCAAAATCCTGGAACTATCTACCTAACAACACTGTGGGAGAACCTTCACCACACGGACTGCAGTGGTTCAAGAAGGTGGCTCACCACCACCTTATCAAGGGCAATTAGGGATGGGCAATAAATGCTGGCCTCGCCAGCGACGCCCACATCCCATGAACGAATTTTAAAAAAACAGATGGTTTGGGATGAATCATTTTTGGTTCTTTTACAGTTAACAGTTTTCTTCTGTCTTTCCAAAGCAATGAAATGATTGAAAATTCCAAAGGTTTGTGGTGTCCTATTTTGGTGGACATTGTGCTCGATTTTTGCTACCAGGTATTCCTTGTGTCTTTTCCCCAAGAGCTGGTGATACCTAACAATGGGGTAAACCTGAACATTGTGTTCCAGAACCTACCAGTGTAAAAAAAGCCCCAAAATCTCAGAAGAAACTCAAAAGCTTTAGAAAAAAGAAGGTTTTGAATCAACAGATCAGTTTGTCTCCCAAAACCCACATACAGCATGTCATGATAATTAACTGGATTGGATGTTGCTGTGTAAAACCTTTGGGTTTCATGAGTGCGAGTTGTTAATGAGGGGCCAGCCATCCCAAACCTTGGATTTTATCCAATCTACATAATGGATATCCATACTAATACAGTCGGTCTGAAAAATGCCTTTAGTTTCGCCGCATTTTGTAAGTTATTTTCTCTTAAGTATTATGTTCTCTTCCTTGTAGCCCCAGTCAGGCAACCTTTCTTTTGGCTTTTGGCAGGTCATTCTTGAAATGAGCTCCAAGAGGTCCGCGAGGGAGTGGTGAAGGTTGATTTTGATCCTTCTTAAGGAGACAACCCTTTCCTCCTTCAACACTGCCTAAGGCCTAGAAGTCAGAGCTCATTGCATTAATAATGAGGGGGGTGGGAACCCTGCATTTTAATCCGTGATCCAATATGATCTGCGCTGCCAGGCGGTCTCCTAATGTTTATATTTTCAACAGAATGAAATCACCGACAGTGTGTTTTATATTCTGAAAATTCCATTCATTCATATAAGACCTAAGGTCATTTTGGCTTTGTTTCCACTGAGCTCTTATTAGTTCCCTATTTCTGCTTCAGCTGAACTGAGCATATGCAGGTTGTAGCAGGCTGCTGGAGGCAGAAACCCTTCCACTTTAAAAGTCTGGGTAATTATCAAGCATCTGCATGTTGGCGATATTTGAAAGAGCTGATTAGATGCAATTTATGATCCTCAATTTTTTTTCTTGAGTACAATTTGCTAACATACTAAATTATGTTCTGGCAGAATTGCGGTTCTTCAAATTTAGATAATCTGTTTTAATTTTTAGCAGAAGTATGGGTGGTATTTTCTCCCATTGACTGCAAAAGGGGTAAATTCCACATATGTTTTTGTTTAAAGTTTGACTAGATACAATATGTAATTGGTACAGTATGCCCTGTAGAAAACCCGGGGTAAAATATTTGACTAATTTTATATGAATTATAAATGTAATTGCCCATTAACACAGGGGCTACAACCAGGGGAGGTGCCTTTCCCATTAAAATTACAACTTTTTTTGCCTGCGTCTCCTCAGGCATTGATCCTTCTTCTTCCGCCATCATTCTCAGTCTCTGTTCCATCACGCCTCCATTAGGCTGATTCCGTGTCTCGGGCCTATCTGTTCAAAACCATTTCTTTTAAGGATTTGGAGCTTTATCCCTCGGTTTTCTCCCCCTCATTGATTCAGTGCTGAAGTTCGGTTCCACGGGGGTTGGGCATCTGGTTACCTCACCTAATTGGCAGTTCCTCATACATGAGTCAAAACAGTGAATATTGGCGTGCTATTTACCATTGGGGTCATCACAATCGTGTCCTTCTGTGATGCCCATGCCCGCACTGTTACTAGCAGCAGTTATTGGACAATGATCAGGTGCTGGAACGTTCTCTACCCCCACCGCACATCACCCCCCCCCCCTCCAGTCCAGGAGCATGAGGCCAATTGTAGTGCCCTCTAATCTGAGATCAGTTCATTCACCAAACAACAAGGAATGAACCCGGGATGTCTTTTTTTTTGATTACCTCTCTTTGGCTTTGGGATGTTATTCTACATTAAAGGCACTTCATAAATGCAAGTTGTTGTTGTATCTTGCAGACACTGTTTTGCCAAACAATAGAAATTCTACAGGACATTTGCATATACTTCCGATGCACTTTCACGTTTGGGCATGGCAGTTTGGAATAAGGATCAGGTGGGGAGGAATGGGCATCACTTGCTGTTAGATGGGCTCCAAGGGCACATCTGCCAAGGACTATTGGAACCCGAATGTTGGTACAGTGGCAGCTTTCATACTTGACTTTACCATTCTGGCCACAAGCATTGCCCATTGTTGAGGTAGGATCTGTACAGGCCAGCGACGTTAGAATTACAGTGAGTTACATCAAAACTACAGCACAGAATCAGGCCATTTGGCCCAACTGATCTATGCCGGCATTTATGCTCCACATGAGTCTCCTCCCTCCCTACTTCATCTAACGCCATCAGGATACCCTTCTATTTCTTTCCCCCTCATGTGATTATGCTGACATCTCGGCAGACCGACGGACAGAATAAAATGACGGCCCTGATGGCATACAGCCTTTTACTTTGGCTACTCTCAACCCCTTGCCACTGGTGGCAGGGTACAAAAGCAGCCCGTGAATTGGCTCCAGTGGCAGGCACGTCAGATCATTGGGTCGGAACATGCTCTGACTGGCGTGGCAAGGCTGTCCGCACATCCTGTGGACAAAGACTATGAAAATACTTACCTCGTGGTCTCTGACGTCCACTTGCTCCATTTTTAATCTTTTCTCAGTTCCGTGCTGTGATACCAGCACATCTACCTTCCCACCGATAGACTCTGTGGGAATGGCAGCCACGCCCACAGAATCTGTCAAGAGAAGTCACGCCCACAAGCAGGTCAGTAAAACTCATTTGTTTAAAGTGAACTTGTCTGTGTCAGTGTAAATAAAAATTTAACATACCTTATTATAAAAAGCCAAGCAAATGATTTAATTTAATGAAACTTACAGAAGTTGAAAGTTAAAAAAAATGAAAGTTTTTAATTTTAAACTTTTTTAATGATCAAAAAATATTAAAATAAGAGTAATTTGATATTCCACGTTTTTAAAATTTAATTTTTTGTTCTTTTGCAGTCATTAACAATCACCGCACGTTTAAAAAGCAGTGTAGGACTGGTATTTTCCAGCGTACCTTTTGGTGGCGTAAGTATCTTCGTTCCAGCTGGACAGATGGGTAGGTTTATGAATGTTTAATGATTTTATTGATTGTAGCGTAGGTGGTCCTTTAATTCGTAACTGTCAAACCACCGACGAACCAATGGGAGCAAGTTTGCAATTTCGGGGTTTTACTGCGAATGTGCGCATTTACAAACTTACTCCATCGATTCGCTGGTGATCGGAGAGGACGGCATTATGGAGCGGCGTTCTCAGGTGAGTAATTTCTGGCCCATTATGTTATAACGTTGTGTCTGAAGGCCGGGCTGCCTCAAAGACAGCGCTGTAATCTAAATAGATTATTGGATTGTTCTACTTCCTCTCTTCATTTGGCATTTGCACCTTCTTGTGCACCGCAGCAAAAGTAACAAAATAGAAATGATGAAAAACTTGCATTTATATAGCACCTTTCACGATCTCAGGATGCCCCAAGGCAATTTACAGCCAATTAAGTACTTTTGAAGTGTAGCCACTGTTATAATGTAGGAAACGCAGCAGCCAAATTGTGCATAGCAGGCTCCGAAAAACAGCAATGAGGTAATGACCAGATAAACTGGTTTGGTGATGTTCGTTGAGGGATAAATATTAGCCAGGACACCTGGGAGAATTCCCCTGCTTTTCTTCAAAATAGTGCCATGGGATCTTTTATATCCACCCGAGAGGGCAGATGGGGCCTCGGTTTAATGTCCCATCTGCAAGACGGCACCTCTGACAGTGCAGCACTCCCTCACTACTGCACTGGAGTGTTAGCCTAGGTTTTGTGCTCATCTCTGGTGTGGAACTTGCATCCACAATCTTTTAACTCAGTTGAAAGTGTCACCACTGAACCACAGCTGACACCTAGGTATGTAGATATCAAATGTGATGCAATCTATATGTGGCTTTTTGCCAGGCCCCAGCTTCAACTTTTGCAGGAGGCTGTTTTCTGCCAATAGTGTTTACACTCAATGTCTCTCATGCCTCCCCCATGACCCAGTGCTTTGCTTCAAGGGAATTCAGTCAGCAAATCCCAAGGAGGTGTGAAATGATGAAGACTGCAACACCTCAGTAAATTCATTCAATGTATTGGATGCGGGACAAAATCAGCTCATAAAAATAAAATGAGCAGTGCAAGTCATGGCCCAGGAATTGGTCAGAATCCAAACTCTCAACTCACACCTCCAGTTATTTGGCCTCATCATACAGTCAACTGAAGGTTCAGAGAGCTCAGAGTTGAGTTCAGCCAGAAGCCTGCAGGGCTATTTTCTACAACTGATAAACACTCTACAATCTATAGGAGATCAAACTTGGATGCACCACTCATGGGGAAGTATGGAGACTCTGATGTTTTAGACCCGCAGCACATCCTGATCCTCGACCCTGTCTGGGTCTAATTGTTGCTCGCCCACAATTTAGAAAGCATCATTGTCTCTCTATTACAGATCTAACACTGCCTTGATGTCTAGTCAGAGATTTTAGTGCAAGAGTCCAACATTTGGTAAGGACAAGATCGGGTTTAGCTGTGATACTTCAGGTGTCAAAGAGCCCGCCTGTTCTCATGTCAAGACGCACACATGCAGAACGGCCACTTGTGTGAGGTATTCTTCGATACCTATGTGACCATACTCTAGTACAGACTCAACATCTTGAGTGAGGGGGGAGGAAAGTTTTCTTTCCAAAACTCTTAAAAACTATTCTAAATTTTTGATTATCACTGCCTCTAACTATAAACTTAATTCACGCATTCAACACAAACATGATGTATTATTAACCAGGTTCCCTAGTTTTTGTTGCTGCCAATCGCTAATGTGTACTGAGTTATCTCATTAGAGCTCTATAATCGGTCTCGGTATTAATAGGCTAGGGAAAGTAAACAAATTAGCCACAAATCTCTCACCTAATTGGTACGTAGCGACCCTGCTGAAAATGAGTGTCTGTAGACATTGGGTGAAGACAGGATCAGACTTGGCCGAGATGCACGCCAAAGGGCATGGAAATACCCGCGTAAAAGATCAAGGATCTTGAACGTAACTCTGTCACGCACGTAAATAAACTGCGCCCAACTTTCCTCGATTTTTAATGCCTATCGATCCCTGACCCCGAACGCATCACGGCTCATTTTAATGACTCCGCCCCCAGGCTAAAGAGCCACACGCGCAAATTTCCTGCAATTACACTGGTTCAGAACCGGTGTAAAATTGTGTCCAGATTTTAGGTCCGGCAAGAAGCAAAGTAATTTGTCTGGTGTTTTAGTGCGATTTTTTTTAAAGCAATTTTTTGTTTTAGTTATTCTCACTGAGACCTGCACTGTATTTACTACTTCTTTAAATGCATTTTTATGGCACATTAAAAATTTAAAAGCTTCTATTATTGCACATTCTTAAACATGCTGGGGTAGAGTTTTCACTTTGGGCGCAATCAAGAAATGCACTTGAAATTGCGCTGGTTAGGTTAGGCTTCAAGATTGTGCTAAAATTCATTTGCATAATCAGAAACATAAAATCTTCCATGAACCAGCTCAATTGGGCAGCTCAATAGAATGTAATTGTTTCTTTTCCTTTCCATTAAAATGTATTCCTTGATCTATTTAAGAGTGGTAACCTGGTGCGGTTTTATTAATACAGCTGAAAATGAGTTTATCACAAAAAATAAGCATTTTTAATATGGGTGTCCAGTCCTCCCACCTGTGAGTAACCTGATTTAAAATGACTTTTTAAAGAAAAGCTATACTGAGCCATTTAATAGTTTCACTAGTGTACACTAGTCAGTTTCTTAGTAAATTCAATATTTTTTGTCATGACAAAGCTTTTAAAACATGTCTACCAGTGCCTGTGCGCCTAAGAAAATGAGCGCAATTTGAAGAGCCTTCCCGAACCAGCGCAACTGGCAGGATCTTGCAATTTGAAATTGGCAGCATGGGCAGTTTTGTGGGCGAGGCCTGATTCGGGTGAATCGAATATTGAACCAGCATAAAAGATCTTGGAAAACACGACTGTCAATGGTTCTGGACGTAACTCACCGATATTTAAAATTTCCCGACCTTTTGCGCTGGTTTGGCTGATTCCGTCCAGATTGCGCTGATATTACCAGCAGAAACAAGCAGAATCTCGACCCCACTGTGCCTAATGTGCATGAATGATGGTTAGATGGCTTGAAACGTTAATTTTCATTCTTAAAGAAGGAATATATGGCGTGAGTTCTGCGCTTTACGCCGATTTTTATGTTCCAACGCATGCCAATGAGATTGGCAGGAAACTTAGGCGTAAATAGACATCGCCACAGTGGATACACAAATGGACTTAATTTCGTGCCGACCTTCCCTGTTACGCCTCTACAGGAAATTCCACCCCAAACAACCTGCCTTTACTCAATGTCTAGGCTTACAAATGAACTATGATCACTTGACTGAGGCACTGAGAGCTGCCAGTTCCTGTGGACTTATCCCAGCAGGAGTCACCATCTTTAGAAAAGACTGGGTAGGTAGAAAGGAGAAGGAAGAATTTGTATCTAGTTAGTGGGTTCACATTGTCAGAACGTCCCAAAGTGCTTCACGCTTTTCAAATAAAATTACTGTTGTGTAGACCAATTTATGCACTGCAAAGTCCCACAAGCATCAAATGAGATAAATGGCCAGATAACCTGTTTTTGGTGGTGCTCGTTCAGGGATTCCTGTTGGTCAGGGCACAGGGAAACTTCCTACTGCTTTATGTCCACCTGGGCCTCAGTTTAATGGGTCATCTGAGCAATGGGACCTCTGACAATGCAGGAACTCCCTCAGTTTGATACTGAAATGTGAACATCTGTGCTATAGTCTCTAGTTGGGCTTGCAAGCATGACGCTCTAGACTCAGGCAAGAGTGTGACCAACTCAGCTAAGCAGACACATTGGGATCCAGGCAAAATTAAGAGAGGAAGACGTTGAGGAAGGCTAGATAACAAACTGATACTTGTCACAATATTGATGTTTTCATGATATAAATTTTGACGGATATTTGGCTTTCTATGATGCTGAAAATGTGTCATCGTTTACTGAACCAGCATTTAAAAAAACCTGATTAAATACATTATTTACTTCCTGTTATTAGATCTATTTTTAAAAGATACCCCCTTGCAAAAATGCGACCTTGTTCGGAGAATTCAGTGACATGAACAATGCGAAGATCCCAGCATCAGTTTTCTAGCCATTTGCGTTCTGAATCAGCCTTCTAACTCTGTGCACACAGCTGGTAAAGACAAGTCCGAAAAATGATCAATTTCCACTTCTAACTTGACTTTAACTGCTGTGCACACAATGGGAACGCTGCATCAGTAATGAAGCTAACATTCTGCTGCATTTCTTCACGGATCTGTTCAAAGAATGTTTTGCTTTTGAACAAATCCATCTTGGATCAAATAGGCGAAAGTAGAATAAAGAACAGGGTTTAATCAGTAGTGAATGAAGGGTCACTATCCTTTGAAGGACTTTGCAGTAAGGAGAACACAAATAATATGCACCCTTCTCACAAAAGCTCCTGAAAGACACTTAAATATATAAATATAACCTTGGGGGGAGGGGGAAGTAGTTGTGAAGAGAGAGAAGAGGATGAACAATCTGTAGAATCTGAATTTAAAAATATGTTGAAGCCTAAATTGATATCCAGCAATGTTTTGTAAATGGGTTCCAATGCTATTGCAGAAGTAGTATGTTGCTGGACAAGGTAAAGACATTTATATGGATTGGCTTAAGCGTACAACTTTTATAGTGGACTAAACTGGTAACTGTGATGCACATAGACTAGTACGGGGCCAATTTTAACCTAACCTGCCATCGCGAAACTGATGGGATCGAGTACAATTTTAGTTTTGCACCCCATATGATTTTATTCTGCATTGAAATCAATAGAGTAATATTGGGCGGGGTGTAAATCCGGTCTTTCACCTGATCCTGTGGGTTTCCCGCCCAGTGAGTTAGGTTAAAATTACCCCCATAGTTTCAGTTCTATTTGATCTAATCGGATGCCTTACTATGTGAAGTATTAGTTTTATATCTCACTGACATTTTCTCTTGTGTGTATATATAATGTATTTTAAGGGAGGGGCCTTGGCTAGTTCAAGTTATTGGTGGTAATATTACTATATTCACTCGTATCGTGGCTATCGTACTTATTTTTCCAAAAATCTTGCCTTTCACTGTTAAACATCTCTCCATCTTGGATCTGTGTTGGTTATATAGACTCACCGACTGTGGTTCTACAATTGATTTTCCAGTGTTGGAAGTTGCCATTTTCTGTCATCTTACGTATGTTGTGTTGTCAGGGAAACCATGAAGACATCTGTCCCTGATGTGTTACAGATGTAGATATGGTTCCGCACTAATTGGCCTGTAACAGAATTCTGAAGCAAGGAGTTTTTCCAACCAGTTAGACGGGTCAAAGTTCACAGGAGCTTGGTACCCTTGTGTTACATGGGGATTTTAGGATATTTGCGATAATAATCATCGCAAAAGAAGCATGCTGAGAAACCGTCTGGTGATTTAAGGACAACAAAAGAATTGAATGGGTTGTAATGAGGTGACTTAGAATCTCTCACAATACACCTAAAGCAATAAGTAGATAGCTAAATTCATTCATACGTTTAAAAATACCCACTAAAATTGAGGTCTGTTTATACTTTAACCTCAACTTCATCTGGATCGCAATCAGTTCACATGCATTCTCTTCTCCCCCCATTGATATGTTTTAGACGGAAGGCTGCCTGAGTCTTACAACCAAAATAAAAACATCCGTCTGCCTGACGCATTAACAGCCATGGCAGCTGGAGCACTTTATTGGCGTATGCCAAGAATTGCTGGGGTGGTGTTGGAAAGACCATGATGCAGAGCGAAGGCATGTTTGCAACTTTCATGGCATCTGATTCCCAATCGGCAACGAAACAAAAAGTTAATCTTCTTTCTCCTCAAGTTTCAAGTCTTCAGGTAAAGAGTCACCTGTATGTCTGTCCCTTGAGATTGCAAGCTGTATTAATATTGGAGAATAAAAGTGTATGATTTATGGACAGCCAAAATACTCAGGCCATGCCAATAGCTGTTTAAAATGTCTGCTACAAATGCCTTTCACCATGACAGAAGGAAGAGTGACAACTGAATTTTGGTCCTGAGTCAGAAATGCACTTGTCTTCTCAGACGTCTGTTAACAAATTATTCTGATACACAGAAGCTACCAATTTATTTCTTGTACAAATCTGTAGCCACTAGATGATTGAACTGCACAGTAACTCTGAATTACAGTAGCCGACAGTAGTTTTGTCAGCATAGGAGAGTTTGTTTTTAGTACACTACAACCAAGTGCTTCATACACTTGAAGACTAAACTCAGCGCTGTTGGGGTTCAGAATTTCTGCAAGGTAAGAGGATTTGCTTAAACTACTAATATACGGAGTATGGAGTTTTAAATACTTAGCTAATAACCCAAAGGCCATACAGTGTTTTCACACATGCAATTCAAACACTTAAAGGTCCGAATAGTAGAGGATATTGTGCTTCGAGGATGCTTAGCTGCAGCTTCTCTTTGAATGACTGCTGTGTGCTACTTAGCATTAGGAAAGTGAAAGGCAGAATACTCTACACTGAAGGTGGATTTGAAGATCTGGAGACCACATGAATTGTAATTGAAATGCAGTTATCCCATAACCTGTCCCATTGCACATGGTGATGACATTCTCATGCGGAACAAAATACCAGTGAGGGCTAGATGGGCCGAATTGCCTGTTTCTGTGCTATTTTATTCTCTGATTCCATTCTCATTTGTTCCATATTTTAACTTAGTCCTAACACATGGAAAATTATTTTACTTAAGTAGTCATCATTTCCCTACATTACAGCAGTGACTGCACTTCAGAAAGTACTTCACTGGCTATAAAGCGCTTTTGGACTTTCTGAGGTCGTGAAAGTCGCTATATAAATGCAAGTTCATTCTTTCTTTCATTAGTACAGTCAGGTTATAGAACTCACAAATATAAATGTTGCTTCTTATTGTTCATGGTAGTTGTTCAGTTATTGGTATAAAGCCTGATCTCTTAGCATCTACTCTATAATTGATTTTTTTTTCTAAATTGAGAAACAGCTAAGCGAAAGGCTAAGGTACATGGTCCAAGACAGCACCAAGGTTGAAAAGAGCAACTAAAAAAAAGCAGCATTTATTTGACGTTGTTCATGTCCACCCCATAATGTTTCACAGCCAATGAATTGTTTTTGAAGTGTAGTCACTGTTTTGCAGGCAAACAGAAAATGAAGTCATTCAAGAGGTAAAGTTTAGGAGACATGGGGCTCAATATTAGCAGCGCAGCGGGGGGTCAACTGGGCGTGTGATGGAGCCACTCACCTGTGCTTCCTGGTTTCCCGCTGGTAAGCTGCGCAGCGGGCGGATAGGCTGTCAGCTGGAGGAGCTCTATTTAAAGGGGCAGTCCTCCACTGACTGAGGCTGCAGAAAATAGGAAAAATTACAGCATGGAGCAGCCCAGGGGGAAGGCTGCTCCCAGGTTTAATGATGCCTCACTCCAGGTCTTATTGGATGGGGTGAGGAGGAGGGGGAGGACAGAGATCTTCCCCCTGGCGGGCGGGAGAAAGCGGCCTGCCTCTGCCACCAAGAAGGCCTGGCTCGAGGTGGCAGAGGAGGTCACCTGCACCACCAATATATCGTGCACCTGCATACAGTGCAGGAGGCGCTTCAATGACCTAAGTAGGTCAGCCGAAGTGAGTACACTTACTCGTTCCCCTACACTCCGTCTGCCACATCACCGCCCCCACCCCACATCTCCTTCTGCACTGCCAACACTACTCTGTCACATCACTCCTCACACCCACTCAAAGCTCATCCTCATCTTACCTGCACTTACTCACCTCGCCAGTACTCATCCCGCCACTACCACTCAACCCAATCCTCATACAATCTCATGGCTCTATCTCATACTCACCCTCTCATGCATCTCTTTCACGGTCAGCCTCACTCAACCTGCCACTACCTGTGCTGCAGCCACAGGGCATGCATCACATATGTGCAGTAGGAAGCGTGAGGCAAACGTGTCGTGAGCATGAAGGGGATGCACAAGTGTGTTTGAGGGTTTGTCATGGTGTTTACCTATATTTAATTTCTGATCAACTCACATTACATATTATATTGTCACCACTACTGCCACGTCTTTGCGAATCTTGTCTGGTTTGTGCAATAATGCCCTTTCCTCAGGATCACAATGAAGACCCACAACTGATGCCACCCATTGTGTCACTGCAGAGTGGGTGTAGGTGTATTTGCAGGGCTCTTTTGTGCAGACAACTGAGAGACTGAGAGACGTCGGCGATGTCCCCGGTGGCACCCTGGAAGGATGCGGAGGAGAAGTTGTTGAGGGCAGTGGTGACTTTGAGAGCGACAGGTAAGAAGATGGTGCTCGGGCCAGCTGGGAGCATCTCGGCACGAAGGAGGCTGCAGATGTCCACGACTACATGTCGAGTGACTCTGAGCCTCCGTGTGCACTGCTGCTCAGAGAGGTCCAGGAAGCTGAGCCTCGGTCTGTAGACCCTGTGATGAGGGTAGTGCCCTCTGCGATGCATCTCTCTCTGCGGTTGGCCTCCTTCCTGCTGTGCAGGTGGATGTGTCACAGCACTGTGTTGTGGAGCTCCACATGTCAGAGGTGGATGGCATGGCCAGCGAGGCTGGTGATGCTCTTCGCCCTCCGAGGAGATCATGACTGCAGCTACGGCGGCCCCCATCCGGAAGATGTACATCTGAGGGGGTTCGCAAGGTAGGTACATGTGTCTGGACACCGAGGTAAGTGTGCAAGTTGGTGAATTTTATTGTTAGGAGGAAGGTGGTGGAGGCCAAACTTTGTTCAAAGTGACAGAGTGGCCTCCTGCAATGAGTGAGGGTCTCCCCCCACCACCTGTCAAATGGACCTTTGCAGCAGCCACAGGCTGATGGCTGCAACACGTCCATTTGAATTGGAGTGTTTCCCCCAGTACAGGAAACAGTCTCAGTTAACTTCAAAATCCCAGCCCTCCTAAAATATCAGGTCAATCAGGTCTGTAAACAACCTGAAGTACTTTAAGTACTTTAAGTGGCACCCTGCCGGCTTTAATTGCCGGCGGGAGTCCCACATGCGGGGGCTGCGCGCGCATTTTCATCGCGTCACTGGGGAACCCGGAAGTGGGCGGGTTGGAGCCGGGCTCCAGACCCGCCCCGGGAATCCCCGATTTTCGCAGCCCCCCCGCCACGAACGCACCTGATCGGGGGTGCGAAAATCGAGCCCATGAAGTTTGGATTTTAAAAACCTCTTCATTATAAGAGGAAGATAAAACTGAGAGAGGTAAAGAAATCCACATATAGGAATGAATTCCAGTGAGATAGCTCCATGAATCTTGATTCCACTGAGGGGAGGAGGAAGATTGTATAGGACAGCATATTTGGAACTTGGAAGGAACAAAATGGTGAGTTCAGAGCATTAACCATAGTAGTATCAATGTGATAGAGACCAGAAAGAATACTAGTGATCCCTCTCACAGCAGAACTTTATGAATTAAAAATAATTTCTTAGATGCTGCTTTGTTTTTGGACTACTTTGTTACAGCTGTGATGAATGGTAATTATAAATATTTAGCACACTTTCTCAGAGAAACTGTCTGTATGAGTGTTTCACATTAAAAGGGATGATCTTTGTTTTCCCAGAATTAAAGCTGATGGCTGATTTTTGTCCTCCTGGCAGTCACTCGCTTAGATATAAAATAACAGGAGCAACATGACGCAAGAGCTTAATAGAGCAAACATCGATTTGTGTAACTTCATTCATGTTAATTTTTTTTATTCAAATGTCAGTGGAAGAGATGCTGTTTTTTTTTGATTGATGCACGAAATTAAACTAAACAATTCTCTGTGTGACTCATGGGTCTAGAGGAGATTTACGATAGAGGATGATGCAGTCTGTTTTTTCCCTTTTATCTGGTTGGCTGGTGGACCAACAAAACAACATCAGAACAGTTTGCTTCTGGCAAGGACCTATGTCCTCACAATGCTAAATCACAGAGCGGATTGAAAGACAGGTATATCACTTCATCAGTACATCTGCCACAGGGCATCAAGGTATTAATTTGAAACTCGGATCCTGCACTGTGTTGACTTTATAAGTGTACATCATGCACGACTGGTAGGAACCTTTGGTCACTTGCAATAAATCCATTCTATTCACCATGACCATCTCATTTTACTGGCACTAGTGCTTCTGCATGGATATTCAGAATGGAAAGGTATTACAGATGTCCCATTGCTCAAACATATGATGTGGGTTTCTCATTGTTTAAACTAAATTGACACAGTACTCAGGAGGGAGGAGAGGTGTTTAAAACAACTCCTGGGTCTATGAAAACCTGGCAGATTTATTGTCATCATGCACTAAACATGTCAGAATTTAACATCTGCATTGCATCGAATTTATCATCCAGAGCCAAATTTACAAAATGGGAGTCTCAGTGACTGGAAAACTGGAATAAAAAGGTTGTTCTCAATGTTTTACATCTCTATTGAAAATATGTTGCTGAACTGAATTTTTGAATTCGGTAAAAATTGCGTTCACTTGGTCGAGAGTGGATGAAGTAGCAATCTCATGTCATGTGATCCTTTTTAGTTTTTAAGCTGTATTTCACTAAATAGATGGGAACAAAATGGGACTTTTATATGTTGTGATGTTACAAGTTGCCTGACCCAGTTATGACTGAAAGTCTATCATTTTGTGCAGTGTTATGGCTATGTACAATTTGCATATAATCATAACTGGGACTAAAGAGTTTGAATGGATTTTAATGTGAGTAAATGTGTGGGTGTGCATGTTGAAACAGGGAACATGAAATGTCTATGTGATTAAAGGGTTTCTTTATAAAAGTAGATAAAGAAAAGGATTGGACTATCATTATCACTGAAAGTATCTAATCAATACAAAGATGCATCAACAAGGCTAATCACATTAGGATTTATCTCAAGGGCATTGGGTTGTAAATTTGAAAAGAAAAATACTCCAATTCTGCATAGATTGCTAGTGAGACTGTATTTGGATCATTGTATGTAGTTTTGGTCATTCTGATTTCAATTGAACATGAGTTCAAAGAAGAGAAAAAAGTTTGATGATGAAAGATTCACAGAACTGAACTTTTTGTTGGAGAAAAGCAGATTAAGGAGGGAATGTGATGGAAGCTTTTACAGTACAGTACTGAGAGGAATGGATAAATGGAAATCATGCACACATTACAAAATTCATGAAACACTGAACTTTATCATTCAGAGGGAATAAGCTGTTAGTTTGTGAATAGGGAATGCTCCATCACAACTGTATTGGACATAATGACAGAAAATGTTAAATTTTGTCTGCACATATAGATCTTTAGTGAAGACCGAACACCATGATTAATCAGTTTCGAGAAAGCTTTGGTTGATTTCACATTTTTCTTGAGACTAGTTCCCTAGGCTGGCTGAACAAGATTATAGAATCCTGTTAAACTAAAGCAAATAAATAGAAAACACTAAGAATACAAAGATCAATACAGTACCAGTGACTTCCACCTACTTATTTAAGGTAACAGATTCAACAGCAAATTTGTATTTAGTAACAAAAATCCAACTATGTTTAGATTTGGAAGGACCTTGTATGATAGATGTACCTAAACCCCTAGGTGGATGATGGACAGCTCTTTCCATGTGTTACAGTACACACAGGCACTTTATACAGACTCTTCCCTCACTTGTAACTTAATGGTCAGAATATTGTGTGCAGGTACACGACCAATTTTCCAATACGCGGTCCCAGTGGGTGAGGCTCCCCACTGGGAGTATGAAGTCAGAAAAATACCCTCTTGGTCTTTACTTGGAGTTTTCCCATGATAAAATGGCTCAGATTAGGAACACACCTTATTATAGCAGATATAAGTTTACATAAACCATAATATGACAAAGCTCTCTGAAGCCCCAATTTCCATCACTACACTATGCTAAGGTGGTGTAAGGACTTTAATATGCACAGAATCTAATCTGTGTAAATGACCCCTGGGTCTCCCATCTAAAATCCAATAAAGTACAAACCTAGAGTTGCAGATTCATCTACACCCATGTACTTTACGTTTTTAGAATGACAATATTGCAGGGATATAGATATTCCTTTACTGCAGTAGTGTCAATATGGCTAAATAATTCAGAAATGATCCCTTAACAATCAATATCAGATATCATATCAATTAGGCAACTAATCTGATCAAGATTGAAGCAAGGGAGGCTAAAACTGGAGTTTGTAATCAGCCATTGAATGCTGTTGTCTTAAAAGTTGTTTTAAATCTCAATTACTCTTTATTCCTTTTTAGTTAAATCTCAGCTTACAGTGACTCCCAAAACAAATTCCAATTAGAAGATTAAACGTGAAGTTTTAAATTTGCTTTAAAGTGCTTGACAGCTTCTGAATTCTGAAACAGGGCAAATTGTTCATTGCAGTTAGAGAGTGATGTGTGACACAGCAATCATGGTGGGGGGGGTGGGCAGAATTGAAGCTTTGAAGGGTGAGATAAGTTTTTAAAATGTGATGAGGGGAAACCAAAATTAAATAGATATGCACCTTAAAAATGGCTTTTTGAAAATTGACATAATGATATAGGACCTGAAATTAAAATTGTCTGAGGTACTGACCTGGTGAACTTGCTGTTGCCTCTGGCTGAAATCAGCCAAAGATTCTTCAAGTTACCATAGTAACAGATGAAAACACTGATTAGAATCTTATATCTCTGACCCCTCTCACGCTGGGTGGGGGGGGGGAAGGGGGCATATTTAACTCTCTGTGCCCTATTTGTCATGCATCAGTTAATGTGTTCACATTAAATTCCTGCCAGCACTGTATTAATGCAGTCATTTAACATGTTTTAATTAATGGATTAATAACATCGTTAAAATATACAGACCGGTTAACAATCCTTTAACCAGTGCATAAAAAATAGAACATAGAGGGAATGAACCCACAGAAGTGAGTGCCTTTAACTACACTCATCCACTAGAACTGTTAAAGTATTTCTATATTTTTTTAACTTTTGCTGTTCTTATTTGGTAACTATCAAAAATTTGAAGTGACTGTGATTTTCTTGTCTTTATCCAAGCTGTGTTTCTTCAGTAGATTGCATACCTTCAACTAAATGACATCCTCGACTATACAGTGTGTATTCTGAAAATACTGTCTTTCCATGTTTTACGTAGGGTTTACATATAGGACTAGAAGAGGGAACTTCAACGGCAAAAATATGTTACCGAGCGATGAGTCAATGTTCTGCTGATGATTAGGTTGATAAATGTTTGGTGTCGAACTCACCCCCTTTGTTCATTTTGTCATCTGTGCTGAATGACCTGATCTCAGTTGGGGAATCAATGCGAATCAGTGGAAAGCTATAGTTGGCCTGGAGTTAAAATCAGCCACGGCTTCCGTCCCTGATGGTTGTCCAAAGACTTCTGCTGCAAAATGTACAGAAAGAAAGAATGACTTGCATTTCTATGGCGCCTTTCATAACCTCAGGGTGTCCCAAAGCACTTTACAGCTAATGAAGTACTTTTGAAGTATAGTCATTGTTGTAATGTAGGAAATGCAACAGCCAATTTGCGCACAGCAAGGTCTCACAAACAGTAAAGAGGTAAATGATCAGGTTATCTGTTTTAGGTGTTGGTTGAGGGATAAATGCTGGTCAGGACTCCTGGAGAACTCCACTGCTCTTCTTTGAAATAGTGTCATGGGATCTTCTATGTCCACCTGAGAGGGCAGATGTTACCTCAGTTTAATGTCTCATCCGAAAGATGGCAACTCCGACAGTGCAACACTCTCTCAGTGCTGCACTGAAGTGTTAGCCTAGAATATGAGTCTCTGAATAAGAATAACAATTCATGTGAACTTAAGAACAATGCTGGGCAGGGAAAGACCCCATGGTCCATCCAGCCTGTCCCCACACAAATGTAATACCACAATATATACACTCTCCACCTCATCCGAAACCGTGTGATCTCCTGGGAGAGGCAAAAATAACGGATAAAATCCCAGGCCAATGGGAAATTCCTCTCCGACCCTCCCCCCCAGGTGATTAAAACTACATTCCCCCAGAAATATATCAGTAGCTACTTGTGGTGAAGCAATCCGGGGTCTAATAGCCTTCAGTGCGAAAACTTTCCGGCTCCCTTCCCCCTTGCTTCTTCCAGTGAGAATCCTCGATCTCTGTCCTCTTGTTCCCCCTTTGCCCAAGTGGAAGCAATCACTATTTGCCCACAGTAAGGTCCCCAGGTTTCACTCACCCCTTTACTGGATGCTCTCTCACAGTGCCACTCCCACTCATCATGCTGCTGCTGCTGCTCCCAGCTCTGCAGGATATGCTGGGACCCACGCCCACTCATTCCCCAGTCTCCCTCTCTCCCACCTGCCCGAGCTCTAATCCACCCGACCCTCATTCCCCAATCACCCCCGACCCCCAGTCCCCCATCCTCCACTCTTCTCCCAAGCCAGTGTCTCTGATCAATATACAGTAACGATCCCCTCCAGTGGTTAGACAGTACATGTTAGTGAATTTCAGATGAGGGCTATAGCATCAGCCGACACTCGCTGGTTAGGCTCACATGTAAGGAATGGTGACTTGGGCAAGATGCCAGTGGATGGCAGTGCCAGTGGGTGGGACTTTATTCCAACGTCTTCAGGAGGGGAGGGGAGCAAAAGTGTGGCATACAGAATGTGCACATATGACACGCGAAGTGTATCAAAACATTTTAATCTATATTGTATATAAATAAGTATATTATTATACTTATATATCACAGGTATGAGCTTGAAAGAGCAATCTTCACCAGTAATAAGGAAAGCTCTTCATGCTGAACTATCCCTGGGTTTATGACTGTATCTCCACCAATAGTTCAGCATCCTGTAACAGTTTTTAACTCTTCCAAGCGAGTGCCCCAGATGATGGCATCAGCTCTCTTTATTTAAACAAAAAATAGCGACAGAAATGGTTTTAACAAAAGCAAAGGCCAATAAAGCTAGCCGCAACTCTTTTGTTTTTAAACGTGGTCCCGATGAACAGAGTCCCCTTTTTAAACATTTGAAGTGGGGCGGAGCTGCCGGTGGTTTGTATTTTCATTACCATCAGTGTTTTAATTGTTTTAGCCCTATCTGCAGCCTGGGACATGCTGACAGCTAATAAGTGCCTGAAGGTTACATTTGATTTGCTGCCTGCAGACTTTGTGCATTAAATCTTTGACTGATCTCTGAATTTCTCCCCATCTGCTAGCACTGAACATCATATTTCATTGATTTCCTCTTCATTTTACTGAAAGAGTAAAGTCATGTGGTTTGATTTGTTTTGACACCATGTGGTAAGAGATCAGTTCAACATGCTGTTTAATTGGGGCCTTCCCCGCCTTCCTTGTTTGGCTAGGTTGCCTTTGAAATATAGGTGAACTGAGATGTTGATTGGTTGTACCTATGAAAGTTGCTGTGCAAATTCTTCTGTGTGTGTGTGTGTGTGTGTGTTGGGGGGAGGCAGAGTAGTGAGAGGCGGATTGCAGTGAAGTTGTTGGTAGGAGATCAAGTTGATTATGTGGAGGTATTATGGATAATCTAGTAAAACATGTGCCGCATGCTGCATTTCCCAGTAATGTCCTGCCAAAGAACTCCAGTGATCACATGTTAAGGCATTTCTTCAGGCCCAATGTTGCTCTAATTTTCCTCACTCTTTTACCTGTTTCATTGAGAAATCCACTTGCCACTGCTTGACGTCGAAGTAGGAGCCTCTTTTGTTCCAGTATGAATTCAAGTTGCATTTGATCTCAGTGAAGCATCCTTTAACACCATCAAGCAGCTCACTTTATTTTTTTTAAAGGGCACCATCTTCATTAAAAAAAAGTTGCCTTTTTTTAAGGAGGCTTAAGAAAAATTGAGGATAATTTTCACCATGGTGATGTCACATGACCAGCAAAGGACACCTTGGTGGCTTTGGTAATGATTTACATCATCGCACTGTGTGCTTGTAGTCAAGTAAAAGTTGGCAAAGGTTTTTCATGAAGATAACACCCTCTGATAGTTTGAAACTAAATGCAACAGCTTCAACAACTTGCTATATTATTCTTTGTGATACTTGTTTTCTACTGTGAATTGTGGATACGGATGAAGTAGTGATGAGTTTTTTGATGATCGTCTAAATCTGGGAGTTAACAGAAAGACGTCAGGAATTTCCTCAGGAATTTTCCTGATCGACCACCATAACTTGGCAGAAGATCATCGGAAACCCCATATACACGTCTACCTATGATTTTTGTTGCAGTTAGGCAGAGATCCCTGGTGTTGTTATTTTTCATCTGAGAGGTTGAAAGCTAGGAGTTTGAAGGAGAGGAGGCGGGTGCAATTCTTCTCGAAGCTGGTGTTTGATCAGAACATAGGGCCGAGTCTCGCTTCCTGCTTGAAGAAAAAACTTGCAGGGAAGGTTTGTGACACGACGAAAGAAACTGAATTTGCCATTGTAGGAAGAGAGCTTTGTTCATCACATTTACATTGATGCTTTTTTACTGTGACTGTAGCACTGGTGCACTAGGGAATGTTCTTCTAAGATCAGGTAAAGGGAGTTTTACTCGGCATTTGGTTGTCAGGTACCCAAACTGCATGTTCTTAATATTGGTGCTGCATGACAAAAGTGGCAGTGTTCCATGTCCCAGTACATTCTTAACCTTAATGAATAAAAAGAAAGAACTTGCATTTATAAAGCACCTTTTATTACCCCAGGACGTCCCAAAGTGCTTCACAGCGAATGAAGTATTTTTGAAATGTAGACGCTGTTGTAATGTAGGGAAACGCAGCAGGCAGTTTGTACTTAGCAAGGTCCCACAAGCAGCAATAAAATAAATGACAAATTGAACTGTTTTAGTGATGTTGGTTGAGTGATAAATATTAGCCAGGATACCAAGAGAACTCCCTTGCTCTTCAAATAGTGCCGTGGGATCTTTTACATCCACTTGAGAAAGCAGACTGGACATCAGTTTAACATCTCATGAGAAACACGGCACCTCTGACAGTACAGCCCTGAAGTGTCAGCAGAGATTATGTGCTCAAGTTCTGGAGTGGGGCTTGAACCTATGACCTTCTGACTCGGAGGTGAAAGTGTACCATTGAGCCAAGGCTGACATCTACAAAGAAAGACATGTGTGCCACATGCCAGTGATCTAATATGTTTGATTGTACAGTCTGCAAGTTTTATAGTGCATGGTATTTGGGGATATAATTTTCTCCATGTGTAAAGTTTTTTTTTAAATTACTAAATTAATTTTTCTTTAACTTTATACGCAGAGGAAAATATTTCTGTTCATCTTTATGACTCTAGCCAGTACAACTAAACTGTCATTCCAGATTCAAATGTCACTTACGATCACAAAGATAAATTCAGATGAAGAAGGCTTTTCATCCAATCCATTGAAATCTAACATCCATTTCCCCCCCTCATTACAACATCTAAGTATATCTTGAATGACTCCAGAATTTTTGCAACCAGTATTCTACCCATAAGACCATTCCATGTATCAATCGCCTTTTTTGTGAAATTTTTCCCGATGTCAGTCCTGCGTCTGCCTTCCAGTTTCTATTGATATCTCCTTGAGCTGTACTTATGGTTTAACTTGAGGTAGGGTTTGGATTAACTTTTTCTATTCCACTTATCTCATTTTTATTCGTTCATGGGATGTGGGCGTCGCTGGCGAGGCCGGCATTTATTGCCCATCCCTAATTGCCCCTGAGAAGATGGTGGTGAGCCGCCTTCTTGAACCGCTGCAGTCCGTGTGGTGAAGGTTCTCCCACAGTGCTGTTAGGTAGGGAGTTCCAGGATTTTGACCCAGCGACGATGAAGGAACGGTGATATATTTCCAGGTCGGGGTGGTGTGTGACTTGGAGGGGAACGTGCAGGTGGTGTTGTTCCCATGTGCCTGCTGCCCTTGTCCTTCCAGGTGGTAGAGGTCACGGGTTTGGGAAGTGCTGTCAAAGAAGCCTTGGCGAGTTGCTGCAGTGCATCCTGTAGATGGTACACACTGCAGTCACTTATTTCCCTCCTTTTCAAGGCTGCAGAGTCCTAACCATTCCTTCAAACTCAGTCCTCTGAAGCATTTTGGGATGTCCTGAGTACATGAAATGCTCTGTGAAATTCCAAATTCTTTTCTTTGTTCCTTTATTCATTTGCAGTATCAACTTTGATTCATTCATTGGGGAAACTTTGAAAATATGGAGGTGGGGAATAGAATGACTGGTTAGAAATATTTCTCAAAGCATCATATCAAAGATTCAGCATGCTAACTGGAGTGCAACAGATAGAGAAAACAAACAGGGAACGTCCGGCAAAAAGGTTCTAAACTGAACCCACATGAGATGAATCATAATGAAGGTGCAAAAGGGGACATAACATTTTCAAGGAAAGGGCAAACAACGTTTTCACAAAGCTAGATTATGTATGTTATCTACAGTCAGTGAAAATCTGTGAAAATTCAAGGCTTGTCAGAATTGCACCGTGATGATTTATTAAGATTGTTTGATCTTATAGTTGTGAGGAAAGAAGATAGTGTTTCTGGAAACAACCCGATTTCACAATGTTTTAAATCACTCTTAAAGAGCCCTCCACACAGCACAATGAATCCTTTCATGAAAGTTTCTCACAACGAATAATGTTTTCATCAGCTTTATAAAAACATCAGCATTGATAAGGAAAAGATGACGCCTGGCTGTATAACCATTAGTAAATGAAGTCGGGGAAAGGATCAACGTTGCTGAAATCCTTCATCAGAGGAGTTCATCTGTGCTGGTGTTTAAAGGTTGGGTTTGATATTCAGCTCCATTTCATCTTCACAGAAACAGAGGCCTTACTTGAACTGTTATCAAATGCATTGAGGCATTCAGGGAGATCACAGATATACTTATCTTCATTACTCATGAACAAGGGAAGAATTACAAATGACGTATGAACAATTGGCCAAGGGGTTCCACTTAACCTATTGCGTGGCTCAAATTGCATCTGTCAGATCTCCCATTGAACTTGGTACCACTCCACCTACCCACTACCGATACTCTTTTGAAGTTGATATGAGATATGGTTCAGAAATCTGCCCTTGAGCATGAGGCTCAGAAGTAAAGTGGCTGTTCTACATCAAGCCTCTACTAACCATAGCATTTGGGTAGCAGCCATTTGCATTCTTTCTGAACCTGACCTTGACTTCAATGAAATAATGAGTGTGGGTGTTCAGTAGTCTGAAATAAGTCTCACAGGTTATTAAACTGTGATACACATTCAGTGAACTGACATATTAGGGACAGTGTTTCTGTTCATCTGCACAACATGGGCCAAAGTGAAGGGATCCCAATGCAAATAATTTGGGATGCAAAGAGAATGGGACTCAGGGTAGAATTACCCATTGTCCTCAGTTGTTATGGAAAATTATAGGGATAGGTGTCAGGTCTGGTCTGATTACACATCTCTTTCTGCCTCTAACTCTAGCTGCACTCTAGATTTTAACCCTCTAACTTAAACACATTCACTTCAATATAACTCATTCCCAACTCCTTTCCCTTGAAAACAATCCCGAAAGACAACAAGCTGCAACACACACACATCGGCACCCAGGGTTCGTGGAGACAGAGTCAGGAGATGGCGGGGTGGGGGCGGGGTGGTGGGAGGGGGGAGTGGTGGCTGAAGTGAATGACCACTGGGTCAACAAAATAGAGAGAGAGAAAAACAGAAGGTCTGAGAGAAGACTAATGATGGTGAAATAAAAACAAGGGATATGCATAGACACTCGTTTTATTATTGATTATTTTTCTCTAATCAACAATAAAATTAGTTTCTTGGAAACAGAAACAAGAGGAAGTCATTGAAGCTGACTTCAGCACAATGAACTCATTTTCTTTCCGTTTCTACCTTGATCACAGCATTTACTTTGGAAATGGGAAGAACTCTCAAAATAGCCGGTTTTGGTTGGATAAACAAAACTGGCTCCATGGCACAGAATCTTTATCCAATCAAAAGGCAGTGCAGTGATGATTGACGTGATCTTGTCAAAACAAGAAAGGGCTGCTGATGGACGACTAAACCAATCAGCAGCCCACTGAGCAATAGCTGGTCGACTAAACTTGGCCATGACATGCCAAAAGTTAAAGGGGCAAATTAACTCAGGGGAAGGTGATCGTAAAGCCTTTCACCCCCAGATGTATTTTTTTCCTGGTCTGTTTTTATTTTTGTGAATGGGTTCACTGTAGTCTGTATCTTAAGGGCTCCTCTGTACAAAACTGAAAATTCCCCCTTTACTTAATTATCCTGTCACGCTCTGGTAACATCAGACAAGGGGATCCTGCTCAGCCTGTCCATCTGTCAATTTAGTAGGCCGCTTCTAGACTGACCGGGAGCTGTCTTTTTTTTAAAACTCTGTCCAACAACCCACAAAAATTCCTCAAACAAAACCCAATTGACATAGAATGGTTTTGAAACCATTTCAAAAGTCCAAATGGACTCATGAAAATGTAATGAGTAACAGGCAGGTTTATTGGTGCAATATTGTAATGGGCCAGTAATAACACATACTATTCTATAGAAATGAATGGGAAGCATTCCTTTACATTCATCTTCGACAAAACCTCATGCAATTCCACATTCATTTGGAGTTTTTATATGTGAAACAATAACAACTTTTATTTACACAGTGCCTTTAATGTAGAAAAAACTGTCTCATGGCACTTTACAGAGGTATAGTCTGACGAAAATGGATGGTGAGTCAAAGAAATAGATAATAGGAGGGTGACTTGTCCCTGTGGTATTCTGTCTACCACCATGTTAGTCTAAGTGTAAAAGTTTAAAACTGTTTTTTTGCTGTAAATGTTGGTGCCTGACTCATTGGCACTGACATGTTGCCAAAAATGCTATATAAAACAGGCAAATACTCACTGGGGCACAGCGAGCACATTACCTGAACAAAGTAGTCTGTAACCCACAACTGGTGAAAAGGTAATTTGAAAATTCTGATGGCCTATCATACTATACACATTTGAATGATTGAAACAAGCTGACTGACTCTGATGATAAATCAGGGGTTACATTGGACTCTTGGAGCTCACTTGATTGCCGTTGGGAGTCGGGGAGTAATTTCACAGAGTGTATCCTAAAATTGGCCACAAGTTTTATCCTCCTTCAGAAATTAGTATTACCCGTGATAAAGGAGCATGGTATGTGAGGGTACACTGTCTAATGGATTGGGTGAGCATTGATTGCCCTGATGGTCTTTTCTCACCCTTTTTTTGTATGTTTGTAACACACATTCTTATGAAACGTATTAAATATTCACAATCCATTTAATCTCTGAGATCTTTTTTCATTCTCTCCTGCATCCTATGTGCCGGCATAATGATGCTCAACAAAAGATTATTAATTGAAGAACTTAGCAAGTTCAAATTATAACGTTAAGCTGGTAATTAAATTTAATTGGCTACAGGGGGAAGCTACAGAGACTTCTGGGAGATTCTAGCCAATGCACCATGATTTTTTAAATTCTGTCTCGGGATGTGGGCATCGCTGGCAAGGCCAGCATTTATTGCCCATCCCTAATTGCCCTTGAGAAGGTGGTGGTGAGCCGCCTTCTTGAACCGCTGCAGTCCGTGTGATGAAGGTGCTCCCACAGTGCTGTTAGGTAGGGAGTTCCAGGATTTTGACCCAGCGATGATGAAGGACTGACGATATATTTCCAATTGTAAACAATTTTACAACACCAAGTTATAGTCCAACAAATTTATTTTAAAATCCACAAGCTTTCGGAGGCTTCCTCCTTCCTCAGGTGAATGTGGAAATGAAATCCTCGAACCTATCGCATTTATAAATCACAGAACAATGCCTGGTGATTACAGAAGTCTTTTCAACTGCCCGTTGCCAAGGCAACCAAAGTGTTCAGACAGATAGGTGTTACCTACAGGGCCACCGGATATACAAACGGCCAGAACTAAAAAAACAGATGATGTGGAGATGCCAATTAAAAAAAACAGAGCGAGAGAGGCAGAAACATAGAAACATCCGGAAGGAAAAGACAGCAATTGACCCGTTATATTAAAAACAGATAACATTTGTTCGCTGGTGGGGTAACGTGTAGCGTGACATGAACCCAAGATCCCGGTTGAGGCCGTCCTCATGGGTGCGGAACTTGGCTATCAATTTCTGCTCGACGATTTTGCGTTGTCGAGTGTCTCGAAGGCCGCCTTGGAGTACGCTTACCCGAAGGTCGGTGGCTGAATGTCCTTGACTGCTGAAGTGTTCCCTGACTGGGAGGGAACCCTCCTGTCTGGCAATTGTTGCGCGGTGTCCGTTCATCCGTTGTCGCAGTGTCTGCATGGTCTCGCCAATGTACCATGCTGTGGGGCATCCTTTCCTGCAACGTATGAGGTAGACAACGTTGGCCGAGTCACAGGAGTATGAACCATGCACCTGGTGGGTGGTGTCCTCTCGTGTGATGGTGGTATCTGTGTCGATGATCTGGCATGTCTTGCAGAGGTTACCGTGGCAGGGTTGTGTGGTGTCGTGGACGCTGTTCTCCTGAAAGCTGGGTAATTTGCTGCGAACGATGGTCTGTTTGAGGTTGGGTGGCTGTTTAAAGGCGAGTAGTGGAGGTGTGGGGATGGCCATAGCGAGGTGTTCGTCGTCATTGATGACATGTTGAAGGCTGCGGAGAACATGGCGTAGTTTCTCCGCTCCGGGGAAGTACTGGACGACGAAGGGTACTCTGTTGGTTGCGTCCCGTGTTAGTCTTCTGAGGAGGTCTATGCGATTTTTCGCTGTGGCCCGTCGGAACTGTCGATCGATGAGTCAAGCGTCATATCCCGTTCTTGCTAGGGCGTCTTTCAGCGTCTGTAGGTGTCCATCACGTTCCTCCTCGTCTGAGCAGACCTTGTGTATTCGCAGGGCCTGTCCATAGGGGATGGCCTCTTTGACGTGGTTAGGGTGGAAGCTGGAAAAGTGGAGCATCGTGAGGTTGTCCATGGGCTTGCGGTAGAGTGAGGTGCTGAGGTGCCCGTCTTTGATGGAGACGTTCTGTTGATGGAGACCATCTGCTTTTTTAGTTCTGGCCGTTTGTATATCCGGTGGCCCTGTAGGTAACACCTACCTGTCTGAACACTTTGGTTGCCTTGGCAATGGGCAGTTGAAAAGACTTCTGTAATCACCAGGCATTGTTCTGTGATTTATAAATGCGATAGGTTCGAGGATTTCATTTCCACATTCACCTGAGGAAGGAGGAAGCCTCCGAAAGCTTGTGGATTTTAAAATAAAATTGTTGGACTATAACTTGGTGTTGTAAAATTGTTTACAATTGTCAACCCCAGTCCATCACCGGCATCTCCACATCATGATATATTTCCAAGTCAAGATGGTGTGTGACTTGAAGGGGAACATGGAGGTGATGGTATTCCTATGCACCTGTTACCCTTGTCCTTCTAGGTGGTAGAGGTTTGGGAGGTGCTGTCGAAGAAGCCTTGGCAAGTTGCTGCAATGCATCTTGTAGATGGTACACACTGCAGCCACAGTGCACCGATGGTAGAGAGAGTGGATGTTTAAGGTGGTGGATGGGCTGCCGATCAAACGGACTGCTTTGCCCTGCATGGTGTCGAGCATCTTGAGTGTTGCAACTGCACCCATCCAGGCAAGTGGAGAGTATTCCATCACACTGCTAACCTGTACCTTGTATGTGGTGGAGAGCCTTTGGGTAGTCAGGAGGTAAATCACTCGCCGCAGAATACCCAGCCTCTGACCTGCTCTAGTTGTCATAGCAATTATAGGACTGGTCCAATTGAATTTCTGGTCAATAGTAACCCCCATGATGTTGATGGTGGGGGATTCGGCGATGGTGGTTCCATTGAAGGGGAAGTGGTTAGACTCTCTCCTGTTGGAGATGTTCATTGCCTGGCACTTGAGTGGCATGAATGTTACTTGCCAATTATCAGCCCAAGCCTGAATGTCCAAGTCTTGCTGCATGCTGGAATGGATTGCTTCATTACCTGAAGAATTGTGAATGGAGCTGAACACTATGCAATTATCAATGACCTATTCTGACCTCATGATGGAGGGAAGGTCATTGATGAAATAGCGGAAGATAGTTGGGCCTGGGATTCTGCCCTGAGAAACTCCTGCAGCGATGTCCTAGGGATGAGATGATTGGCTTCCAACAACCACAACCACCTTTCTTTGTGCCAGGTATGACTCCAGCCACTGGAGAGTTTCCCCAAACCCCATTGACTTCAGTTTTACCAGGGTTCCTTGATGCCACAGTCGATCGAATGCTGCCTTGATGTCAAGGGCAGTTACACTCACCTCATCTCTGGAATTCAGCTCTTTTGTCCATGTTTGGACCAAGGCTGTTATACGGTCTGGAGCCGAGTGGTCCAGGCGGGACCCCAACTGATCATCAGTGAGCAGGTTATTGGTAAGTGCCACTTGATAGCACTGTTGACGACTCCTTCCATCACTTTGCTGATGATTGAGAGTAGGCTGATAGGATGGTAATTGGCCGGGTTGGATTTATCCTGTTTTTTGTGGACAGGACCTACCTGGGCAGTTTTCCACTTTGGATATAGTTGAGCAAAGGCCCTAATTCTCAATTTTCCAATAGGTGTAAAGACAAATTTTTGTGAACAATGTCCAGCCCTGTAGTGTTTGTGTATAGCCACCATGCTACCAAGTGGCAGGAAGTATGTTCTGTCACTGCAATACTCCACTAGGTAAATTTGCAATCTCAGCTTCAACCGTGTTGGGATTTGCAGAGCAGATGCGAAGCACTCTTCCCAAAGGAGGGAAGAATGATTTATCTCCCCTCAAGGGCTCTCTCCTAGTTCAGTACTGTTCTGCTCTCATTATCCAGTTGATGCTAGGTCAATTAACCTTATCCAAAAGGGGCTGAAAATGTATTTGATTGGGAATAGGCTGGAGACCATAGGAATGAGCATCTATTGGGATAATCAAAAATGAACACCAGAGATGTGAGGTGGATAATCGGCAGTTTTACCCGATTAGGATAGGAGATCAGGAAGTATCTGTGTGGAATTTTCCTTGAGCCGTGCCTCAGTTGGTAGCATTCTTGCCTCTGAGTCAGAAGGTTGTGGGTTCGAGTCCCACTTCGGAGACTTAAGCACGTAATCCAGGCTGACATTTCAGTGCAGTACTGAGGGTGTGCTGCACTGTCGGAGGTGCAGTCTTTCGGATGAGATGTTAAACCGAGCCGCCGTCTGCTCTCTCAGGTGGATGTATAAGAACCCATGGCAGTATTTAGATGAAAAGCAGGTGAGTTCTCCCCGGTGTCCAGGCCAATATTTATTCCTTAACCAACACCTAAAAACAGATTATCTGATCATTATCACATTGCTGTTTGTGGGACCTTGCTGTGCACAAATTGGCTGCTGCATTTCCTATATTACAACAGTGACTACACTTCAAAAGTACTTCGTTGGCTTTAAAGCGCTTTGGGATATCCTAAGGTTGTGAAAAGTGCTATATAAATGCAAGTTCTTTCTATCGATCTATCTGTATCTATCTATTAAATTATGGGTTAGAATCCATGATAAGGTACATTGTAGATGGTCTGTGGGAGGAACAGGCTTAATGAGTGAATAGGATTTTCTCATTCTATACGTGCATATGTTCTTGTATTTTGAAGGTATCAGTTTTCACAATAAACCACATCCTGCATACTTCCACATGGACCAAGAGCACAACTGCCCGCCCTTACCCGAGGGACATGTTTTTTTTTGTCGGAATGGCCCTCTATCCTCCACATATAAAATCAGAAGAAATTCCGGTTCGGGTTATTGCCACTCATCTGTGAGGAGATACATAATATTTGTCCTCGCGCAGTTTCAAAATGAGCTGCAGATGCAAGTGGTTAATTTGGAAATGCACCCCACCTCTTTTCCTCCATCCGTGGAGGGAATGTTTTGTTTAAAAGTCAAAAATAGCAGTGGGAGAGGGTCAGCCACCTGTTTTCCCACTGGGTTCCTGCCAGTCGGCAGATGCTCACAGCATTTGACTGAAATCTTTGTTGGTTTAATGACAGTATCTGTCAGCGCCTGCTCAGAGACGACTCTATTTGCCTACACACATCAGTATATGAGAACCATCTGCGGCTGAGTGCAGGCATGTTGTAAATACTTCTGGCCTCTCTTAAACTGGAATGCCAATGTTGTATAAAATGACAGTTAATGGCCGACAGTCTTTTTTTCCCCCGTTGAATAATTGAGCGTTTGTTTTCTAATTATTTGCGTTTCCTTGTTTGTTTCCTTCCAATTTTTTTTCTTTTTCCTTTCATTCTTTTTTCTCTGCTTCACTGTATGTATCCAGGGGCAGCATTAAGGCCGGGGATCCCGTATAATTCGATGAGGCCTCGAGCCAGTCAAGGAGCCCCGAGAGGATCCAGTGAAAGGACACCCAGGCCTAGAAATTCGTCCGCGCACCACCGGTTTTTCGGGCACTGACTGGCCTACTAAGGTCCCATTATGGCTGGCAGAATGTGCACGTATTTCCAGCCAGAAGTGCGCCGCCCTCCATATTGGTTAAAGTGGATGAGCAGGAGCGAACGTCGGGATTATTTAAAGGGTAGAATATTATATTTAAATTAGGGTTCTGCGCTTCTTGTGGGACCCGTTATCAATATTCGAATGACCCAACACTTCATTCGCCATGTGCTGAACTCACACAGCAGTACGTGTCGCTAATCAGCAGGAAGACCCCTCACCAGCATTATTTAAAGGGACCATGCAGTACTTTTAGATTGGTTGGCGTTTTCTCACTTCAGGCTGCTGGTTAACTTCTGGGAATTTTTTGGTGTGTTTTATCACTCCCACATGGTTACTTTATCCACACAGAGTGAGATTTTGCTGGTGTTGCACTTTTGTTCTTACGTTCTTATGTCTCACAGAGCTGCAGTCAAGGGTGGTCTGGTAGGGCTGACTTCGGGGCTGAGGGAGAGCACCAAGGAAGACTCCAAAGAACAGAAGCAGCTTCCAGAAGAGGGAGGACGAGGAGGACACTGTGCAGGAGGCCATATGCACAGCAGGTATTCAGTAAGAACTTCTCCGACATTAACTTTACTCGAGCAATGTATGAGGTGCCTTCACTTCACCAAGGAGGCTGTCACCGAGCTATTTCATCTGCTACAGCCACAACTCGATCCTCAAACCAGGACATGGACAGCACTGCCTGTGACTGTCAAGGCCACTGTGACACTTAACTTTTATGCCATGGGTTCCTTTCAGGCTGCAACAGGTGACATCAGCGACATCTCCCAGTTCACAGTCACATCAATGTATCAGGGAGGTGACTGGGGCTCTCTACATGAGGAGAAACACTGGCATCACCTTCCCTATGGACAGAGCGAAGTAGGACGAGACACCACTAAGCTTCACTTACATGGCAGGCTTCCCTAAGGTGCAAGGTGCCATAGACTACACGCACATTGCTTTGCATGATCCCTATCACCAACCTGGCATTTTTATCAATCGAAAGGGATTCCGCGCCCTCAGTATGCAACTGGTTTGCGTCTACAGGCAGCGCATCATGCAGGTCTATGCCTACTATCCCCTCCAGACATAGATCATGACTCCTGTCAGGAACCTGCGCGCAGCTGCAGAACTGGCCTACAGCCATAGCCATGCTGCCAAAAGGAACACCATCGAGCAATCATTCGGCGTGATCAAGCAAACCTTCCACTGCCTGGACCATCCCGCAGGAGCTTTGCATGACACCTGAGCGGGTATCCAGATTTGAGCTTCCATGTCAGCAGTCTGAGCTGTCAGCAGAGGCTCCACCATGATAAGTGCCATTGTCTTGTTGATGGAGCTAACCACTCGGCCCATGTTGGACAGAATGGTTCCTGTGCTCTCCATGAAGCCTTGAGACAAGTTCGAGTTGGACTCTTCCATGCTCCATGACATTATGTGCAAGGTGCCTTGTACACCTAGCATTTCTTGTTATATGCTCACCTGAAGCTACAACTCAGGAGTACATGCATGCTAAACAGCGGAAGCAACATGCTATAGACAGAGCTAAGCGATTCCGCAACTAATGGATTAGATCAAAGCTCTGCAGTCCTGCCACATCCAGTCGTGAATGGTGGTGGACAATTAAAACAACTAACAGGAGGAGAAGGCTCTGTAGACATTCCCATCATCAATGACGGCGGAGTCCAGCACGTGAGTGCAAAAGACAAGGTTGAAGCGTTTGCAACCATCTTCAGCCAGAAGTGCTGAGTGGATGATCCATCTCGGCCGCCTCCCGATATCCCCACCATCACAGAAGTCAGTCTTCAGCCAATTCGATTCACTCCACATGATATCAAGAAACAGCTGAGTGCACTGGATACAACAAAGGCTATGGGCCCCAATAACATCCCGGCTGTAGTGCTGAAGACTTGTGCTCCAGAACTAGCCGCGCCTCTAGCCAAACTGTTCCAGTACAGCTACAACACTGGCATCTACCCGACAATGTGGAAAATTTCCCAGGTATGTCCTGTCCGCAAAAAGCAGGACAAATCCAATCCGGCCAATTACCGCCCCATCAGTCTACTCTCAATCATCAGCAAAGTGATGGAAGGTGTCATCAACAGTGCTATCAAGTGACAGTTACTCACCAATAACCTGGTCACCGATGCTCAGTTTGGGTTCCGTCAGGACCACTCAGCTCCAGACCTCATTACAGCCTTGGACCAAACATGGACAAAAGAGCTGAATTCCACAGGTGAGGTGAGAGTGACTGCCCTTGACATCAAGGCAGCATTTGACCGGGTGTGGCACCAAGGAACCCCAGTAAAATTGAAGTCAATGGGAATCAGGGGGAAAACTCTCCAGTGGCTGGAGTCATACCTAGCACAAAGGAAGATGGTAGTGGTTGTTGGAGGCCAATCACCTCAGCCCCAGGACATTGCTGCAGGAGTTCCTCAGGGCAGTGTCCTAGAACCAACCATCTTCAGCTGCTTCATCAATGACTTTCCCTCCATCATAAGGTCAGAAATGGGGATGTTCGCTGATGATTGCACAGTGTTCAGTTCCATTCGCAACCCCTCAGATAATGAAGCAGTCCGAGCCTGCATGCAGCAAGACCTGGACAACATCCAGGCTTTGGCTGATAAGTGGCAAGTAACATTTCGCGCCAGGCAATGACAACAAGAAAGAGTCTAACCACCTCCGCTTGACATTCAACGGCATTACCATCGCCGAATCCCCCACCATCAACATCCTAGTGGTCACCATTGACCAGAAACTTAACTGAACCAGCCACATAAATACTGTGGCTACGAGAGCAGGTCAGAGGCTGGGTATTCTGCGGTGAGTGACTCACCTCCTGACTCCGCAAAGCCTTTCCACCATCTACAAGGCACAAGTCAGGAGTGTGATGGAATACTCTCCACTTGCCTGGATGAGTAAAGCTCCAACAACACTCAAGAAGCTCGATACCATTCAGGACAAAGTAGATGGCACCCCATCCACCACCCTAAATATTCACTCCCTTCACCACCGGCGCACTGTGGCTGCAGTGTGCACCATCCACAGGATGCACTGCAGCAACTCGCCAAGGCTTCTTCGACAGCACCTCCCAAACCCACGACCTCTACCACCTAGAAGGACAAGGGCAGCAGGAACATGGGAACAACACCACTTGCATGTTCCTCTCCAAATCACACACCATTCTGACTTGGAAATATATCGCCGTTCCTTCATCATCACTGGGTCAAAATCCTGGAACTCCCTACTTACAGCACTGTGGGAGAACCTTCACCACACGGACTGCAGCGGTTCAAGAAGGCGGCTCACCACCACCTTCTCAAGGGCAGTTAGGGAGGGGCAATAAATGCTGGCCTCGCCAGCGATGCCCACATCCCATGAACGAATAAAAAAAAAATCATTGCAGCCATGTACTGGGTGCTGGACTCCTGACATTGACATACTCTGCGACCGCTTACTATTGCCTGTGTAGTTGATGCCTGAAGGGTTTTCTACCACGTAAGGAGAAGAGGAATGTCCCTCCTCTTGCCCACTGCCTGCACCAGGGCCTCCAAGGCAGCATCCGAGAACCTCGGTGCTCTCAGCTCTTGTTTCAGCTCTACTTCTGCTTGCAAAAGTCTTTCCCTTGTGTCTGCAGCCAGAATGCACCTCCCCTTTGAGCGGTGCTGGCTGCCTTTAAGGGGCATCATAGACATCTGATATCCCCCCACCCCCCCTTCCCCCCAATACAGGCGTACAGCCAATGAGTAGCTTGGGTAGCGCTGGCTGCATATCTGCATGACTAAAATGATCAGGCAACAGGAATATTGCGTGCTGTCTGAGTCAATACTAACAGTTGCATGTAGCGCACGCCCCGACCCCTGAGCACCCAATTCCGGGCGCGATGGAGATGGAGAGCATGGATTTCTAGGCTGTACATACCATGGGACACGCTGGCGTGCAAAAAAGCACCAAGCTCAATCAGGAGGGTTATTTCATTTTTCTTATGGTTTGTTGTCGTATTATGTTAAATAGGCAGTCTGTCTTTATCAGAGAATCGGACAGCACAGAAGGAGGGCATTCGACACTTTTTATTGTTAAAAAAAACTATTTGCCTCTGGTAAATCACAGGTACTCAGTCCGAGCTGCAGAAGCCAGTGAGAGTCTCTCGCAGGCTGGAGCCCCGGTCTTCAGGTCCTGGCCACACTTTAGGTGCTAATTCTGAGGACAAACTTTCACTTTAGGGCTGCTGATACCGTGCTGCTGGTGAGTTTAGGTGTCTGCAACGAATGGGCAAGGAGGGAGTGGAATCAAATCGGTGCGAGAGGTCAGGATACAACAACAAGTTGCGTTTATACAGCGCCTTTAACAAAGCAAAATGTCTCAAGGCGCTTCACAGGAGCGTTAACACACATAAAAATTGGTAGTGAGCCAGAGAATGAGACATGAGGACAGGTGACCAATAGCCTAGTCAAAGAGGTAGGTTTTAAGGAGCTTCTTAAAGAAGCAGTGAGAGGTGGAGGGATGGAGAGGTTTGGGGTGGGAATTCCAGAACTTAGGGCCTAGATGGCTGAAGGCACAGCTGCCAATGGAGGGGTGAAGGAAGTGGGGGACAAGAGACCAGAATTGGAGCAATACAGAGTTCTCGGTGTGTTTTAGGGCTGAAGGAGGTTATAGAAATAGGGTGGAGTGAGGCCATAGAGGGATATGAACACAAGGATGAGAATTTCAAAATCGAGGCATTGTTGGACTGGGAATCAATGTGGGTCAGTGAGCATAGGGATGGGGAGTGAAGGGGACTTGATGTGAGTTAGGATATGGGCAGCAGAGTTTTGTATGAGTTGAAGTTTATGGAGGGTGGAAGATGGGAGGCCGACCAGGAGAGTGTATAGTAGGGTGAAGGGAGGGGAGATGTACAGAACACGCAAGATGAAAAGGTGGAGGAGGGGACTTAAGTGCTGAGATGGATGTCTGGGTCCCATTTGTGATTGGCTGAGATGCCCCCAGACCCCAGAGCTAAATAACTCATCATCCTGGCTCAAAACCAAAGAATGGACAATTCAGGGAATTACCCAAGGGCAGCAAATACCGTGGGGCTGTAACCCAGTGTGAGTTAGTACCTTCAGGAGAGACCACAAAAAAAAAGTATGGATTTCTTAGAAAGAAGTGTGTTACATTGAATTTAGACTTAATGGGAATCTTGGTCTTGTGACATCTCCTTCATCAAATATAGGATCTGATTGTAACTGTTCACCAAAACGTTGGGGGTGAAATTGGAAGGGGACGCAAAACAGATGGAATCGCATTTTCTGCCGGTTCTCCCCGACGTGCCTGATATTCGGTCCTATTGATGTCCATGGAATTGAACATTAGGACGGAGCATAAAATGGTCGACCAATGTGACACCGCCTGTTTTGCATCCCCTGCCCATTTCCAATTTCACCCCTGTGGTGTTTAACTCCCTGGCTCTGGGTATCCTTACTAACTACAATAAGACATGAATTTACGTTTTGAGTTTTGTTGTGTTTTTTCTTGGTCTGAATTTGACACACACTTCAAAGCGTTTCCCTGTGTTGAAGTGGAATTGCCTGCTGTGGTGTTTATTTGCGGAACACTGCACAGATGTGAACTTTGGAGACTGGAGGAGAGAGAAGAAATAGCGACACAACAGTGTTCAGATAAAGATTAGAATCCTTGGATTTGAAGGGGTTTTGGACCCAGGCCATTAGAAGTATAATGAGATGCACTTGTTTGAAGTTTTTGACTGCAACTCCCTTCAGGTTTGAGCTTTTCTGAGGCAGCCTTGTTGAAGTTATACATGTGATTTATGTGGGGGGGCGGTGGTTCAGTTTATTTGAAGGTCATTTCTTTTTTCCTTTTTCCATTTAATTACTGCGACCCTTTCTCTGCTGTTTCTTATTTCTGTTAGGGCATTTTGCACGCACTGATGTGAAGCCAAGTGGGCTGCTGCTGCAGCTAGTTCATGCTAAGAACGACCCATAAATCACTAAAAACTGAGAGTTCACCATGTGGGATAGCGTTCTCATTTGGAGTTGTGATAATGAACTCTCCCATTGGCATAATTGGTAAGTGTGGAACTGAACCATATAAAGATGATCCCAGGTTCAGTCCCTGGCCTGTGTTGACTTAGCAGATCTCAGCTGGTTCAGTGGCAAGGACCTTAACATTTGCCTTCACCATCCCTAGGGAAGAGAAAATCAGCCACAATTCTTAGTCCCTGATGGCTATCCAGTGACTCTTGTTGGAAAGTGATTGTCTATGTAAAAGGTATATGAGGAATGGACTTGGTTGCAATACTTCCTGCAGTTAAATAGTCTGTCCAGGCTCACACATGGAGAACAGTCAGTTGGGTGAGGCACAAGACGACAAGTTTGCACCTCAGGCTTTATGACCACATGAGTTCGCACCTTCAGGAGAGGAGCATCTCTAGGAGAAGGCAGGATTAGACACAAATAAAGGAAGTGGGGTAGAGTAGAAGGGATTGTCAACTTTAAACAGGAACTATCAGTCCTTAATGACATACTGTACTGATAATTTTCAGCATTAAAAAAATGTTATAACAATCCATGACCTAACGTAAATCAGTTCAGAATGCTCAAGAAATTTTTAAAAACGGAAAAAGCAAAAACAAAATTAGCGACAGAAATGAATTTACGAATAGTACGAGTAAGTGATATCACCGAAGGCGGATAATTCCTTTATAAGGTTGATTGGTTCGCTTCATGTCATTCATTTTACTACTTATTAAAAAATCTATATTTTTCTCTTCTGCTCTCCTGAAGATGAGGAATGGTGCAGCTCCACAGGCTCGAGCTTCATACCTGAGCTTCAGCCAAAATGGGCATTCTTCACTCATAAGCCTCTCATGTCTTTATGGGCTGATGTGCTGCAGTTTCTTTGCAGAGAATGCAGTATAACTGTAGTTTCAAGGTAACATTTGGAAGGCGCTTTGAATTTTTGGCCGGTGGTGTGAGACATTCTCTAGCAATTAATGTCTTACTGAAGAGCTTTATGTTATTTGCAGGATAACTGCAACCATTGTGAAGGTATGTGTTCAAACTTTTAAGAGAAAAAAGATTGGACTGCTTTTATATTTTTAATGTCAATGCACAGCCAATAGAGCAGGCATCTGTTCGTTAACTGGTGCCTTGACTAAATCCCTGCACTTGCATTTCAGTACTGGATGTATATGCAGAGCTCCACCTTAGCCAAGTGCAGACTGCATGGAGCTGACAGTAAAAAGATTATTTTCCATTCATTTTTTTAATGGATGGTAAATTGTGGGGCGTGCGTTGTGATTTCCCAACATGCTTTTTCGCCGAGCAAGGTTCCGCTCCAGGATTGCACATTCAGAAAATTGGCCCTGATAATCAGTCCCCCAGGGCTGCACTGCTCTAGAATATGTATGTGTAAAAACCAGCACTTGCAGTATACAGGGGGCCCTTAAAATATCATCAAAACATATTGTTGCCTTACTGTACCCATGGTAATTTATGCATGTGATAACTTAATGAGAATCCATCATTACCCATTAGAATGGCAACCACATTTTATAAGGAACAATGCTGTGATATTAGTATCATTGAGTCGTTGTTAATAGTCCAATCATGGGAGAGAACCAAATTAAAGTGTTTAAGAATAGAGACTTCAAACTTATGCTAGAGATTGAAGTAATATCCATTGGTTAGCCTTTTTCCATCTAAGAAGCCCATTACTTTGTTTTTGATGTGAGTACAGGCTGTGCATGGAGCTGGGAGAACTCTAGGATATTGGGACCTTTCTCATAGACAAACCTCTTCCCCATTCAAGCCCCATAACCAGATCATGGCCAGGACTGCCTGCTGAGGAGACAAGCCCCAAGTACTCTGTGTAACGTTTTTGGAGATATGCTTTTGCTGTAGCCTATTGAAACAGCTCGTCCCCTCACCGCACCAGCAATTATGACTCTGACCCTGCCACCAAGCACCCCTCACCCTAATGTTACTGAATTGTCTGAATATGAATGACCCTCACTGCATGTACCTCCAACTGTTGTGAAATATGTGTTATAGCAGGTGCTCTGCATCAAACCATGTCCTGAGAAAGTGGGTAACTTCTTGTAAAAAATGTTTTAAAAATGTATTAAATAAATGGAAAGTTAAACAGAGTTTAAACAATTAGAGGACTGTTGGGTGAATTGTAGATTAATATTGCTCCAATGTCTTTAGGCCAACTGTACACCTCTCTGGTGCATGGAAGTTTTCTCCCATTCCAGGTTATTTTGATGAGTTCCAGCTCTTTGGTTAATAAAGAAAGAACTTTCATTTATATAACTCATTTCAGGACATTCCAAAGTGCTTCACAGCCAATGCAGTACTTTTGAAGTGTAGTCACTGTTGTAATGTAGGAAACACGGCAGCCAATTTGCACACAGCAAGGTCCCACAAACAGCAATGAGATAAATGAGCAGGCAGTCTGTTTTAGTGACACTGGTAGAGGGATAAATATTGGCCAGGACAGTGGGGAGAACTCCCTGCTCTTGTTCATATAGTGTCATGGGATCGTTTACGTCCATCTGAGAGGGCAGATGGGGCATCAGTTTACATTGCAACCAAAAGGCGGCACTTCCTACAGTGCTGCAGTAACAAGTCAGTCTGGATTATGTGTTTAAGACTCAGTACTGGGACTTGAACCAACAACCTTCTCATGACTCATAGGCAAGAATGCTACCACCGAGCCAAGGCTGACACCTGCTAAATGCAACAAAGCACATAATAATAATAAAAACTTTGAAAGTCTGCCTCCTATGAAAGACTTGTACACAAATCAACAGAATTCAGAACATCATCAATTCATTCAGACAAGAAGAATGCCCAGAAATATAGTCACTACTAAAACTTTTACCTGATTAATTATTTTCTCCTTTTGTATGCATTTTCTTTCGTTCCTCCACAATATGCACCATCACTTGGCTGAAACTCTGCAAGTGACCTGCTTCGAGACCTTTAATTCCATTGCCCTGTAGACAGACGTACATCAGATGGGTCTAAGGTGACCTGCCCATTGGTTAATTGCTTTCCACGTCCTCTGGAACAGCAGCTGTCTTCCACCCAGCATATTCCTCAATGAGTTGGCAGAGATCAGGTGCTTACCATGTGTGAAATACCAAATCAGAACCTAAATCCCATCAGTCCATGGCACAGCACATTGGTGCACCATCCCCACATACCACCTGAATGTCTTAGATTGAGTCCGATTTCATTTTTAAAGTTGCCCACACCCTGAATTTGTTTATTTTTATTGTTACAGACCATCAACAATGTGCTACACTATGGAATGGTGGGATCTGGGTTGAGTATAGCTTAATAGTCCAACAATGTGCAGCTGAGAAGGTGGATGCAAAATACATTCCCACAGATGGAGGGGTTTAAACTAATTTGGCAGGCGGATGGGCACCAGGATGCAGCATTGGAAAGGAGAAACAAGGTGCACAAAGGATTGGGAGAGACAGATAGCAGTAGATTAAGAAATAGTGCGGTGGGATCAGACTAAGAGTACATGAAAGTCTAAGATTGGTTTACAGTGCATGTGTGTAAACGCACAAAGTGTGGTAAACAAGGTTTGTGAGCTGCAGGCGCAAATAACCACATAGGAATATGATGTTATGGCAATAACAGAGACCTGACTCAAAAAGGGCAGGATTGGGTACTAAATATTCCTGGATACAAGGTGTTCAGGAAAGATAGGGAAGGAAAGAAAGGAGGGAGGGTAGCGGTATAGATTAAGGAGAATATTGCAGTGCTGAGGAGAGAGGATGTCCTGGAGGGGTCAAGGACAGAATTTATTTGGTTAGAATTAAGAAACAATAGAGGTGCCTTTATACTACTGGGTGTATTCTATAGGCCACCAACTAGTGGGGGGATATAGAGCAGCAAATTTGCAGGGAAATTACAGCGAGGTGCAAATGCCATAGAGTTGTGATAACTAGTGACTTCAACTATCCTAATATAGACTGGAATAGTAATAATATAAGGGGCAAAGAGGGTGTTGACCGGAAGTCACCGGTTACAATTATTGGCTAAGTGCACAGAGCAGAAGAGTCAATTCTCTCTTAATTCTCAATTTGCTTTATTAACGTTGTTAGATCATGTACATACCGCTTATACATCTGGTTAGATATAGGCATGCAGTTTACAGCAGGTTATACGGTTTTATACTCAAACTAGGATTTAAACGCACACCCACTAGGTTTCTCTGACTAACACTCCCTGAGTGGTCACAGAATAGAAAGGATATTATATTACCCGGAAAGGAGAGCTGACGCTGGCCAGGCGTTTCGTTCGCTCTCTCTTGACGTCGTCTCTACGTCCCTGACATAGTCTCTACATCCCTGACGTAGGGTCCCTACTTCCGCGATGGTTAGTCTCCGGAGTCTTCGCACACACACTGGCACCAAGCCTGCAATTCTTCAGTTTTAACTTCAAGCCTGTCTTTTCGAATGATGCTGTCTTCTCCGGTTGGCTTAAAGTTCCTCGAGTGATCAGTGTCATCCCCTGATTGGCTCTGTTCCACCGGGTTAGGTAGCATCACCTCATTACTCCTTTTCTAAATAAGGACTGGTGTCTCATCAGAGTTCCTTTGTCCCTTAGAAGCAGAACTAATTCAAACCGATTTCGGCCAGTTCAGACCAGTGACTGAACTCCAGATCACTTCAGTTCAAAAGTCAGTCTCTTTGTTAGCAATTCGAATTAAACTCAGTAGTTTTCTGCAGCCCCTGGCCAACAGAGGGGGAGAAATTTTTGAAGTGTGTTGAGGAGAATGTTCTTGATCAGTACGTTTCCAGCCCAATGAGGAAGGAGGCATTGCTGGACTTGGTTCTGGGGAATGAGGCAGGCCAAGTGGAGCAAGTGTCAGTGGGGGAGCATTTAGGGAACAGTGATCACAGTATCATAAGGTTTTGAATAGATATGGAAAAGGTCATGGACCAATCTAAAGTAAAAATACTCAATTGGAGGAGGGCCAATTTCAGTGGGATGAGAAAAGATCTGGCCTGGGTTATTTGGAATCAAAGATTGGCAGGCATAACTGTAATTGAATAATGGGTGGCCTTTAAAGAGGAGATAATTCAGGTGCAGTCTAGGTACACTCCCATGAGGGAGAAAGGTAGGGCAAGTAAAGCCAGAGCTCACTGGATGACAAAAGAGATAGTGAGTAAAATGAAGCAGAAAAAAGGCGCGTATGACAGATAACACGAGTGAGAACCAGGGTGAATATAGAAAGTTCAGAGGGGAAGTGAAAAAGGAAATGAGAAGGGCAAAGAGAGAGTATGAGAATAGACCGGCGGCCAATGTAAAAGGGAATCCAAAAGTCTTCTATAGGCATATAAACAATAAACGGGTAGTAAGAGGAGGGGTGGGGTTGATTAGGGACCAAAAAGGGGATCTACTCATGGAGGTAGTGGGCATGGCTGAGGTACTAAATGAGTACTTCGCAAGGAAGAAAATGCTGCCAGAGTCTCAGTAAAGGAAGATGTAGTTGAGATACCAGAAGGGATAAAAATTGATAAAGTGGAGGTATTGAAAGGCTGGCTGTACTTAAAGTACATAAGTCACCTGGTCCTGATAGGATGCATCCTAGGTTGCTGAGGGAAATAAGGAAATTGCAGAGGTACTGGCCATAATCTTCCAAACATCCTTAGATACAGGGGTGGTGCCAGAGGACTGGAGAATTGCAAATGTTACACCCTTGTTCAAAAAAGAGTGTAAGGATAAATCCAGCAACTATAGGCCAGTCAGTTTAACTTTGGTGGTGGGGAAACTTTTAGAAACGATAATCCAGGACAGAATTAGCAGTCACTTGGACAAGTGTGGATTAATTAAGACAGCATGTTAAAGGCAAATCGTGTTTAACTAACTTGATAGAGTTTTTTGATGAGGTAACAGAGAGGGTAAATGTGGGCATTGTAGTTGATGTGGTGTATATGGACTTTCAAAAGGCATTTGATGAAGTGCCACATAATAGGCTTGTCATCAAGATTGAAGCCCATGGAATAAAAGGGGCAGTAGCAACATGGATACAGAATTGGCTAAGTAACAGGAAACAGAGAGTAGTGGTGAACGGTTGTTTATCGAACTGGATTGAGGTGTACAAGGTGTTCCCCAGGGGTCGGTGCTGGGACCACTGCTTTTTTTTCTATATATTTATGACTTGGACTTGGGTGCACAGGGCACAATTTCAAATTGCAAGCATCTTCAGCCAGAAGTGCCGAGTGGATAATCCATCTCGGCTTCCTCCCGATATCCCCACCATCACAGAAGCCAGTCTTCAGCCAATTCTATTCACTCCACGTGATATCAAGAAACGGCTGAGTGCACTGGATACAACAAAGGCTAAGGGCCCCAACAACATCCCGGCTGTAGTGCTGAAAACTTGTGCTCCAGAATTAGCCATGCCTCTAGCTAAACTGTTCCAGTACAGCTACAACATTGGCATCTACCCGACAATGTGGAAAATTGCCCAGGTATGTCCTGTCCACAAAAAGCAGGACAAATCCAATCCAGCCAATTACCCCCCCATCAGTCTACTCTCAAGCATCAGCAAAGTGATGGAAGGTGTCGTCGACAGTGCTATCAAGTGGCACTTACTCACCAATAACCTGCTCACCGATGCTCAGTTTGGGTTCCGCCAGGACCACTCGGCTCCAGACATCATTACAGCCTTGGTCCAAACATGGACAAAAGAGCTGAATTCCAGAGATGAGGTGAGTGACTGTCCTTGACATCAAGGCAGCATTTGACCGAGTGTGGCACCAAGGAGCCTGAGTAAAATTGAAGTCAATGGGAATGAGGGGTAAAACTCTCCAGTGGCTGGATTCGTACCTAGCACAAAGGAAGATCGTAGTGGTTGTTGGAGGCCAATCATCTCAGCCCCAAGACATTGCTGCAGAAGTTCCTCAGGGCAGTGTCCTAGGCCCAACCATCTTCAGCTGCTTCATCCATGACATTCCCTCGATCATTAGGTCAGAAATGGGGATGTTCGCTGATGATTGCACGTTTTCAGTTCCATTTGCAACCCCTCAGATAATGAAGCACTCCGTGCCCGCATGCAGCAAGAACTGGACAACATCCAGGCTTGGGCTGATAAGTGGCAAGCAACATTCGCGCCAGACAAGTGCCAGGCAATGACCATCTCCAACAAGAGAGTCTAACCACCTCCCCTTGACATTCAATGGCATTACCATCGCCGAAATCCCCCACCATCAACATCCTGGGGGTCACCATTGACCAGAAACTTAACTGGATCAACCACATAAATACTGTGGCTACAAGAGCAGGTCAGAGGCTGGGTATTCTGTGGCGAGTGACTCCCCAAAGCATTTCTACAAAGCACAATTCAGGAGTGTGATGGAATATTCTCCACTTGCCTGGACGAGTGCAGCTCCAACAATACTCAAGAAGATTGACACCATCCAGGACAAAGCAGCCCGCTTGATTGGCACCCCATCCACCACCCTAAACATCCACTCCCTTCACCACTGACGCACTGTGGCTGCAGTGTGTATCATCCACAGGATGCATTGCACCAACTCGCCAAGGCTTCTTCGACAGCACCTCCCAAACACGCGACCTCCACCACCTAGAAGGACAAGGGCAGCGGGAACATGGGAACAACACCACCTGCACGTTCCCCTCTAAGTCACACACCATCCCGACTTGGAAATATATCGCTGTTCCTTCATCATCGCTGGGTCAAAATCCTGGAAATCCCTTCCTAACAGCACTGTGGGAGACCCTTCACCACACAGACTGCAGCGGTTCAAGAAGGCGGCTCACCACCACCTTCTCAAGGGCAATTAGGGATGGGTAATAAATGCTGGCCTTGCCAGCGATACCCACATCCCATGGGCAAGGCAGGTTGAGAAAGCGGTTAAAAAAGCACATGGGATCTTGCGCTTTATAAACTGAGGCGTAGAGTACAAAAGCAAGGAAGTCATGATGAACCTTTATAAAACAATGGTTTGGCCACAGCTGGAGTATTGTGTCCAGTTCTGGGTACCGCACTTTAGGAAAGACATGAAGGCCTTAGAGAGGGTGCAGAAGAGACTTACTAGAATGATTCCAAGGATGAGGGACTTTAGTTACGTGGATAAACTGGAGAAGCTGGGGTTGTTCTCTTTGGAACAGAGACGATTGCGAGGAGATTTGATAGATGTATTCAAAATCATGAAGGGTCTAGACAGAGTAGGTAGAGAGAAACTATTCCCATTGGCAGAAGGGTCAAGAACCAGAGGACATAGATTTAAGGTGATTGGCAAAAGAACCAGAAGTGACATGAGGAAAAACTTTTTCACACAGCGAGTGGTTAGGATCTGGAATGCACTGCCCGAGGGGGTGGTGAAGGCAGATTCAATTATGGCCTTCAAAAGGGAACTAGATAAGTACTTGAAAGGAAAAAATTTGCAGGGCTACGGGGATAGGGCAGGGGAGTGGGACTAGCTGGATTGCTCTTGCATTGAGCCAACACGGACTCGATGGGCTGAATGACCTCCATCTGTGCTGTAACCTTTCTATGATTCTATGAGAGGGGAAAATTGTGTAAACTAAGTTTATGCACAGCCAAGAGGCAGCTATTGGATATGGAAAAGCAAGTATCTGCTTCTGTAAATCACTTCAAGGTGGGTTGGAATTAGCATTAGAAACCATGAGCTAATTCATGAACATTCAGCCAGCATGGCGTGTATGAGGTAATTGCACGCATGTGATGTCAGATTCACCTGTTAATTCAGCTATATCTGATGTATGTTTGAAAAATAAAAATCAAGTTCAAAAATAAGGCTTTAAGAAATGAATGAAGAGTGTATTGGATATATATAGGCTGGCTGCACTCCAGAGGAAGTGTAAAACAAATTCCTGTACACAAGGAGCATTCAGATGTAGAGTCCACGTGCTCATTTGTTTCCACGGGCCCTGAATTAGTCCAGCCTGTGGGGCTGAGAGAATCTGGAGGTGAGGAGACTAGTTTGTCCTCGCTTGTCGTAAATCCTGGTATTGCTGACCGGCATTAATCAAAGGCTTTCTATTAACGCAGGTTTCCCACTGAATGATAGCCATTTGCTTCAGGAACACTCGGAGGAAGTATAAACATGGTGGAGTACTGCCACCCGAGCAACATAAAGGACTAGTTAATACTAGAAGGATTTGGTGCACGAAGGCTCAGGTAAAGTATTCATTACTTCAGAACACATGTTGGCTGTTTCAAGAATATGCCCTGTGAAAACTTTAGTAACCCTGGCAACTCACTCTTGCTCCAGTGTGACTGACACCTAAGTGCATTAGGGATCACTTCTATTTGCAGTACTCTGCTTTCAAACGTTTTTAAAAATTACTGACAAGGCTTACATTTCTAACTGAACATTCTGTCCTGATCTATCAACACTGCCGTTCACTGCTGTCAATCACATTTTTTTTGCCTTTCCCAGAAGTTAATGCGACTCTTAGGGAGAAGTGCTGCACATGATTGCTCCCTCTAAGGGACCGGGTGAGCACTGATGAATCTGATGGTGTCTTTTTCACCTTCATGTTTGTTTTTGGGTGGTTCCCTTTAGCATTCAACTTGAATTTTGCAGCATTTTTTATGATTGGAAATGGCAGCAAAATCATTACTGTATTAATCTGCATATAGGCCATGCCCCCAACCTTGAGTCCTTTGAGCTTACAGATACAAATGTTATTAATTTGTATTTCCAACAGCCTTGAGTCAAAGTTTTTTGCTTTGTGAAAACAAGGCCCAAACGCCAGCCAATGCAATGCGCAATATTTATAAATGAATTGGCTTAAAATGGTGGGAGTTTTTAAGAGAGACTCCAGGATAATAGAAGGTATTGCAGTTTGCAGCACATAAGGCCATTCAGCCCATCGTTTCTATGCTGGCTCTTCACTAGATTTGTGTAGCAAAGAGGATATTGTGCCTTAAAATTGTTAGTTTTGGACTATTCATGAGAACACTGTAAATAATGGAGGACAAACAACCAAGTTATGCAAATGTATTTGGCCTTTTTTGAATATGCTTAACTTGCCGCATTTTTCCTTTATTGAGAAGCCTAGGAGAAGGGTCAAGGCCCATATTGCAAGACGCTGTCAAGGAGTTAAAAGGAGTCAGAGATAAGGTGAGGTAAATCAAGAAGTAGGGGTTCAGGTTGGGTTTGTAAGAGACTAGGATTTTTAATTTGCAGATTATTTGAATAAATTGCATAGTTGTTATATTTCCATGGATTATATTAATCCAGTATGGTGGTAGATGTGGGAATATTTGGTAAAAAAAATTGGTTGAAAAATGGAATCTGAATTGTACAAAAGACATCAGGAAAATGATTCAAAGAGACTTAAAATTCGATACATCACTTCCTGTTTAGATTGAGAGAGTTGAGAATTTAATCAACATGGAGATCAATGCAAATTATATCATTCAGCAACATAACCGTCCGCCCTGCCAAGAATTTTACAGCCTTCAGCTATCACCACTTGCCTATGGATTTCCATCCCTGATCCCCTCCACCTTGTTATATTGCTCCCCACCTTCAAAAGTCCCCTCAGCACCACTTGGAGCATTGTTTTAATCACTTCCCTCTCAGTTCGTGCTTGGTGACCAAGTATTCTATGTTAAAAACACTTTGTAAATTCAGTTCATTGCATCATAATTCTGAGTCCTGTGCCTGTTATCCATCCATTTTCGTCAGTTTATGTGAGCTTCCAACCCCATTTTCTCTCCATCACTAAGACCGCCTACTTCCACCACCGTAATATCGCCCGTTTCCGTCCCTGCCTCAGCCCATTTGGTGTGGAAATCTTCATCCATTTGTTAACTCTGGACTTGACTATTCCAATGCTCTCCATCCCCTGTAAACTTTAGCTCATCTAAAATTCTGCTGCCTGTAAACTAATTTACACCAAGTCCCGTTCACCCATCACCCCTATGCTCGCTGATCTACATTGGCTCCTGGTTCCCAAATACCTCCATTTTAAAATTCTCATCCTTGTTTTCAAATCCCTCCATGGCCTCGCCTCTCCCTATCTCTGTAACCTCCTCCAGCCTTACAACCCTCCAAGAACTCTGCGTTCCTTCAACTCTGGCCTCTTGTCCATCCCCCATTTCCTTCACACTACAATTGGCACGCATGTCTTCAGCTGTCTCTGGAATTCCTTTCCTAAACCTCTCTGCCTCTCCACTTCTCTCTCCTCCTTTAAGACCCTCCTTAAAACCTTCCTCTTTGACTAAGCATTTGATCTCCTGTCCAAATATTTTCTTCTTTGGCTCGGTGCCAGTGTTTCCTGATAACGCTCCTGTGAAGCACCTTGGGACGTTTTACTATGTTAAAGGCACTTTATAAATGCTAGTTGCTGTTATTTCATGTCACCATATGTGCTAACTTGGGGGGGAGCAGCTGTGCACCCCCAATCCAAGATCTGGCATCAAGTTGCAGATCTGTCAGTGGATTGCCTTAGGCTAATTGCTGCCATCCAGGCCTGGCTCACAGCCCCGACCCCCGGCCAGGCTCACAGTCCTGACCCCCGGCCAGGCCCACAGTCCTGACCCCCGGCCCGGCCAGGCTCACAGTCCTAACCCCCGGCTAGGCTCACAGTCCGGGATCCTGGTTTGTGCGATGTTCCAGGCTCCTGGTTTTTGTGGTGGTCCGGGCTCCTGGCTTGTGCGGTGGTCCGCGCTCCTGGTTTGTGCGGTGTTCCGCGCTCCTGGTTTGTGCGGTGGTCTGGGCTCCTGGTTTGTGTGGTGGTCCGGGCTCCTGGTTTGTGCGGTGTTCCGCGCTCCTGGTTTGTGCGGTGGTCCGCGCTCCTGGTTTGTGCGATGGTCCGCGCTCCTGGTTTGTGCGATGGTCCGCGCTGCTGGTTTGTGCTGTGTTCCGGGCTCCTGGTTTGTGCGGTGTTCCGGGCTCCTGGTTTGTGCGGTGTTCCGGGCTCCTGGTTTGTGCTGTGTTCCGGGCTCCTGGTTTGTGCGGTGGTCCGGGCTCCTGGTTTGTGTGGTGGTCCGGGCTCCTGGTTTGTGTGGTGGTCTGCGCTCCTGGTTTGTGTGGTGGTCTGGGCTCCTGGTTTGTGCGGTGTTCCGGGCTCCTGGTTTGAGCGGTGTTCCGGGCTCCTGGTTTGTGTGGTGGTCTGCGCTCCTGGCTTGTGCGGTGGTCCGGGCTCCTGGTTTGTGCTGTGTTCCGGGCTCCTGGTTTGTGTGGTGGTCCGGGCTCCTGGTTTGTGTGGTGGTCTGCGCTCCTGGTTTGTGCGGTGTTCCGGGCTCCTGGTTTGTGTGGTGGTCTGCGCTCCTGGTTTGAGCGGTGTTCCGGGCTCCTGGTTTGTGTGGTGGTCTGCGCTCCTGGCTTGTGCGGTGGTCCGGGCTCCTGGTTTGTGCGGTGTTCCGGGCTCCTGGTTTGTGCGGTGTTCCGGGCTCCTGGTTTGTGTGGTGGTCTGCGCTCCTGGTTTGTGCGGTGTTCCGCGCTCCTGATTTTTATGGTAGTGATTGCAAAATGCAACTCCTGAAGGAGATTGTTGATTGACTTTCAATTTTATTTGCATACAGCTGCTCCCGGCAGCACTACAAGGATGAAGCAGCTGTTGCTGGCTGCATCACGCTGGACTGCTGGCAGATCACTTGAACTGAGAGGGCTTAGAGCACAATAGATCTCTTTCTTTATGCGGATGTGCGTAGGCACCTCCATATCAGGGTCTAAATTAATTGTCTCCTCACATATCCAATCTTCAATGAGTTTAACCTTGCAATAATTAATAGCCTGTAGATGTGGCAGTAGGAGGCGGTGTCTTGTTAGTTGGTGGATTGTTTAAGCAATAAATATAACCCCATATCAACAGCGAACACCTCCTGTACATTAACTCAACATAGAGGCCCCAGGCTGTTGTTGCTAGTAAACCATGGTTTGAAGCTCATTCTCATCACATAAGTGGTGCATCATATCTGTGGGTTTACAGTAAGTGGCAATGATATTTTAATAAGGGCCAAGCAGTTTAAATGAATCATTACATTTCATGCTCAAGAAATAAATATGCAGTGTGCACTTGCATGGGGTCAGACTATGGCAGGGGTGCAGAACATGAACGTGGTTGGTGCTGAGGGAGGCTCCCTGAGGAAATCGATAGAGGGCATTAGCCCTCACCCAAACCTGAGAATAGATATTGGGCCAGAATTTTCAGAAAAAGTAACGCCGTGTGAACGACGAATGCCGTTATTAATGTGCAAATCGGCTAGCAACGTGTGGGGAGAAAGAAATACCCCATGAATTGCGAATCGCCAAAAGTTGCTGGACAGTTTATGCCGCTCTGCCATTAGCTTCACAAAAACGGCATCTCGCACTGAACCTCCCCGTGATTTTCATGAAGTTGCTGCACTTGCACATTAATTGCCCATTAAACTCACCATAGAAAGTTAGGTCCAGTAATTAATAGCGTAAGTACCCTTTTAACGATGTGATAATTGTTAATGACAATCTCTCTGGCCTAGAAAGCGAACAATTAAAAGTGTGGAATCATAGAAGGAGACCATTCGGCCCCTTGTGTCCGTGCCAGCCGAAAAAGAGCTATCCAGCTTAATCCCACATTTCAGCACTTGGTCCGTAGCCCTGTAGGTTACGGCACTTCAGGTGCACATCCAGTTACTTTTTAAATGAGTTGAGGGTTTCTGCCTCTACCACCCTTTCAGGCAGTGAGTTCCAGACCCCCACCACCCTCAGTGTGAAAAAATTCTCCTCGGCTCCCCTCTAATCCTTCTACTTTAAATCTATGCCCCCTGGTCACTGACCTTTGTGCTAAAGGAAATAGGTCCTCCCTATCCACTCTATCTAGTCCCGTCATAATTTTATACACCTCAATTAAATCTCGCCTCAGCTTTCTTTGTTCCGAAGAAAACAACCCCAGCCTATCCAATCTTTTCTCATAGCTAAAATTCTCCAGCCCTGGCAACACCCTTGTAAATCTACTCTGTACCCTCTCCAGTGCAATCACATCTTTCCTGTAATGTGGTGACCAGAACTGTACTCAGTACTCAAGCTGTGGTCTAACCAATGTTTTATACAGATCCAGCATGACATCCGTGCTCTTATTTTTTATGCCTCGGCTAATAAAGGAAAGTATCCCGTATGCCTTTTTAGCCCCTTATCTACCTGTCCTGCTACCTTCCAGGATCTGTGCACATGCATTCCAAGGTCCCTGTATTCCTTTATAACTCTCAGTATCCTCCCATTTATTGTGTATTCCCTTGCCTTGTTTGCCCTCCCCAAATGCATTACCTCACATTTCTCTGGATTGAATTCCATTTGCCACTTTTCTGCCCACCTGACCAGTCCATTGATATCTTCCTGCAGTCTACAGCTTTCCTCCTCACTATCAACCACACGGCCAATTTTTGTATCATCTGCAAACTTCTTGATCAAGCCCCCCACATTCAAGTCCAAATCATTAATATATACCACAACAAGCAAGGGACCTCATACTGAGCCTTGTGGGACCCCACTGGAAACAGCCTTCCAGTCGCAAAAACACCCATCAACCATTACCCTTTGCTTCCTGCCACTGAACCAATTTTGGATCCAATTTGCCACTTTCCCTTGGATCCCATGGGCTTTTACTTTTTAGACCAGTCTGCCATGTGGGACCGTGTCAAAAGTATTGCTAAAATCCATGTAGACTACATCAAAGGCATTATCCTCATCGACCCACCTTGTTACTTGCTCAAAAAATTCAATTAAGTTAGTCAGACATGACCTTCCCTTAACAAATCCATGCTGACTGTCCTTGATTAACCCGTGCCTTTCTAAATGATGATTTATGCTGTCCCCCAGAATCAATTCCAATAATTTACCCACCACCCAGGTTAGATTGACTGGCCTATAATTACTCGGTCCATCTTTTTCTCCCTTTTTAAACAAGAGTACTACGTTAGCAGTCGTCCAATCCTCCAGCACCATGCCTGTAGCCAGGGAGGATCGGAAAATGATGGTCAGAACCTCCATTATTTCCTCCCTTGCTTCTTTTAGCAGCCTGGGATACATTTCATCCAGGCCTGGCAATTTATCTACTTTCAAAGATGCAAAACCCGTTAATACTTCCTCTCTCACTATGTTTATTCCATTCAATATTTCACATTCTTCCTCCTTAACTACAATCTCTGCATCGTCCCCCTCTTTTGTGAAGACAGATGCAAAGTATTTATTAAGAGCCATACCCACATCTTCCACCTCCACACATAGGTTACCTTTTTGGTCTCTATAAGGCCCTATTCTTTCCTTCGTTATCCTCTTGCTCTTTGTGTATTTATAAATCATTTTCATGTTTTCCTTAATTTTACTTGCCAGTCTTTTTTCATGCCCTCTCTTTGCTTTCCTAATTTCCTTTTCAATTTCACCCCTGCACTTTCTATACTCCTCTAGGCTTTCTGCAGTATTGAGCTCTCGGTATCTGACATAAGCTTTCCTTTTCTGCCTTATCTTACCCTGTATGCTCCTTGTCATCCAAGGGGCACTAGTTTTGGCAGCCCCACCCTTTTTCTTTTTGGGAACATGTTTACTCTGAGCCCCTTAAATCTCCCCCTTGAATGCCTCCCACTGCTCTGACACTGATTTACCTTCAATTAGCTGTTTCCAGTCCACTTTTGCTTTATCACTTCTCAGCTTAGTAAAATTGGCCTGTCCCCAATTGAGAACTTAGAACTCCATTCAATTTAGAATGGAGTTTCATTCCTTCAGGTTGTGAACTGTTGTTGGAGATTTTAAAAATGTCAAATATAAAATTTTAAATTTTATTTTCTTACTGTTCCTTTCTGTCACTTTTTTCTCTCTTAATCCAATCTTTTTTCCCCTCGCTTTATTTCTCTCTCTGTACCCGATTTGACTCTAATTCACCCTCCTTCCCCGTGCTTCCTCTGTTTGTTTCTCAATCCTTAAATCTCATTGGTTAAGGAGATAGACTGTTGGTCCCATCGTTCACCAAGATCCCAGGTACCCTCACTACACCATTATCAGCTCGCACTTCCAGCAAATTACAGGGCAAAAAGATCGAGCTGAAAGGTGCAGGTAAAAGTCTAACTAACCGGGCATGCTCCAGCAAATTCTGGACCATTGTTTTAAGTCTGCAATGTGTAGCGAAATAGCAGTAATTGTGGCTTGACAACAATAGGGAAGATCTGACAGCTGCACAGTGCTGCTCTGCCCCCCTCCCACCATGTTGCATGCAAGTCAGCACCTAAGCAGTGAGAAGAAAGAAAAAATCTTGCATTTATACAGCACCTTTCACAATCTCAGGATATCCCAAAGTGCTTTACAGCCAATTAAGTACTTTTGAAGTGTAGTCACTGCTGTAATGTAGGAAATGCGGCAGCCAGTTTACACATAACAAGGTCCCACAAACTGCAATGAAATAAATAACCCAGATCACCTGTTATTAGATGTTGGTGGAGGGATAAATATTGGCCAGGACACTGGGAGAACAACCCTGCTATTCTTCAAATATTGCTATGGGATCTTTTACATTCACCTGAGAGGGCAGACAGGGCATTAGTTTAACGTCTCATCTGAAAGACGGCACCTCCGACAATGCAGCTCTCCCTCAGTATTTCACGGAAGTGCCAGCCTAGATTCACTGCTTAAGCAGCTGGAGTGGGGCTTGAACCAGTGATCTTCTGACTCAGAGGCAAGAATCCTACCCACTGAGTCAAGGCTGACACTTGCATTCTACAGCAACTGAAAATATAATTGACAACAGTACAGCAGAAAGACAATATGTGGAGATGCCGGTGATGGACTGGGGTTGACAATTGTAAACAATTTTACAACACCAAGTTTTCGGGGGCTTTCCCCTTCCTCAGGCGGTTCCACACTGCCTGAGGAAGGGGAAAGCCCCCGAAAGCTTGTGGGATTAAAAATAAAATTGTTGGACTATAACTTGGTGTTGTAAAATTGTTTACGAAAGACAATATAGCAGCAAATAATGGACTATGGAGGAGTCCCCACCCTCTAAGAGCAGATCACTGGTATGGGGGTAACCATTGCGTTTCCTCCATAATGTCAGTGCAGTGTGAGCATTGGGTTCCAAATCAGAGATGTATTTCCGGTCAGATGAGAGCAAAGGAAGAAGGAGAGAGATGAAGATGAAAGGTAAAGAGAAAGACAGAGAGATGTACAACTAGTTGTTATGATCCAGAATGCACTGCCTGAAAGGGTGGTGGAAGCAGATTCAATTGTAACTTTCAAAGGGGAATTGGATAAATACTTTAAAAGGAAAAATTTGCAAGTATACGGGGCAAGAGTAGGGGAGTGGAACTAATTGGATAGCTCTTTCAAAGAGCCGGTATAAGTACGATGGGCTGAATGGCCTCCTTCTGTGCTGTAAGATTCTATAATTCTAACAACAGAGGATGCATAATTAAAGAACAGCAAGAAAGTATTAAGACTTACGATTTGGGCTCACACCAGATACCCTTTCTCGTTCACAACACGAATGTCTGTTTTCACAGGAAAACCTTCGCGCCCTATAAAGAAAGAAAGGGCTTACATTTATATAGCGCCTTTAAAATCCTCAGGGCATCCCAAAGCGCTTTACAGCCAATGAAATACTTTTGAAGTGTGGTCACTGTTGTAATGTAGGAAACGCGGCAGCCAATTTGCGCACAGCAAGGTCCCACAAACAGCAATGAGATAATGACCAGATAAACTGGTTTAGTGATGTTCGTTGAGGGATAAATGTTGGCCAGGACACCTGGGAGAACTCCCCTGCTTTTCTTCGAAATAATGCCATGGGATCTTTTACGTCCACCCAAGAGGGCAGACAGGGCCACGGTTTAATGCCTTATCTGAAAGATGGAACTTCTGACAGTGCAGCACTCCCTCAGCACTGCACTTGAGTGTCAGCCTAGATCTTGAGCTCAAGTCTCTGGAGCGGGACTATGAACCACAACCTTCTGACTCAGAGACGAGAGTGCTACCACTGAGCCACAGCTGACACCAAAATATGACCTTATGCGAGAAGTAATCTAGGACAATGGGTTGCAGGGTGAACAGTGAACCCTTTTATTGATGAGGTATGCACTGAATGTGGTTCAGATACCATAATGTGCTCCTGGTCTTTCCGAAACCAACAGAAAATGACACACTTAATGGAGCTTATGCTTCCATTTTTTATTTTGAAACAGAAGTAACGCCAAAGCAATAATGGATTAATTGGCTGAATGTGTACAGTAGTAGGAACCTTGATTTCTCACCAGTGCTTTAAAACAATAAGGGTCCCAAAGCCATAGTAATTCTCTTAATCTTGGTTCATCTAGCGAGTCCTCCGTTTGCATCCAGTGCATGTATTGTACTGCAAAAAGGCAAATAGAAAAATATTGGGACCCTAAGCTAGTTTAACCTCTCTTCCCTTTTAGTGTCAAGCTGATACGAAACGAAGGTTAAAAAGGTACCTTCACAGTTAAATCGAAACTATCAGTCAAATATTGATTTCAAAGGGCACTGGCTCGATCTCTCAGAATCCTGACAAGCAGTCCACATACCTTCAGGATGAAGCAAAGCTGTGAGAACCTATCTTGCACAACCCCCCGTTGGGTCAATTGGCCACAGGCTGTGAATGTAAGCAGATGACAACCAGGTGATTGATATTAATTATTTCATTCACCTCTCTGGCATCTACCGCCATTTGTCACACAGTAAGACTGACTCAGTCCAAACATTCCTGCATCTGCTAATACAATCAAACGATTTTCTGTTAATGGGGGAATGAATTGATATCAATGGGGATGAGTCTCTTCCCTTCGGGAGCTGCAGATGACATTTGTAAATTATTTGCAGAAAAAAAACTTTCCCAACACTGAAAACCATTTTAAAATTTGTCATTAATACCGGCAAGCCACTAATTCCAATAAAATAAAGATAATTTTTTAACAGTTTATTCTCTCAGGATGTGGGCATCACTGGCAAGGCCTGCGTGCCTTGTCCATCCCTTGTTGCTCTGACTGAGTGGCTTGCTAGGCACCTCAAGGGCAGTTAAGAGTCAACCACGTTGATGAGGGACTGGAGTCACATATAGGCCAGACCGAGTAGGGCAGCAGGTTTCCTTCCCTAAAGGGCGATAGTGTAAAAGGGGAAGTATCGGATCAGCCTTTCCATTAAAATTACTCCTACTTGTCTCTTGTGTTCTGAGTATATTCTTGCAGAATGTTGCCTACTGCTAGCATACATTGGAATCGCAGCCCATAATTTCCAGTCGACCGAAGTCAGGGTCCCCTGCTGTCAGCGCACGTTTTGAACATTTAAGCCTGTGTGTTTTCTGCAAACTCCAGTCGATTAGGGTGTGTTAAAACTAACTAAGATCCAGTTAGAAAACCCCTATAATGTTGCTGCTGAACTAGCTAAACAGCCATTTAACCAGCATACATAGCACACAGTGGAGCAGTCCAGATGTGGAACACCCAAGTGTTCAGGGTACAAGATCCACTGTTTCGAGATGTGGCAGTAAGGGCACTGGGCATGTGGCTGGCAGTGCCGCCTGTGTCCCCAGTGCTGTCTGTCTGATCGCTGAGCACAAGAGCAGAAAGCAATCCGCGGGCACCAGCAGGGTGGAGGGCGAGATGGCACAGGCCAGCTCCTCATGACGGGGGAGCAGCAAGGTCATCTGCACCAGACCATCCCGGGCCAGGATTTTGACCCGGAGCCGGGAGGGGTGGGGGTGGGGGTGGGGGTGGTGTCGAATCGTGGACGGGAATCCCGGAAGTACAGGTTTCCCGGCCATCCTTACAATTTTGACGTAAGGACGTCTTTTTTTTTTGTCAGTTTGCCATCCGGCAGGCCGGCCTGATTGACAGGCTGGTCTCAGTCGGACGGGAGCAGAGCAAGGAAGAGGACATGAAAAGGTAAGTCTTAGATTGTATGGATGGGAGGGGGTCACTGGGAGGCATGGATGGGCATGGGGGCACTGATGGACATGGGGGTCATGGGGTGGGAGGAGTCAGACATGGGGGTGGTGATCAATTATCGGAGGGGTGGGGGGAGATCAGTCATCGGAGGAGTTAGTCATGGGGGGGAGGAATCGGGAGTCAGTCACCGAGGGATTGGGGGGGGGTTCGGGATCGTGGGTCATCGTTGTGGTCCGCGATCATTGGGAGAGGGTGATTGGGGGTCATCATGGTGGTCCGTGATCGTTGGGAGAGGGTGATTGGGGTCATCGTTGTGGTCCGTGATCGTTGGGAGAGGGTGATTGGGGTCATCGTTGTGGTCCGTGATCGTTGGGAGAGGGTGATTGGGGTCATCGTGGTGGTCCGCGATCGTTGGGAGAGGGTGATTGGGGTCATCGTGGTGGTCCGCGATCGTTGGGAGAGGGTGATTGGGGTTATCGTGGTGGTCCGCGATTATTGGGGGGGATTGGAGATCTGGGGTGGGGCCCACAATCGTTGGGGGGAGGATCGGATATCCGGGGGGGGGGCCGTGATCATTGGGGGGAGGATCAGAGAACCAGGGGTGGGGTCCGCGATTGTTGGGGGTGATTGAAGATTGGGGGGTTCCGCAATCATCAGGGGTGGATCGGAGATTGGGGGTGTCCGCGATCGTTGGGGGGATCGGAGATTGGGGGGTCCGCGATCGTTGGGGGAGATCGGAGATTGGGGGGGTCCGCAATCGTCGGGGGGGGATCGGAGATTGGGGGGGTCCGCGATCGTTGGGGGATCGCTGCAGGTTGGCTTGTTGGGCCTGGGGGAAGCACTCCTGCTCCTCCGGGCCCACAAGCTGTGCCAGAAAGGCACTTACCTGCAGTTTCTGGCCTTCTCGCCTCCTCTCACGTGGCGTGAAGGAGAAGGCCCAGGAATCCTAGCCCCCAGGGGTTGAAATTGTGAAACCTTTCAAAATGGAGGCCCCAGCCTCCTTGAAAGGTTTTAGTGACCAAGCCGCCTCTTGGGAGCGAGTTGGTTGGCCGCCCCTCGTCCCGCTCCGGTGAAAACCGGAAATTGGCGGGCTGGATGCGGGCTGGGGGCGGATCTGAAATTGTTGCAATTTTCAATGCGTCCCCGCCCCCAACCCACCCTTTTTTCTCAGTTAAAATTCTGCCCCAGGTGTAGGGAGACTTTATGTCCATCGGGCACAGACAGGGCAGCAGAGGAAGTAGAAGAGCCCTCTCCCCATCCATTGGTATGAAACATACAAGCAATTAATTTTTGATATTATTGCACAATATCCATTCAGACTGGCTGCAAGTTGTAATATAAGTATTGTAAAAAGTGCAATACATCATATCCGTACACTTTAAATTGCTCATACTTCAGATAAGCATTTTTTACTTCTAGAAAACATCAAAAATGAATTTGTTTCAGTTTTTATCACTGCTTTTAATGTTTTAACTGTTTAGTGTTGTTGAAATGTTATTGAATAATTGGTTATATTTTTATTCACAGTAACATCCTTACCCAGGGACTTCCACTAGGGTGGAAATAATAGATCAGCTGATCTACTGTAGATGCCAAAATGCTCTCCAACCCATCAAATAAAGCATCAAAAATCAAAATTTTCTAAGTGGGGAGAATAGAGGACAAGAGGTGAACTCCCTCCCCAACAGACAATAAATCTTCATGCTTTCGATGCTTGTATCTCCCTCCCTTTGGGCTCACTAGTTTCCTCCAGTAGCAATGAAGAATGCTGCTACAACAACCCCATGTGTCCTGCTCAGCTTCCAGTGTAATTACTTATTTTCACATGTCAAAGCTTATATTCCGGGCCATTTTTGAGCTGTATTTTTTAGATGGGCACCTATGGGGGAATTTTAATCCCTCAGGACGGACGGACGGTTAATAATTCAAAAGTGGGAAAGCCGACCCCAACCCACCTCCAATGCCCTCACTTTCGGTTTTAACGGAGGCAGGTTTGGGGGCAGGCGACCAACCTGCACTCTGGAGGCGGGTTGCTAATTTAAATATTTTAATAAGGCTCCGTGCCTCAAATCTTAGCTCTGTTTTAAATGTAATGGCTGCGGGCCAGGTTTCCCAGGGCTCAGGAAACCCGGCAGCTGAAGGGTGGCGAGAACAGCCGGATCCAGCAGGTAAGTGCCTTTCCCAGCACTGTTTGTGAGCCAGGAGGAGCGAGAGTGCATCCCTCCGGTCCCCCAAGCTAACCTGTTTCCCACTCCACACGATCGGACGCCCCCTGCGATCGGACTCCCCCTTCCCCACCTCACCGCGATCGGACGGCCCCCGTAATTAGAACCCTCTTCACTACCTGCGATCAGAACCCGCCCCGCCCCCCCCCCCACCAAGGTCAAACCTCCCATCTTTCCGCCCCCCCCCCCCCAATCTATCCACAGCCAGCCCCCCCCCACAATCTCTCCGGCCCCTCCCGGTCTACTGCTGTTCCCCCCCCCCCCCCCCACCAACTGATGTCCCATCTCTCCCTCCCTCCCTCCTCTCTAGTCCCTGGCTGCAGCCTGATGTTGCAGGCTCCCCTGCCCGACAGCCAGTTAGCCTCTCAGTCAAAAAATTCTGATCGCTGCTAAATTTAGCAGGGCCTCCAGGAAACCCGGAAATATGGGTTTCCTGGCCCTAACATCTCCCCTCACCCCCCCACCCCACCCCGCCCCAGCTCCTTCCCCGCCTCCCCATTAATATCATGGCCTATGTGACTGATTAGTTGCAGAGATTGCATATTCTCTTTTTTATCCCCTACTGCAGTTTGCGTCTCAAGTGGGCAGCATTTGGCTTTCGTCAAGAGTTCCTTCAAACTTTACTGTGCGGAACCTTCTCAAGCAGGGTGTCACTTCTTTGTATTTTGTTCTGTTCTTAAAATGGTGCCAATTGGAGGGGGAGAGAAAGTAGAGTAATACATGGGGGTAATTTTTTTGAATCCGCAGTGCTGCTGGGGAACCTTGCACACAGGCGGGCTGATTTTCGCTCCCTTCGCCTGGCATTAAAAGGGGGGTAACAGCCTCTAAATGGGGTCGGTCGCCTTACCTTCCCATTCACACCGGCGATGGAGCCAGGTGTCCAAAGGGCCTGCCTGTTTCAGGCGATCGGCCCCTTTGAATATGGAAATCTGGACCCTATGACTTAAATAGGACCCTGGTTGCCATTTTAGGTCAGAACTGGTCAGAGCAAACTTGGACTAATTCCACGGGCGATGGAAGCGAACAGGCCCAGCAAAAGTAAGTCTTGAATCATTTTTGTGGGCCTCGGAGAAACAGGAGTGTACCTCCGGGGCCCACAAAAATAATCTGGGCCGTTGCCAGATTAGCAGGAATCAGCAGGCAAGGTTCTCTCATCAACCTTGTAAACTCAGTATCTGCCCTATAATTGAGGGGCCTGTGCGTGAGGCCCTGGAGAGGGGGTGGAGAATGATAATGTGAAACCCTGTTCATTTAGTGCGAGTGTTGTTGGCAAATTTGGGTGGCCCAATATTGACATTGTACCAAAGAACACTCGCTGTGAACATCCCATAATTCATTTTAACTCCAAACTCTGCAATATTTCATGAGGTAAATGCTTGACAGCATGATCCATCCATGGTTTCATTCCATGTGACAAAAAGGCAGCGATTTGCCAGAAAAGTGAATAAACAAAACCTCTTTAACACCAGCTGCTGTCATTATCAGACACTTGGAAGCCCAGAAATGTAATGTTTGGCACCCATTTTACTGATGTACAAGACCTGTCATAGGCCCAGAAGTGATTTAAATTCGAAGGGATTCCCAAAAGCTGACTGGAGCAGCTGTATGGTGCTCTTGAGCTAAACGCCCTGGTGTGGGGGTAGGATTCCCAACACTCCCATTTTCGGCTGGAGTCTCCCGAAATCGACGGTTCCTCTCCCAAGCGCTGCTGCTGGCCACTCGGGAGAAATGTTTATTGTATCGCCAGTTTGCGCATGCTTGTCGGCGCTGAAGTCTGTCCCTGTGCAGGGTGAGTGAGCTCTGGGACACCAGAGTTCACTCACCATCAGTTTACATTCAGGTGCCCGTTACACTGGGCTCCACTCGATAATTTCCTGCCTCCGGCCCTGTGACGTCACTCCCACTGCCGCAGAGAACCAGGACTGGCTGGTGTCGGGAACAATCGAGGGTCGGGGGTCGGCAAGCAGGGGACCTCGGGAGTTGGCAATCGGAGGGCCCAAGGTGGGATTCATTTAGAGATGGGGACTGGGGAATGTGGGCTGGGGGGGTGAGGGAGACTGGGGAAGGGGGGGCTCGGTGAGAGACAGGGAATGGGGGCTCATGGTCAGACATCATGTGGTCAGATGTCATGTGGTCAGAACAACACGTGATCAAACCTCCACGAGAGTTGACAACCCTATGGAGGGGAGGGGTGGGGTGGAGGCGAAATTTGCTCCTGTGAGAAGGGGAATTTGCTCCTGGCTGGACCTCTCCTTACATAACCTGAGATTGATAGATTTTTGTTAACCAGAGATATTAAGGGATATGGGGCTAAGTTGGGTATATGGATTTAGGTCACAGATCAACCATAATCTCATCGAGTGGCAGAACAGGCTCAAGGGGCTAAATGGCCCACTCCTGTTCCTATCTTCCGATAAGTCAACCCTAATTACAATCCCCATCTTTCGAATGGCCAATTCTGCGATGGGGACTTTGTCCAAAGTAAAATGGCTGCACTTCACAAACAATCATCAACCCTTCGCTGGTTCCTGGCAACCTACCTGCCCCCTCCCCCCAATGCTTCCTGAATATAATGTGCTATTTGCCAGAAATGCCATCAAATTATATAAAGAAACTAATCTCAAATGGATCAGAGTCGGTTCGCAGGGTGGCCAGTGCCTGTGGTCCCAGCACTGTGCCAGGATTGCATTATCGACCTCTTACGGTAAGTTCAGTCTCTAATGTTATTCTGCTAGTGGTTAGTGGCAGAGTGCGATTCGACTTCTGAGTTTTTACCCCTCCAGTTAGAAGGTAAGGATTATATACAGCAACATAGGTAAACGTCCCAAGGCACTTCACAGGAATGTAATCAGAAAAAATTTGATACCAAGACAAAAACGAAAGGAAGGCGACATCAGGACAGGTGACTAAAAGCTTGGTCAAACAGGTAAGCTTAAAGGAGGAGAGAGAGATGGAGAGGCAGGGAGATTTTTGGAAGGAATTCCAGAGCTTAGGGCCTAGACGGCTGAAAGCATGGCCGCCAATGTTAGGGCGAAGGGAGTGGGGGTTCACAAGAATCCAGAGTTGGAGGAACCACAGAGTTCTTGGAGGGTTTTAGGTTTGAAAGGGGTTACAGAGATAGGGAGGGGAGAGGCCGTGGAGGATTTTGAACACCAGAATGAGAATTTTTAAAATTTGAGGCGTTGGTGGACTGAGAGCCAATGTACATGGTTGAACAGGACTTGGTGCGAGTTAGAATATGGATGGCAGAGTTTCCAATGAGCTCAAGTTAATGGAGGGTGGAAAATGGGAGGCCGGCCAGGAGAGCATTGGAATAGTTGAGCCTGGAGGTAACAAAAACATGGATGAGGGTTTCAGCAGCAGATAAGCTGAGGCAGGGCGGAGACAAATGATGTTACGGAGGTAGAAGTAGGCGGTCTTGGTGATGGAGATGGCATAAGGCGGAACGTTGGAAGCTCAGCTCAGGGTCAAACAGGACCCCGAGGTCCTGTTTACATGTACATGGGTAAACCTTTCATTAATAATCCTGTACAGTCTTGTGACCGTAATTATAAAAAGGGTAAATCAGTTGATGCATTCCATTTCCCACCCTCCCTTTTTTATGACAGTATCTCTATTGATATGTGGAGAGAATTTGCCCTTTGACTTGGTTTCCTGACACACACATTCCCAAACATGCGCTGGGAGCAACAAAGTGGAAAATCTCCCCGATGTATCTTGCAAGAAATCTTTGGTAAAACACAAAGGTATACTGCTTGGTTTGTGATGCTCACATCCACAGGGAACCTGACTGCACATTCACTCAAAGTCAACCCCGGTGTAATACATAAATACGACATGAGCTGACTGAATTCTGGTCAGCCCGGCTGCCAACCTGACCCTATTTCTATGCGGGTGAAAAATATCAGGTGCTAACCTGAACATGTGGATAGCCAGGCAGGTCTGTGTGCTTGAGGTGCTGTTTAATGCCACCTCCTTTGTATTGTGCCCATGCTGTGATATTACAAGTGTGTGGTTTCACTGCAGTGATCAAATGAGTTTGTAAGGAGACCATATTAATTTTTAGTATGTTAAAAACTCGGAGCTCGATCTGTCTGAGAACATCTCTCTGTCTGAACACTTTGATTGCCTTGACAACGGGCAGTTGGAAAGATTATCTGTAATTACCAGGTATTGTTCTCTGACTATAAATGCGGTAACCTTTCATGGAATCCCACACTTCACCTGACGAAGGAGAAAGCCTCCAAAAGCTTGTGATTTTCAAATAAAACAGTTGGACTATAACCTGGTGTTGTAAGATTCCTTACATTTGTCTGAGAACAGACGCTGTATGAAATTGCTGAAAACTGTAAAAGTAAAACTTTCAGCAGATTTATTGTTGAGCATTTGTGGTGTGCTCCTCTTGTAAGTCTGTTAGACTGAGCTGATTTGAGGTGATCTGCACCAGTTCCTGGTGATCTGCACACGTCTGCTTGTGTGTTCGACATGGTCCTCGCCATTACCACAGAAAAGCCCCTACGGAGGGGAAGATAGAGAAAGGACTTGCATTTATATAGCACCTTTCATGACCTCAGGATGCCCCAAAGTGCTTTATAGCCAATTATAGTCGCGTTTCCCTACTTTTGAAGTGTAGGGAAACGCGGCTGCCAATTTGCACATAGCAAGGTCCCACAAACAGCAATATGATAAATGACCAGATAATTTGTTTTAGTGATGTTGGATGAGGGATAAATATTGGCCAGGACACCAGGGAGAACTCCCCTGCTCTTCTTCCAAATAGTGCCATGAGATCTTTTACATGCACCTGAGAGGGCAGACGGGTTCTCAGTTTAACGTCTCAGCTGAAAGATGGCACCTCCGATAGTGCGGCACTCCCTCAGTACTGCACTGGAACGTCAGTCTAGATTTTGTGCTCAAGTCTCTTGAGTGGATCTTAAACCCACAACCTTTTGACCCAGAGGCGAGAGTGCTAACCACTGAGCCATGGCTGACACAAAGGGGCAGATAGGCCGACGGGCAAGTGAGGACTCAACCCAATGGCACAACTAAGGGCCTTTACATTACTGGCTGGGTCAAATCGTGCTGGCACTCTCACTGTGAGCTGACCATAGAAGGGAACTTCATGTGCAGATTGTGCCAAATTGGCCACTGGTACATGATGACCTTATCAAGGGGGTACTGCTGCTCGTGCAAACTTACACTGTTATCAGATGCTAAGACCTGAGAAAAATGAGTCTTCCTGAACACCAGTCTAACAAAATGAGGCAGTTTTAGCTTCATCTGACCATTGACTGCAGTGGACTCTGACTACAGGAGCAGACAGCCAAAGAACAATATAAAATGGCTCTAGACAAGGTGATGGCAGCCCCTGCCCACGTACTGGTGGACACCACCAGCAAAGCATCCTGATCCCAAATTGCTAAATGGGTCAGTCACAGTGTGCTAACACTCACACACCCATGTGAAGTAGTGTTGGATGGGCATCAATGCACAACCAGAGTTAGGTCAACTATCAGACTGTACTCAAGGCAAGAGGTATGAGGCTAGCTCTCTAATATTAGAACTTAATCAGTATATATTTAGAAGCCAGTAAAAGGAGCTCAGTCATGCACTCAAGCAATGCTAATAACTCTATTTTGCTAGCTTACGTTTTGCTGTACATATACTGGGCTGGAGCCAGTAGCTGTAATACTGTTGACCATTAATACAGCTATAACAACAACAACAATTTGTAATTTATATAGTGCCTTTAATGTAGTAAAACGTCCCAAGGCCCTTCACAGGAGCATTAGCAGACAAAATTAGACACTGAGCCAAATAAAAAGACATTAGGACAAGTGACCAAAAGCTTAACCAAAGAGGTAGGTTTTAAGGAGTGACTTAAAGGAGGAGAGCGAGGTAGAAAGTCAGAGAGTTTTAGGGAGGGAATTCCAGAGCTTAGGGCCGCTAAGGCCGCTGAAGGTACAGCTGCCAATGGTGGAGCGATGAAAATCGGGGATGCGCGAGAGGCCTGAATTGGAGGAGTGCAGATATACCAGTATGTCTAACTATAGCACAGATTTAGATTGCATTAATGCATGTTCCTGCAGCTTCTGTGTCAGCAAATTTTTAAAACAACCAGACCAACTTGTAAACCAGTGTATGATTCCGAAAAATGTTAAACTACTTTGTATGCACAAGTCCAAGGCTCTCTCCAGTGTAGTGTTGTAACACGCCAGTGAAAGGTAAATGTACCATTGCATTTCAGATAGCCACTGAACCAGAAGTAAGGACCAAACTGAAACCAAGAAATCCCCTTAAATCCTTCAAAGAAGTAGGCCGCTTTACTGTAGCTTGGAAGTGGTCTTTGTGATTTTAGCATATTGCTGCTCAAAATAAACTTTGTTCAAGCACCACATAATGTGAGATGAGCACGGTCAACGTTCCTACCCCATAGACCACAAACAGTAATTTCCCGGCTTATGTATCTAACATAACAAACGGAACTAAGGATACTTTCACCCAGGTGTGCCAGGGTGGAAAGAAATACCAAAAATCTTGAGTTGCGGTTTAGACCTGGAACTTCAAATTGTCTGTAATGGAGCATGCAGGGCTGGCTGGGACCGCTCGCTGTAGTAAGAAATATTCTTTTAAGTCAGCCTTTTAAGAGAAGGGAAAACATTGGCAGTAGAAATTTGCTCCTAATTTTATTCGTGCTGCTCTGCACTTTTGGCAGCAAGCTGAAACCCACAGCCGGCCAGCGCTGTGAAAGCTTGGAGCTCCTTTCTGCTGGCTTATTTTTAACCCTTTCAGTGAGGCAGCTATTCAGGAAAGTCGTTCCAAACCTCCCCCCCTCCCCCTCCCCTTCCTCAACACCCCCCCACCCCCTCTGCCGCCATCCTATTAGGGATAGAGTGAAAAGGTTAGCAGTTGAAAAGGTTGCACTGGTCACTGTAGAAACCTCTCCTCTGTTTGGAAGCATGGATCGATGTAGTACGTATTGCTGCAGATGTCAGCCCTGCTGCGGAGCTAGTACAACTGATGTTTGTTGATCAGATAAGAGAGTAATTGAATGCCTGGGCTGGCTGGCTCCTTGCAGGCGGGGTTTCTTTAAAGCTATAAAGCAGAGGGAGGCTTTCTCCACGCAATTTGGCTTTGGGGCTTGGCTGAAGCTTTTCTTTTTTTTTCCCCCTCCCCCCTCTCTTTTCTCTCACTACTTCTCTTTCAGTACTTCTGAAGGGTCAGGTAACACCAGGCTGCTCGGACTGGTCTCACACGCTTCCTCTACATGCCTGAGTGATGGCGGGATGAGAGGCTGCTGTCTGGGAGGATGGAGAAGAAAGTTTGTGTGATCCAAACAGATTTTCATCAGTATCGTCCAACTATTAGTGTTCAAGTCAAGCCTCTAGCACATGTAAGACAGAAATGCCATCCTTTTCCTCATTTCTGAAGCTGTCCTTAGACTATACATGGTTAGAGAGACAGTATATTATTGTCATTTTCAGATTATATTGGAAATGTCTTGTGTTGATGTTAATGTAACTCTGACTCTTCTATTATCTCTTTTAATGCATGCGCTGAGGGCTGACTTCTATCAATGGTGCTGTCAGCTTTATCAAGAGATAATGCAGGGCTTTCACTTAAATCTAAAAAGCTAAGATTTTTAATCATGTGTTTTGCAGCAACTAAATTTTAATATCCGAATTAATAATATCAGGAAAAAGACGCAAGTTTGGAATAAAATAGAAATTATCCACATTGTGCTTTTTCTTGAAGTGTATTTAAGGATGTTAAATCAGTTTGTTAACGTAATTATCATTTATCTTCAAAAAGTTAAAGTATAAATGTTCACAGTTGATTTTATATATATAGAAATACAATTTGCTTGGTAAACAAAAACATGAATATATCTTTACTGTTTTGTACTAAAAAGAGAAAGGACTTGCATTTATATAGCGCCTTTCACATCCTCAGGATGGCCCAAAGTGCTTTACAGCCAATGCGGTACTTTGAACGTGTAGTCACTATAGTAATGTAGGAAACGTGTTAGCCAATTTGCACACAGCAAGGTTCCACACACAGCAATGAGATAAATGAACATTTGATCTGCTTTAGTGGTGTTGGTTGAGATAAATATTGGCCAGGGCACTAGGAGAACTCCCCTGCTCTTCATGATCTTTTATGTCCACCTGATAGGTAGACAGGGCCACCTGATCCAAAAGATGGCACATCTAACAGTGCAGCACTCCCTCAGTATTGCACTGAAGTGCCAGCCTCGATTATGTGCTGAAGTCTCTGCAGTGGGGCTTGAACACTTTACCTTTAGGATCAGAGGCAAGAATGCTGCCACTGAGCCAAATCTGACACCAATGTCAATTTGACAGCTCATAATAATAAATGCGATAAATTTTAAGTAATTCTTGGCATAATACAAGTAGTTATGAAATATATAATTGAAAGCTGATTTTCAAGTAGATAATACACAAAGATGCGTGATTCTTGTTCACAAAGGCTGGTTAATACTTTATGTTTGGTTTGTGTTTCAATAACTATTTGATTTCTCTTGTCATCGCTCTCAGTTTGGCAGGTGACAGTCAGTCTTTGGCACATTGCAATTTTCTTCCACGGGACTAAAATAAATTCTAAAATATTACTTGATCTCCCTTGACGTTCATGGGAGGTGAAAGCCAAGTATAGTTTTCAAGTGAAAGGCCGTTAGAGGGCAAAGGATAACTGGACCTGGCCGTGCAGGTGGAATTCAATATCCATTTTCTTTCCTGCATCCTGTCCTTATTTGTGTATAATACTTCGACAAAACTTATAACTATTTTGGAAATAGAATTGGTTGCAGGGAAAGGAATTTCTCTGTGGTTTGGACTGAGCAGCAGGAAAATGGAAAACTAAGGCGTTATACTGCCACCACAGATGGAGGGTGTAATTACAGCATGACTGGTTTACATAGGTAGTTTCTATTCTAATGTGGAGATAGGAATTTATATTGGAGAAAGCTGATACAGGATGTGAATGTGGATGCAAGGTTGTTAATATATTATATATAGATATATATGGCACTAACTCCTCATAGTTGCTGAGGTTTCAGAGAGAGGCTTGATGATATTTCACCATTTTGAGAGGGAACTGTGACCATTTACTAGCGAGGGAGACTGGGGCAGCAGCCAGCTACCTTGTGACTTGAACAGGGATCTACTGTGGATAGTGTAGAAGACAATGGAAATTAGCATCAATTGACACTGGAATAAATTAGAAAGGACAGTAAACAGAATCTGCAGCAAGTCGGGGTGTTACAATGAGCCTCGGTGCTGCAATCGACCTAAGTGTTACATAGGAACATAGGAACAGGAGTAGGCCATTCAGCCCCTCATGCCTGCTCCGCCATTTGATAAGATCATGGCTGATCTGTGATCTAACTCCATATACCTGCCTTTGGCCCATATCCCTTAATACCTTTGGTTGCCAAAAAGCTATCTACCTCACATTTAAATTTAGCAATTGAGCTAGTATCAATTGCCCTTTGCGGAAGAGAGTTCCAAACTTCTACAACCCTTTGTGTGTAGAAATGTTTTCTAATCTCACTCCTGAAAGGTCTGGCTCTAATTTTTAGACTGTGCCCCCTACTCCTAGAATCCCCAACCAGCGGAAATAGTTTCTCTCTATCTACCCTATCCATTCCCCTTAACATCTTATAAACTTCAATCAGATCACCCCTTAACCTTCTAAACTCTACAGAATACAACCCCAATTTGTGTAATCTCTCCTTGTAACTTAACCCTTGAAGTCCGGGTATCATTCTAGTAAACCTACACTGCACTCCCTCCAAGGCTAATATGTCCTTCCGAAGGTGCGGTGCCCAGAACTGCTCACAGTACTCCAGGTGCGGTCTAACCAGGGTTTTGTATAGCTGCAGCATAACTTCTGCCCCTTTATACTCTCGTCCTCTAGATATAAAGGCCAGCATTCCATTAGCCTTCTTGATTATTTTCTGCACCTGTTCATGACACTTCAATGATCTATGTACCTGAACCCCTAAGTCCCTTTGGACATCCACAGTTTTTAACTTTTTACCATTTAGAAAGTACCCTGTTCTATCCTTTTTTGATCCAAAGTGGATGACCTCACATTTGTCTACATTGAATTCCATTTGCCACAATTTTGCCCATTCACCTAATCTATCAATATCGCTTTGTAATTTTATGTTTTCATCTACACTGCTTACAATGCCACCAATCTTTGTGTCATTGGCAAACTTAGATATGAGACTTACTATGCCTTCATCTAAGTCATTAATAAATATTGTGAATAATTGAGGCCCCAAGACAGATCTCTGCAGGACTCCACTAGTCACATCCTGCCAATATGAATACTTACCCATTATCCCTACTCTCTGTTGCCTTTCGCTCAGCCAACTTCCTAACTAAGTCCGTACTTTTCCCTCGATTCCATGGGCTTCTATCTTAGCTAACAGTCTCTTATGTGGGACTTTATCAAATGCCTTCTTCAAGTCCATATAAATAACATCCATTGACATTCCCCTGACCACTACTTTAGTCACCTCTTCAAAAAATCAACCAGGTTTGTCAGGCACAACCTACCTTTCACAAATCCATGCTGGCTCTCCCTGATTAACTGAAAATTCTCGAGGTGTTCAGTCACCCTATCCTTAATTATAGACTCCAGCAATTTCCCCACGACAGATGTTAGGCTAACTGGTCTATAATTCCCCGGTTTTCCTCTCTCTCCTTTCTTAAAAAGCGGAGTGACGTGCAATTTTCCAATCCAGAGGGACAGTCCCTGAATCTAGACAACTTTGAAAGATTATAGTTAGGGCAACTGCAATCTGCTCACCAACTTCCTTTAAAACCCTGGGATGGAAACATAAGAACATAAGAACATAAGAAATAGGAGCAGGAGTAGGCCAATCGGCCCCTCGAGCCTGCTCCGCCATTCAATAAGATCATGGCTGATCTGATCCCAACCACAATTCTAAAGAACACAAGAAGTAGGAGCAGGACCCGGCCACTCAGCCCCTGGGCCCTCTCCGCCACCCACAGGGCATTGACCGATCCGAACTCAGCTTCATGTCCAATTTCCTGCCCGCTCCCCGTAACCCCTAATTCCCTTTACTTCTAGGAAACTGTCTATTTCTGTTTTAAATTTATCTAGTGATGTAGCTTCCACAGCTTCCTGGGGCAGCAAATTCCACAGACCAACCACCCTCTGAGTGAAGAAGTTTCTCCTCATCTCAGTTTTGAAAGAGCAGCCCCTTATTCTAAGATTATGCCCCCTCGTTCTAGTTTCACCCATCCTTGGGAACATCCTTACCGCATCCACCCGATCAAGCCCCTTCACAATCTTATATGTTTCAATAAGATCGCCTCTCATTCTTCTGAACTCCAATGAGTAGAGTCCCAATCTACTCAACCTCTCCTCATATGTCCACCCCCTCATCCCCGGGATTAACTGAGTGAACCTTCTTTGTACTGCCTCGAGAGCAAGTATGTCTTTTCTTAAGTGTGGACACCAAAACTGTATGCAGTATTCCAGGTGCGGTCTCACCAATACCTTATATAACTGCAGCAATACCTCCCTGTTTTTATATTCTATCCCCCTAGCAATAAAAGCCAACATTCTGTTGGCTTTCTTGATCACCTGCTGCACCTGCATACCAACTTTTTGATTTTCTTGCACTAGGACCCCCAGATCCCTTTGTACTGCAGTACGTTCCAGTCTCTCGCCATTAAGAAAATAACTTGCTCTCTGATTTTTCCTGCCAAAGTGCATAACCTCACATTTTCCAATATTATATTGCATCTGCCAAATCTCCGCCCACTCACCCAGCCTGTCTATATCCCCTTGCATGTTTTTTATGTCCTCCTCACTCTCTACTTTCCCTCCCATCTTTGTATCATCTGCAAATTTTGATATGTTGCACTCGGTCCCCTCCTCCAAATCGTTAATATAGATTGTAAAGAGTTGGAGACCCAGCACCGACCCCTGTGGAACACCACTGGTTACTGGTTGCCAGTCCGAGAATGAACCATTTATCCCAACTCTCTGCCTCCTGTTCGATAACCAATCCTCCACCCATGCCAGAATATTACCCCCAATCCCGTGATTTTTATCTTAAGTAATAATCTTTTATGTGGCACCTTGTCGAATGCCTTCTGGAAGTCTAAATACACTACGTCCACTGGTTCCCCTTTATCCACCCTGTATGTTATATCCTCAAAGAACTCAAGCAAATTTGTCAGACATGACTTCCCCTTCATAAAGCCATGCTGAATTTGTCCAATTAAATTATGCTTATCTAAATGTTCCATTACTGTCTCCTTAATAATGGACTCCAAAATTTTACCCACCACAGATGTTAGGCTAACTGGCCTATAATTTCCAGCCTTCTGCCTACTACCCTTTTTAAATAACGGTGTTACATTAGCAGTTTTCCAATCTGCCGGGACCTCTCCTGAGTCCAGGGAATTTTGGAAAACTATCACCAAAGCATCCACAATCCCTACTGCCACTTCCCTCAAGACCCTAGGATGGAAGCCATCAGGTCCAGGGGATTTATCCGCTTTGAGTTCCATTATTTTACTGAGTACCAATTCCTGAGTGATTTTAATCGTATTTAGCTCCTCCCCCCCGTAGAGCCCCCTGTTTGTCCAGTGTTGGGATATTCTTAGTGTCCTCTACCGTAAAGACTGAAACAAAATATTTGTTCAGCATTTTTGCCATCTCCATGTTTCCCACCATTAATTTCCCGGTCTCATCCTCTAAGGGACCTACATTTGCCTTCGCCACCCTTTTTCTTTTTATATAACTATAGAAACTCTTGCTATCTGTTTTTATATTTTTTGCTAATTTCTTTTCATAATCTAACTTCCCTTTCTTAATCAATCCTTTAGTTACTTTTTGCTGTCTTTTGAAGACTTCCCAATCTTCTATCCTCCCACTAAGTTTGGCTACCTTATATGTCCTTGTTTTTAGTCGGATACTATCCTTGATTTCTTTACTTAGCCACGGATGACCATCTGGTCCTGGGGATTTCTCACTCTTTACTGCTATTATTTTCTTCATTACTGTTGTTTTACTTATGTTAATTTTATTGAGTCCCTGTCCCCGATTCAATATTAGTTTTCTTGGGATTTCCGGCATGCTATCAACATGTCCGCCATTTCCCCATTGTCAATGACAATATCCCCACTTTCAGTTTTTAAGGGGCCAACACTGCTCCTGACCACCCTCTTTTTCCTAATATATCTATAAAAGTTCTTTGTATTGGTTACAATTGGCCTCATTGCTACAATGGACCTCAGTGTTACAATCGGCCTCGATGTTACAATCAGCCTTGGTGCTACAATCGTCCTCAGTGCTACAATTAGCCTCAGTACCACTGAAGTAGGGAGGGGAGAAATAAGTAAGGATTCCCACTCCTGATCGCTATCCAATGAACTTTACTAGCCATTGAGTGAGAACATGATCGAGTTCAGTGTCATGCCCTCCATAGTTAAATAGCTTGTTGACACTCTAACCCCAATTTTAACTCAGGGTGGCAATTGGCGTGCCAGGGGCCTAAGCGGACGACAATCCATCTGTCCCCCGGAGCATATGGCCTGGGCAATTTTAACTTCCTGGCGGATGGGAGCAGGTAATTGTGCGGCTGCAGGGTGCCACCGGGGATCCATGTAACTATAAAGATTAGTCATGCAGGAGGAGGGTCTGAGCCGATCGCGGCCAGAGTTGGGGCAGAGGAGGCCCAAGGTTTCCCTTTTGGACCAGGAGGAACTTTCAAAATGTAATACCGACTGAAGTCACTTCTGGCCTAGTTTGCACATCTCCATGTTAAAATTACATTGGGGCTCCTTAGGGAAGCCTCCAGTTCGGTGATGTCACCCCACTCCCCCCCTCCCCCACTACCGCAGAGAGCTGGCGCCCACTTAGCAGTAACCGGGGTTGGGGGGGGGGTTGGAGAGAGATGAAACGGGTAGAGGTACGGGGCTAGGGTTCACAGTTGTCACCTTCACACAGAACCTGAGTCCAGACCAGAGTCCGAGATAGGGAGAGAGATGGGGCCTATTAAAAGTGCCATTGACTCTGGAGCCTGACTGCACCTTGAGCCGTGCATGGGGATTTTGGCTGTAGTTGCAGGGTGAATATCAATGGGTTACAGGTACAATATCGGGGCACTACACCTATTACTACCAGTTATGTACAGACAATCAGTGAGTTATTGTACTACTATTGGTTATGAGGGAATTCTGACTGTTACCAGTATTCCTATTAGTTCTCAGTGCAATTTCAGTGTTACTTTTAGTTATTGACGGAATCAAAATTCCTCCCACCAATGGTTTCCCCCCACTGCGAATCCCTCCCCCACCCTTGATTTCCCCTCTTCACTTGCACGCTGGGGGCCTCCTGGATCTTGGAACTTGTCACACAACAGCTGCTGGCGTGAAACCGCACGCAAAGATACTCACTTACAGGGACCCAACCTTTATAAGGTCAACACAATAACACTTGCAGGTGTCACATGATCAGCCATCACATGGTCAGATATCACATGGTCAAGCATCATGTGATCAAAGCTCCAGAAGGGGGAGGTGGGCCTTCTCCTTAAACTGCCGCAGTCCGTGTGGTGAAGGTTCTCCCACACTGCTGTTGGGTAGGGAGTTCCAAAATTTTGACCCAACGGCGATGAAGGATCTGCAATATATGTCCAAGTCAAGATAGTATGTGACTTGGAGGGGAATTTTGAGGTCATGGTGTTCCCACGCACCTGCTGCCCTTGACCTTCTAGCTGGTGGAGGCCGTGGGTTTGGGAGGTGCCGTGGACGAGAAGCCTTGGCGAGTTGCTGCAGTGCATCTGTAGATAGTACACACTGCAGCCACGGTGCGCCGATGGTGGAGGGAGTGGATGTTTAAGGTGGTGGATGGGCTGCCGATCAAATGGACTGCTTTGTTCGGGATGGTGTCGAGCTTCTTGAGTGTTATTGCAGCTGCACTCATCCAGGCAAGTGGAGAGTATTCCATCACACTCCAGACTTGTGCCTTGTAGGTGGTAGAGAGGCTTTGGGGAGTCAGGAGATGAGCCACTCACTGGAGAATACCTAGTCTCTGACCAGCTCTAGTAAGCACGGCATTTATGTGGCTGGTCCAGTTGAGTTTCTGATCAGTGATGACCCCTATGATGTTGATAGTGGGGGATTCGGTGATGGTAATGCCGTTGAATGTCAAGGGGAGATGGTTAGACTCTCTTGTTGGAGATGGTCATTGCCTGGCACTTGTGTGGCATGAATATTATCACTTATCAGTCCAAGCCTGAATGTTGTCCAGGTCTTGCTGCATATGAGCATGGACTGCTTCTATATCTGAAGAATTGTGAATGGAGCTGAACATTGTGCAATCATCAGTGAACACCCCCAATTCTGACCTCATGATGGAGGGAAGTTCATTGATGAAATAGCTGAAGATAGTTGGGCCTAGGACCCTGCACTGAGGAACTCCTGCAGCGATGTCCTGGGGTTGAGATGATTGGCCTCCAACAATCACAACCGTCTTCCTTTGTGCCAGGTATGACTTAAGCCACTGGTGAATTTTCCTTGATCCCCATTGACTTCAATTTTGTTAACATGGAAAAATAGAAACATAGAAAATAGGAACAAGAGTAGGCCATTCGGCCCTTCGGGCCTGCTCCGCCATTCAAAATGATCATGGCTGATCGTCTAACTCAGTACCCTGCTCCCGCTTTTTCCCCATATCCCTTGATCCCTTTAGCATTAAGAAATATATCTATCTCCTTCTTGAATACATCTAATGACTTGACCTCCACTGCCTTCTGTGGTAGAGAATTCCACAGGTTCACCACCCTCTGAGTGAAGAAATTTCTCCTCATCTCGGTTCTAAATGGAATGTCCTAACTGTGACCCCTGGTTCTGGACTCCCCAGCCATCGGGAACATCCTCCCTGCATCTAGTCTGTCTAGTCCTGTTAGAATTTTATAAGATTCAATGAGATCACCTCTCATTCTTCTAAACTCTAGTGAATATAGGCCTAGTCGACTCAATCTCTCCTCATACGTCAGTCCTGCCATCCCAGGAATCAGTCTGGTAAACCTTCGTTGCACTCCCTCCATGGCAAGGACATCCTTCCTCAGATAAGGAGATCAAAACTGCACACAATACTCCAGATGTGGTCTCACCAAGGCCCTGTATAACTGCAGTAAGACATCCCTGCTCCTGTACTCAAATCCTCTTGCAATGAAGGCCAACATACCATTCGCCTGCCTAACTTCTTGCTGCACCTGAATGCTCGCTTTCAGCGACTGGTGTACAAGGACACCCAAAGGGCTCCTTGATGACACACTTGGTCAAATGTGCCTTGATGTCAAGGGCAGTCGCTCTCACCTCACCTCTGGAATTCAGCTCTTGTGTCCATGTTTGAACCAAGGCTGCAATGAGGTCTGGAGTTGAGTGGTCCAGGTGGGACCCAAACCGATCATCGGTGAGCAGGTTATTGGTGAGTAAGTGTTGCTTCTTAGTACTGTTGATGACTGCATACATCACTTTGTTGATGATTGAGAGTAGGCTGATAGGGTGAATGACCGGGATGGATTTGTTCTGCTTTTGTGGACAGGACATACCTGGGCAATTTTCCACATTGTCGGGTAGATTCCAGTGTTATAGCTTTAGTTGAACAGCTTGGCTAGAGACGTGGCTAGTTCTGGAGCACAGGCCTGAACCACTACAGCTGGGATGTTGTCAGGACCCGTAGCCTTTGCTCTTTCGCCTGGCCACACTTTAACAACTCCCCCTCCCCCCCACCTGCACCATTCCCACTGAGCGGGCTGGGTTAAAATTGGGGGTTCTGAGTCTTACACACAAAGATTGACCAAGTAGGATCTGGCAGCACTTGTGGAACTGTAATCCCTGCAACTCAGCATCTGAAAGAGAGAAGGAGATAAAAAAAAGGCAAGAAATGGAGAAAAATGTTTAGTTAAACAAAAGAGGAAAGTAATGTGATGTGTCACTGATTATTTAGATAATTCTATGTTTTACATGATCTCTTGTATATCTTGGTATAATCCATTTTTTGTTTTGATTGTCAACTTTCCAGAACGGGTAATTAAAAATAATAAAGCACTGGAAATGAGGTCATGTATGAAGAATGCGAGGCCATAAATCCAATTTGTACTTCTGCTTCTCAAAGCAATTCACATGTTATACAAGTAGCAGGTCTGCGCTTGTCTCTCTCTCGTCCGTTAACAATGGTAGGTTGTTTTTTTAACCCATTTACAGATGTTTTTACAGCACTTTGGGGCTGTCGGCTACTAACACACGGGTTTCACGCATTGGTATTCACCAGAGTAATTCCCTTGACCAATGTGGTCAGCAGTGTGGACTTCAGCTCTGTTGCCTGAATGACTTCCTTTTTGGATCCAATTGGCCTGGCGGGAGACTTCAAATAGGAAAGAGCATGTTTTCACGTCACTGTGCCAGAACTTGGCCTCCCCTGAGTTACAGTGCAAAAGCACCTCAAGGGAGTTACTCTTCAAGAATGCTCTTCAAACACTGTTCAGGAATATTTCTAGAACTGTCATTTAAAGATTGAGCTCTCACGTCATTTGTTTTCTGTCCTTGATTTCAGGAACGCTGATATAAACATTGAGGCCTAGAAATTGTGTTGCATAGCGCCTGTTTTACAGGCGCTATGCAGCCTTCTAAGGACCCCAAAATGGCGGGCAGGAAGCATGCGCACACTTGCGACTGGAAAGTGCGCCACTCGCCAGATTGGGTAAGGATAAATAAGAGGCGTCCTTTATCCACGCCTGAAGCAGGTGTTAGACCCTTTGCACATGCAAATATGGGGCATAAAGCCTGCTTGAGGTTTCCGCCCCAACATTAGTTTGCCCTGAGCCAGCCAGCTCCATCACAGGGTGCATTCAAGGAAACCAACCCTACACGTAGATAGCCTGCAGAAAAAAGGTAAGTAACGTACTTGTAAACCACCCACCCATCCTCCCATCTCCCTCCCCCCCCCCCCCACACCTGGCCCCAATCTCCGATTTCCCTTCATCACCTGAGATCCCCAACCTAGAGGCTCTGGTCCCAACCTTCGCTCTCCCTCCCCCCCCCAGCACCAACATCCGATCTCCCTCCCCCCCCACCTGGCCCTGATCTCCGATCTCCCTTCCCCACCTGAGATCCACAACCTAGAGGCTCTGGTCCCAACCTTCACTCTCCCTCCCCCCCAGCACCAACATCCGATCTCCCTCCCCACTGGCTCCAACCTTCAATCTCTCTGATCACCCTCACCCAGACCCCGATCTCCACCCGCCACCCCCCCCCCCCCAGGCCACAGATTTCTCCCCCCCCCTCCCACTGAGCCCCCGCGTTCCCTCACCCCCGGCCACCGATCACTTCCCTGTTGGCCCGAACTTCCATCACTTACTTACGTTGACTCCTCTCGCTGCCGTTAATATGAGAATGACGTCCGAGGCCCAATATCCAGGGCTCCTTGGACCCTACCGTTCTTGATAAAAAGTTACAGATATTTGGTGCGGAGAGTTCCTGAACATCACAAGTGTCTGCTTAAAATCTCTTGGCCTCTCTCTGGTTTTGACCAGCATGCCCATCCTGGGTTGTTAAATAAACTCTGAGTTTGTTTTTTTCTCCTTCCCTTTCCCAGCTAGAATTTCAGACTTAAGACACTGCAGAATGAAAATCCAAATGTAAAGTTCAGTTCAGATTACTTGGACATGCTTGAGACTGAGCAGGTTATCTTTTCTCAGTGCTCCCCTGCCCCCACACGGCCTGCCTTCATTTCCCTGCTGACAAACAGTAGTGTTAAACTCAGTAAGCTCACCTCTCACATTCAATGCTGTACTTAGTGTCAAGTGATTGCTCGACCAGGGAGGATTGGAAGATATGTGATTTGAATAATTCTGTAAAAAATAACTGATAAAGAATCAGTTCAAATGTGCGAGGTGTATTGGCAAGAATGTTTTGATTAATGGCAGACCGGAAAAAATAACTTTCTTGGGCCTAAAAGCCTTTTTTTCTGTTCCTAAAAATCCTTGTGCTCTTACAGATTCAAGCTCAAAGTCCAATGGATTAACTTGATTGTGCGGTACCTTAACTAAAGCCACAGACAGTCGTAATACAACGTCATAACATTTTTAAGTGCTGATGAATTGTCCGAGCCTGAGGTGCTGAGTTGGTAGTTTGTTGGAGTGGGAGGAGGCTCATGCGGAGCATGAACACCGACATAGATCACTTGGGCCAAATGGCCTGTTTCTGTGCTGTAAATTTCAAGGGCTCCAAATTGGGCCGCGTAGTGTCCGTTGTGTGGACGCTACACGGACTCTCAAGAACCCCAAATGGCGTCCGAAATGAGCGCACGCACTTCCAGCATGACGTGCGCCAAACGCTATATTGGTAAAAGTGTTTGCACACACGCAGATAACGAACGCTGGCACCGTGTAAAGTAGGGAGAATATGCAGTAGATCAGCGTGCAATGCTTATTTAAAGGGACAGATGCGATTTTGGAACTCAAAGCTCCAGCCAACGCATTTTCTTAATCTTGCATAACTGAACAGGTCTTAGACGGCCTGGAGGACTCCCGCCAATGCTATTTAAAGGGAGCATGCAAGAGTTGCTGGATTATTGCCTATGGCTGCTGATGCATTTGTAGCTGTTTTTGGAGGTCTCCTATACTTGGAGAAAGTTGCAATATTATATAGAGAGTGGTCCGGCTGGTCCTGCATTACTGTTGGTGTCATTTACAACAGTGTGCTGAACAAGATTTCTGGCAACCGTGGGTGGCCTGCTAGGACTCCCACTGGGCATTGAACAAGACTAGAAGCATGCAGCGAGGCCATGCAGAGCAGGTCAAGCTATGGGAAGGGGGAGGAGGAGGAGGAGGCGCAGGGCGCTGAGCAGGAGGCTATGAGCAACGAGGGCCTTCAGGGAACAATTCTCTTACCTGAACCTGAGCAAAGATCAGTGCATCCGACGGCTGTGGTTCACGAAAGAGGTCGTGACGGAGATTTGTCAACTGCTGCAGCCGCAATTGCAGCCTCAGAACAGGGCAAGGACAGCGTTGCCTGTGGCTGTGAAGGTAACCGTGGCACTGAACTTTTTACAGCTCTGGATCCTTTCAGGCTGCTGCTGGCGATATACGCAACATCTCGCAATTCGCAGTGTACTGCTGCATAAGGGAGGTCACTGTGGCTCTGTACGAGCTGTGCAACAGGTTCATCATGTTCTCTCATGACAGAGAGAAGCAGGAGGAGCGAGCACGAAGGTTTGTTCACATTGCAGACTTCCACATGGTGCAAGGTGCCATTGACTACGCGCATATTGCCATGCATGCTCCATATCTCAACTCAACCATCTTCATGAACAGAAAGGGGTTCCACTCCCTTAATGTGCAGCTGGTGTGCAACCACACGCGGTGTATCGTGCAGGTCAATGCCCGCTACCCTGGCAGCAGTCATCACGACTTCAATATGCGGCAGTCTCATGTCCCACCTATCTTTCAACCAGCATGGCAAGACAAAGGCTGGCCCTTGAGCGACAAGGGCTTTCCCCTCATGAAGTGGCTTATAACTCCAGTCAGGAACGCATGCTCACGTGCAGAGCAGGCCTACAATGAGAGCCATGCGGCCACACGAAATGTTATCGAGCACACCATAGGCGTCCTAAAGCAACACTTCCACTGCCTGGACTGTTCTGGAGGAGCCCTGCAGTACTCAGCTGAGTGGGTGTCAAGATTTGTCATTGTACGCTGCATGCTGCACAACCTCGCCATTATGAGGGAACAGCCCCTGCCACCGCCTATCTGGTGAGAACCTGAGCCAGAGCGAGTGACGGGTGTGTCTGCATCATCACTGTCATCGTCCTCTGCCTCCTCTGACTGGGCCGGTTCCAGTTCTTGGGTATCTGCAATGACAAAGGGACACGGGTTGAGTTGTGGTGAGGGGGGAGGAGAAAGTAAGACGTGCGTGCTGAGACCATCTGCAGAACGTGAGTCAGAAAAGATTATGGGATGAGGGAGAAGTGGGAAGCGAGAAGGAGGGTTAGGTATACAGAGACCCTCATCATCGATACCTCCAGCACTGCCAGTGGCCACGGCCACAGCGATGGCCCGCCCAATGATCGACAGAACTGTCTCCTCCATGGGGGTGAGGACATGAAAGTAGGCCTGTCCTTCCCCAGGTTTTTGCTACTGCCGTTTGTTATGAGTCACCTTCTCCTGTAAGACAGAGGGAAGTTTGTCAGTGAGTGTCCTGCAAGGTGTTTGGGTGATGTGGCTGTCATGGTTGAATAGCTGCCAGTGTGTGTGACCCTGTGAGTTGTGGGTGTGTGGCTTGCAAGAGTGGTACTATGAGGGTGAGATGCAGCATCCGAAGTGCAGCGTTGCGTACCGATGGAAAGAGTTGGGTTGGTGACAGGGGGGTGTCATGCGTGGAGCGGTTGGTGCAGCTGGTGGGATGTGCCACTTGACAGTTCAATTCACTCACCTTGACCACTTGTGTCAAATCATTGAACTTTTTCCTGCACTACATCCGCATGCGTGGTGCAATGCTCCGAGCATTCACTTCCAGCGCCATTGCTTCCCACTGCCTCCGCAGCATGTGTCTGGAGGGCCTCCTGCCACCCTGCGGATACAGGATGGCACTCCATGCATCCACCTCATGCACCAAGGCCTCTAGTGCATCATCTGAGAATCTTGATGCACGCTCTCTCGCAGGTCCAGCCATTACTACTTCTCTTCTACCACCGATTAAATTGATAATGTACTTCCTACAGCCACAGTGCACGTCCCCTTTAAGAGGTGCAGGCTGCCTTTAAGTGGTGCAGGCCATGCCCCATATCGGGCCCCCTGCTGGCAAGTGCAGCCACTCAGCATCGTAGGTAGCTGCACGCGGAAATCACGGAGATTAACAGGCAGCACGAATCTCGTGTGCTGCCTGCATCTCAACGACCCCCACGTCTGGTTTCAGGGGTTATCCAATTTAATCCCCAATATATTTAAATTGAGCTCAAACACAGTGTTAGCGGAGATCAGAATGTTGGTGCATTTTGCAGTTTTTCCATTCAGGGTTTAACTGGAACTGGATCAGGATGATGTGAGGTTCACAACATGAAAAAGCAAAATACTGGAGGTTGCTGGAAAACTAAAAGAAAGAAAAACTTGCATTTTTATAAGGTCTTTCACAATCTCAGGATGTTCCCAAAGTGTTTTCACAATCAATTAAATACTTTTGAAGTGTAGCCACTGTTGTAATGTAGAAAACGTGGTGGCCAATTTGCGCACAGCAAGCTTCCACAAACAGCAATGAAATAAATGACCCAGATCATCTGTTTTAGGTGTTGGTTGAGGGATAAATGTTGGCCAGGACACCAGGAAAACTCCTCTGCTCTAAATCAAAACCAGAAAATGCTAGAAAGGCACCACAGGTCAGCTGGTATCCATGGAGAGAATCGACAAGTTAACATTTCATTAGAACGGAAAAATATTTTCATCTGCTCTTCAGAATGACATGACATATTATAGAGACAGATACTCAGTATTATTATATGATAAGTTGATCAGCTGGGTATTGCTTATGGACAATAAAATTGGATCTGTTTCCTATAATTGTTTCTTTGCTTGTTTCCCACTGTGTAATTCCTTCTTTATTCCTTTCAGTGTCTTTCTGTTTATTTTTCACTCTTCTCTCTCACTCTTTTTCCACTGTGGTGTCTGTTCTCTTATATCCACTGTTTCCTGTAAGTCTTTCCTCTCTATCTCCTCTCTTGTGTATGTCGCTTAATGTCTGCATGGCTGTCACACTCGCTGCTTTACTGTCGTACTGAATTTTTACGCATTAATCTTGGTGAAGTCCAAGGGAACGCAGCTGAGGGTGCTTGAGACCCTCATTATACCCTCAAAAACTGCGTTAATGCCCCTAGCTCGTGATATCCTCAGGGTTTTGCTGTGGAAAAGTGAAAGCAGCGATGTAGGTCTTCAAAAGGTAGTTCCATTGCAAGACTCCTCCTGACTTTTGAGTTTGCTTAAAGTTGAGTCGTGCTAGTTTTGGAAGATTTCTAACAATGGAATTTTTAACTCTTTGATTCTTTGGGTGCATTTGCTTATTCTTCTGTTTTTGACCTTTTTTGGGTTACTTGTCTTTTTTCGCATTGTAGCAAATAGCTCAAAACTCTATTTTAAGCAAGTATGTGGACACACAGACCCTGCCAGAGCTACTTGAGCACATCAGAGGAGATGAGGTTCACCACCTACACCTCACCAGAGAGGTCTTTCTCCAGGTTGGGATTATGCCCTTCATGTGCCACCTGGTGGTAACAGTAGAAAACTAGTCTTGAGATGCTGGAAGTTGCTGGAGCACATGCACAGTGATAGAAACAGGCACAACCTTAGTGGCAGTAAATGACTAACATGTTATTCAGCTGGGTTGGTTTATAATGAATTGAGATGCGATGTCATTGAAAGAAGTGAGTGTGGCAAAGCGTTCAATTCTTCAAAGTGTTTCCAAACTGAGATATGGGTATGCATGAGCTGCAATGACCTAGCTGTAAGATTGTGCGAGAGCTTGGCATTGGGCATGCAATAAATGTGGAACAGGTTGGCAGGCAACACTTTGTGGGATGCAGTCTTGATACTGTTGGCTGGTCTTGCCTTGCTCGGTTCCGCAAAGTGTGTTATCTTATTATGCGTCTGTTGTGAGGTTCTGCAGGTAGTCTACATAGCCTTGAGCCTGGTCAACCAACTGACCCCCAATGCTAGTGTGCTGCTGTTCTCTGAGCAGGGTGCCATTGAAGTGCCATTCAGGGCAACCAACCTCATGCAGCTGTGGTTCCATTTTGCCAGCCATCAAACGGGGTGGGGGGTGGGGGGCAGTGCGGTTGGGTGTCATTTGTTCACAGAATCTGTCTCGTAACTCTACATTGATGTTTCTTTAAATTTTATGAATTCCTGGCACTTACCTCCCCCGTCAGCTGAATTTGGAAGTTTTATAAAGTCTAAATCAATATTTTCTCCCATATGCAGCCACTTGCCTTTAAGTATGCCTTTAAATTTGACCTGCTGGCCAGACTTTGCGCAATCCCTATTAGACTTGGGTCCTTGAACAAGATCAAGGCTGCGGTGGCATCTATGAATAATTATTCAAATTAGTTGATCACAAAACATTAGAGGCTGTCGTCTTACTGTGCTGTTACCTAGCTTCGTGGCAGGAGTTGGACCGTCACTTAGAAAGGCACAAAGTAATCAAGGACAGTCAGCATGGATTTGTTAAGGGAAGATCGTGTCTAACTAACTTAATTGAATTTTTTGAGGAGGTAACAAGGAGGGTCGATGGGGGTAGTGCATTTGATGTAGTCTACATGGATTTTAACAAGGCTTTTGACAATGTCCCACATGGCAGACGGATCAAAAAAGTACAAGCCCATGGGATCAAAGGGAGAGAGGCGAGTTGGATCCAAAATTGGCTCAGTGGCAGGAAGCAAAGAGTAATGGTCGATGGGTGACTGGAAGGCTGTTTCCAGTGGGGTTCTGCAGGGCTCAGTATTAGGTCCCTTGCTTTTTGTGATAGATATTAATGATTTGGACTTAAATGTAGGGGGCATGATTAAGAAGTTTGCAGATGATACAAAAATTGGCCATGTGGTTGATATTGAGGAGGAACACTGTAGACTGCAGGAAGATATCAATGGACTGGTCACGTGGGCAGAAAAGTGGCAAATGGAATTCAATCCAGAAAAGTGTGAGGTAATGCATTTGGGGAGGGCAAACAAGGCAAGGGAGTACATAATAAATGGGAGTATACTGAAAGGTGTAGAGGAAGAGAGGGACCTTGGAGTGCATGTCCACAGATCCCTGAAGGTAGCAGGACAGGTAGATAAGATGGTTAAGAAGTCATATGGAATGCTTTCCTTTATTAGCCAAGGCATAGCATATAAGACCAGGGAGGTTATGCTAGAACTGAATAAAACACTAGTTAGGCCACAGCTTGAGTACTCTGTACGGTTTTGGTCACCACATTACAGGAAGGATGTAATTGCACTAAAGAGGGTACAGAGGAGATTTACAAGGATGTTGCCAGGGCTAGAGAATTTTAGCTATGAGAAAAGATTGGATAGGCTGGGGTTGTTCTCTTTGGAACAAAGGAGGCTGAGGGGTGATTTAATTGAGGTGTACAAAATTATGAGGGGCCTGGATAGAGTGGACAGGAAGGACCTATTTCCCTTAGCAGAGAGGTCAATAACCAAGGGGCATAGATTTAAAGTGATTGGTAGAAAGATTAGAGGGGAGCTGAGGAAAAGTTTTTTCACCCAGAGGGTTGTGGGGGTCTGGAACTCACTGCCTGAAAAGGTGGTAGAGGCAGAAACCCTCAACTCATTTAAAAGCTACCTGGATGTGCACCTGAAGTGCCGTGACCTACAAGGCTACAGGCCAAGTGCTGGAAAGTGGGATTAGGCTAGGTGGCCAAATGGCCTCCTTCTTTTCTATGATTCTAGACAGAAAAGCCTAAGCTCAGCCTAGAGTAGAAAATCCGCCTTTGTACTTCTCAACAGGCTTCGTTTATGGTAAAATCGCTAATATTCCGACTCTTTCACAGTCGCAAATTATGAAATCCATGCTGTTTTATTTTTAGTACATTTATTAAATAAAAACAGTATTCATCCAAGCATGGGTTATATACAGATGGCTGTATTTTCTTTATTCCAAATGCGTGCTTTTGACATTGGGAAACAGGCTAGTTAATTAGATTGTCGTGTCAACTGTGAATTTGAGGCCCTGTGTTTTGCAGGTTTTAATACAGCGTCGTCCAATGCGTTAGCCACTAGCCACACGCCCCGTGACTAATTGGGAATCCAGATGTGGATAATTGCATTTGTGATTACTAAATAAAAAAGGAGTAACAGACACCGTCGTTGGGCATATGATCTCAACTCTCAAGGTGTATGCATATGTACTTTAACCTTTTTGTACATTTGTTGGTAAAATATTAAGACAAAAAGCAGAGTGTGCGAGTAATTCTTGATCATTATGAGTGCCTTCCTTGGTTACTGAATGGTAGATGCCTGTTAAGTAAATGTACACATGTGAAGTACATTTACCTGTATTGTGTGAGTGCACTTAAAGTGTTTTCTACTAAAATTAGTGCCTGGGGCCAAAAGAGTGTTGCTGTAGCAACACCTGTGGCTAGTCAGCAATTTCTATTGGGCAACACCGTTTTAACAGGATGGGAGTCTGTAAATTGCTCCCGGCCATTCAATTCAGAATCCAGAATGATTTAGGTGAATTTAATCATTGTGTAACATCAGACTCAAATGTAGTTTTGTTGTAATAATGAAAAGGATAAATCTGCAGTATTATAATCAGTGTGTTAAAACTGGCTAACTGGTGTGCATGAAAGAAGCCGTGGATTTGTTTAAAGTAAAAAAGAGTATTCTAATTAGTTTTTTTTGGTAGTGCCTTTCAAGAAAGAAAGCGGGCATATTTTTTAAAAATTTGGGGTAAAGCTGGAATCTTGCTTAGTGGGATCGCAGATTGTGGAATGGGGCGAGGTGCTTGGTGCATTCAATTTGGGGCACTGTAGAATTTCTGGCCATTAAAATTAATAACTGCAAAAGTGGGGAGTTCCCTGAACTGAACTCAATGCCTGAGTCTCCCCTCAGCACTGCTTTCAAGTGAGCCTCCCGCTGAGCATTGAGTCTCAGAGGATTTATTACACAGATAAAAGTGGGGTCTATCTGCAGATTTTCTAGTTCTTGGTGGATTTCGAAGGCCGTTCAGGCAAACAGAGCTCAGTGTGGGTGTGGCTCATATATTTTACTATAGACTGTACCTGAGAGATGCCCTCGAGACTAAATTCTGTTACCAAGGGGTGCGAGATGGCTGTACCATTAAAGTTCACTGTGCAGCAGTATATCCTCTGTAAATCTGTTACAAAAGGTAAGACTTAACTCAAATGCCACAGGCTGCTGGAGGAAAAGAAAGGAAGGATAACAATTTAAAGGAAATGTCATTTTAATAATTTGTAAATCATCCCCTTTCTTTCATTTCCTTTTTTTCTTTCCTTTCTTTTTCTTTCTCTCTTTCTCTTTCTTTCCTTTATCTTTTATTTCTTTCATCTTTCTCTCCTTTCTTTCTCTGAGGAGGAAGTACAATGCATTAAAATGGCATTTAAAAGAAGTCACACTGTTCTCCAAACATTATCCTTCCTTTTTCTTTTCCTTAATGAGCCTATACCCAAAAGATTAGGTCTGGCCCATACATGCTAACTCTCACTGATTTAAAGTGTTTCAATCCATGCATCAACTTGTTGGTGTCTCACACAAAAAAAAATCAGTTTTTCCCCCCTGGGATTACAGGTTGTCAATATGAATATCTTTTGGAGGTCAGGACTGGAGGTTGTCAGAATCAAACAGATGCTAATCTTCCACTGTTAAGTTCCACACAAACTTGAGGCAGAACATTTTTAAGGTGAGCAAGTGGTTTCTGAGAGTTGCAAATACAGATGTGTTTATTTAGTGACAGTTCCTAAAGAAGCTATTTATAACAAAGCTACTAAAATGCATCTTCAGAAAAAAATTCCTCAAAGAAATGTTCTGGGGCTGAAGGTTTACGTTCTTCAAAATTGGTTGCAGCTATTTTTTGGGGGATCAGTAGAATGTTCCCTGGCGTGAATGCATTAACTGGCTTTATTTAGCCCTTTCCCTCAATGCATTCTTGAAAATTACCAGAGTTTGGAAATAAAGGAAGTAGCAGGGTTGGAGTGGTGATAAGTTTTACGAACATATGAAAAGATGGAAAGAAAAAGACTGACTAGTCCATCAAGTCTGGCCCAAACAGCCATGCCTCAACTAAGCATTATGACTCCCAGTGTATCCTCCATTTGTAGTCATCTCCTGGGAGGGGCAAAAGACCAGATTAAAAATCCTAGGCCAATTCAGGGAAAGAAAATCTGGGAAATTCCTCTCCCATCCCGGAAGGCGATCAAAATGAGTTCCAGGAGATCACAGAGACCACTGAGTTTAGAAAAAATACATATTTAGGGCTAGCCAGTTTATTCTCGTCATTGCAGAGTGGACAGCTGGTTGGGATTATCGTTGTGTGTGGTAAAAGGTTTCAGTACACAAATTAACATGGTGGATCAGGGGTTAGATTCCCTCTGAATGGGAATGGACCCTGTAAAGTTGTAGCAAAATCCCAACCACTACTTGGAATTATCTATCACCTTTTGAGCACAAATTATTTTGGCTTGAATGGTAAAATTAAAGCAGGTTTGAAAATGTACGAAATAAAATGTGAAAAATCAAAACATTTTGGGAGGGGGCGTACCCCAGACTGCCAGAAAATAAATGTAGGGCTAAATTTATTGCCCATTCATAGTCAGTGAACAGAAAATCTAGTCCCTTGTGCCTTCAATGTTCACACTTCCCCTTCAATAACTTCTAAATTCTCCACTGCTGCAAACTGTGCTTTTGTTTATTTTAGGGTTTCTTTCCCCCCCCCCCCGAAGTAAAAGTGATGGAATGTTGGATGCACCTGCAGCTTAATTAATGACACCCCCAAGTCACATGACATTTTCAGTGTTGGTTAGCTTTTTGTTAGTTTTCTAGGTTGGCACGTATACTAACCACCTGCATTAAACGTGGAGAGAATGTACTGTAGCGACAAGGGAGAATCTGAGAACTTGTTGGGGTGATACACAAATCAGACTGCCAGTGCACAGTGGAAACAGTCAAGGCAGGTCAGGACTAGCTGAAAAAGACATTAATCTTATTTCTTACCTCACTATAAAAATGCATGGATTCCTCTACACCAAATAGACCATTTTCATGATGATGTCAGTCATGAAACACTATGGGATATTAATGCAACACATTTATTTTAATAACACAAATGCAAGGCTCATCTGCTGATAAAGTGGAACTAAGACTGCATGCGTGTGGATAAAGGTGATTAGTGATACAGCAGCTTTTATAGCTTGGAAGGGAATTCTGTTACTAGGTAGTTTGCATTTGATTGAATTTGCTTTAAAAATGTTGGGGTATCAGCGACTAGTCACATATTCTCACACCTTGACAAAAGATGCGAGAAAGGCATTTCTTCCCTGTGTTTATTTCATATAAGCACATGATTAGAAGGGATGTGGGCATCTTCTTTGTACCCTGAGGTTATGTTTAGATGTAGTGTAAACACCTATTCTCCATGCAGCGGATGAAGCGAGATTACTATATCGCTCAATTAATAAACTGGTGAACGCGAAAGTTCTCCTGCCTGAAGCTAATGGTTACTTTATGAAACTTCCTCATAAGAATCTCCCCCAGTGACTCAGCTAGTTCAGGCACTGAGCACCTCAGAGCATGAAGGTTTCAGGTGAGTTAGCTGATTGCAGTGAGGGTGATAACAGCGTTGTGGTGGGCGACAAAATTGCAGGAGGATATTGCAGCAATTTTGTCGCCCACCACAACGCTATATTTGCATATCTTGTGCACGCTCCCGCCCATATTTGGACGTGCGCATTTTGCGCCACTGGGCCTGTTCGCGGAGAAATGGAGGGCAGGCACACAGAGTTGGGGGATGTGTTGAAGCGCAACACTTGTCTCTGAACAGTTTTCTGGTCCCTCTCGCCCCAGAACCACCGAAAAGTCGGGGAGAGGGCTGGAAATTCTAGGCCAGTAAATCATGCATCACAAATGTCCTAGAATCCTTTGAAGAGGATAAGCCAGTAGGCATAATTTACATAACTGTTTAGAAAGAATTTGATGAAGTTCCACAAGTGAGGCTTTAAAAGAAGGTTAAGACTCACGGATTTAGTGACAACTTAACTAGCTGAATTAAAAAGTGGCACAGTATAAAACAAGGTGATAATAAATGCTAGCACTCATGCCTCTGAATCAGAAGACTGTGGGTTCAAGTCCCACTCCAGAGACCTGAGCACAAAATCTAGGCTGACGCTTCAGTGCAGTGCTGAGGGAGTGCTGCACTATCGGAGGTGCCATCTTTCAGATGAGACGTCAAACCGAGGTTCCATCTGCCCTCTCAGATGGACGTAAAAGGTCCCATGGCACTATTTTGAAGAAGCGCAAAGGTAGTTCTCCTTGGTCTTCTGGCCAACATTTATCCTTCAACTGACGTCACTAAAACAGATTATCTGGTCATTATCACATTGCTGTTTGTGGTACCTTGTTCTGTACAAATTGGCAGCCATGTTTCCTATATTACAATAGTAACTACACTTCAAAAGTACTTAATTGGCTGTAAAGAGCTTTGGTCCATCCTGAGGTCATGAAAGGTGCTATATAAAGCAAGGCTTCCTTTTTTTCTTTTGCTTGTTATATATTATAAAATTTGCTTTTGGCAAGAAAGCATGCAGCAAGGTAACAAATTTAAGAGAGATTGATAACATTCAGAAGGATGCAGACCAATCAGTGGCTGGGCTTATGAAAGGCAATAGATTAGCATCAATTTGCAAAGGGGGAAAGGAAAGGATTTGGGCATAAGTATTGAAAACAAATTAAAAATAATCAATCAACATTAACAAGGCAGTTCAAATACATAGGTTCATTGGGAGGGTTTCTGATTAGTAGCTAAAACATGTTATCCCAACTTTATTTGGCCTACTTGTGAGTTCACTTTTGGCATACTGTCTGCTCTTTTGGTCACCTACTTTCGATTCCATTGATATAACGGAGAGGGCACAGTAAAGAGTAACACGAGTGATTCTGAGGGTCAGGACACTAGTTATGAGAAGATACTTGCAGAACTGAGCTGTTTTCATCAGAGAGAAGATGACAGAGGAGAAATGCGAACCCAATCTCCAAAGTCTTGGGAGCCATATGTATGATGTAGCTGTAAGCATGCTTTTTAACTCGAGACCAAAGTTAAGTCTCAAGTAAGTTTAAAAATTAGAAGAATTTATTTTTCCTCTATAAAGAGAGATGATAAAATACTCCATGTGCTGTTGGAACCATGGAAATGATATGTGTGAAGAAAACAACTATTCAGCTTTAGGTAATGGGGCTTAAATGCCTTTTCCTGATTCCGCGTTTTACATTCTTGAGCTTGATTGTAACTAAGGTGTGACAAATACAGAAATTTCATCCAATCAGTCAAAATGGATACTTTAGAAGGTTTCCAAATCGTAAGATGGCTGCCATTGCCTCACTGGCAATTCAGGCAGTAGAATTGCATTGAGTTTTCTTTGAACTAGAGCTATATTAACATCAGGAGGTTAAAATGCTAATTTATGTATTCCGTGGCCAGCAGTTGTGTGTTGAAATGACATCATACCATACCTTCCCAGACCAAGTCATAACTTGTGATTGTCGTGAGGTGTGAATTGGTTTAGCAAAGTGTAGCCCATTGTTCATGATTTCCTGTGATCAATATAGCCATATGTTGACGAATCAGCCTCGTCAACTGTGATCTGTGATCTGTAATCTCATCAGAATCGGGTGCTAAAACCTACTTCAAAGAACATCAAAGGAAATATGATGTATTAACTGTAAAATTCAGCTGCAGAGTGTTTTTGTTGGAGAAGTCTTGCAGTTGTTCTATTTCAATGAACTTTGTTTTAAAAAAGATCTCCACTGAAGGAGAAATTAAGAGCTTTAATGGACGCTGATACATTTGTTTCAAAATACTGCCTTGTGCTGTGTAGTATTTTACCTAATTTCTGTGCTTCTGAATATATAATTTCAGCATAAATAAACACTGTGTGGATTTTAGGTTGTACATGGCTAATCTGCGTAGTGATATTTCCCAGACCAAAGTGACTGACACTGCAAGTGTATGTATAATTCAGTATGCAACTTATTACAATTGGGGATAATTGTTAGACCTAGGTAGAAATATCTCTGGGAGGCCAGAATAAGGAAGAAATACCCTTATTGATCATTGTAAACAATTTTACAACACCAAGTTATAGTCCAGCAATTTTATTTTAAATTCACAAGCTTTCGGAGATTTTCTCCTTCCTCAGGTAAATGTTTCAAGATCTCCTTGAAGCCTACGCATTTATACATATTGAATAATACATGGTGTTTACAGACTGCCCCTGCAACTGCCCGTTGCCAAGGCAATCACCGTGTTCAGACAGAGAGGTGTCATCTGCAGAACCCCCGAATACACATTCAACAAAAAAACAAACAGGGAAAAAAAACAGAGAAAAAAAAAACACAGTCCATCACCGGCATCTCCACATCATGACTTATTGATCATGGGGGAAGCTCTTCCACTGGAAAGTGTTGTGGAAGCAGGAGATTTTTAAAAGCCCAAATTGTAACATAAGACTTTAAACCCTTGTTTTGTGACGGAATAGTTGCTCTGAGTTTGAGATATTAACCACATTTCAGGAGCGGCAAAGATTACTTTGTTTCAATCTAATAGTTGCAGCAAAACAGCTTTTAAGTAATGATTAATGAACTCTGAAACTCCTGATATCCAATCGATTGATACAAGACAACAACAACTTGCAGGAGAGGTCAGCATGGATCTGGAAAGTGGCAACATGTTCAAAGATCTTGGAGAGGAAAGGAAGGTTTAAGATGGGGATGAAGTTAGTGAGTCAGAAGTCAAGGTTTTTTTTGAGGAGGAAGTGATGACAGCGGTTTTGAAAGGGATGGGGGCAATACCTGCAGAGAGCAAACCATTTACAATATTGGGCAGGAAGGGAAGGTGGGTGGTCAGAAATTTAGTGGGAATGGGGTTGAAAGAGCAGGAGGTGGGTCTCATGGATGAGATGAGCTTGTAGAGAGCATGGGAGGAGATGGGGGAGAATTAGAGGGAAATTTGTCTTAATGGGCAAGTTGGCACATGAACTTGAGGGAGTAAAGATGGGTGCCGTACCAAGGGAATGGCGAGGACAGGAGACAGGGACAGGTTTACTGGGGATGAAGACATCGAAGATGGGGGTGAGGGAGTGGTTAAGCAGATAAATAGCAGCGGAGGTATCATGGTAAAGGCAGGCAAGAGACTAGGCAACTGGTAGTTTGGAAATGAGGTTGTAAGCAACTCGAGGGACTATTTCTCCAGGGACAGATGCAGCAGGAAGGGCAAGGGGATGTGCATGACAGCGATACAAGGAAATGTTCAGAGGTAGCTTTGCCAGTATAAAGGCCACAGCAACCACTAGCAACTACAATTAAAAATATCATCTGCGCTAAGTAAATGATAAAACAACATAATGCCAATTATGATGACCCATAAGTGCAGTCGAATCCTATTTAAATATTAAGCACAACTATTGCATAAAGATGCACCAAATTTGGGTGGTTGGATGTGCATCTCTTGAGTTACCTGCATGACAACGGATGATGTTTGGAGAAGCAAGAGGGTTGAGTGACAATATCTAGAGGGTTCTGGAAATGTATGTGTTTGGGGAATAGAACAAGTCCAGTCAAATTTGGTGTGTGGATTTGGCATTTGACTGACTGCTTAAAATCACAGTTGCATGAACTGAACAATACGAGGATTATTTAGGATGTTATATGAAGTTACCTGTAGAGATTTTCTCATTGCACGTACTGTTGATGAGTCTGAACAAGATTTCTCTTTTCATTAGTTTAGCTGATGTGAGCTGCAGCAATATTTTGGAAGTACTGCTTTACAGTTTTATATTGGTGATGTATTTGGCTGCAATGTCAGGTTGTTAATAAAGCGAAATAAGAAAACTTGAAGCGAGAAAAGGCCATTTGTCTCAACAAGCCCCACTTCTTCCACACTCTGCCTGACCACCCCAATCATTTCCCCCTGCTCCCACCAGATTTTGCCCTGATTCCGAGGAAAGTATTCACTTGACATGGTCCGCCAAATCAGCTACCACAAATTTGTGTTTGCGGAATTGCTTTTGTTTTACATTGCTGTGATCAGCAAGGGTTTCAGCCATCCCCAAGGTTAACCATGAACTGACCCTGTACATTGTCATCCTCTACAAACAACACTGGTGCGTGAAGTGTGTACAATAGGGGAATTGTGTCCTGCTCCAAGGAAGCTTGCAATAAACAACTTAATGCATCACAGACTACACTGCATGTGGAATATTATAATTACAATTAGATGATGTCACAGTTTGGGATTCTGTGACCATGTGTTATAATAAATAGGACCCAGATGAGCTGTCCTAATATGAGTTTTAGGCAGGAGCTTATCCGAAAGGGAGTAGTTTCTCCAGACATTCCCATGTTAGGGGTAATCATCCTCAGGCATAAGAGAGGGAATTTAATGGCGAGAGGGTCAGCTGGTTTGCACAGACTCCAAACAATGGCCCATTCGTTAGCAATGTATGGGATTCAGGAAGGCATCTAGCACCCCATGGTTGACAAATCCTTTTGATCTCTGTAGGTCAGGGAAAGAGAGGCTTTTTAGTTAAGAACATAAATAAAAGATGATCATACCTTGGCAGGCCACTTCATCGAAGTGTCTTCTTCATCAGTGTATCTTCATCATCAGCCCGTCTTCACCATCGGCGCTCCTTCTTAATCAGCCGTGTTCTTCATCAGCACATCTTCTTCATCAGCCGTGTTCTTCATCAGTGCGTCTTCTTCATCAGCGCATCGTCCTCATCAGTGTATCTTCATCATCAGTGCATCTTCTTCATCAGTGTATCTTCATCATCAGTGTATCTTCATCATCAGTGCATCTTCATCAGTGCATCTTCATCATCAGTGCATCTTCTTCATCAGTGCATCTTCTTCATCAGTGCATCTTCATCATCAGTGTATCTTCATCAGTATATCTTCATCAGTGAATCTTCATCATCAGTGTATCTTCATCAGCGCATTTTCATCAGTGTATCTTCATCAGCATATCTTCATCAGTGCATCTTCATCATCAGTGTATCTTCATCATCAGTGCATCTTCTTCATCAGTGTATCTTCATCATCAGTGCATCTTCATCATCAGTGCATCTTCATCATCAGTGTATCTTCATCATCAGTGCATCTTCTTCATCAGTGCATCTTCATCATCAGTGCATCTTCATCATCAGTGCATCTTCACCAGTGTATCTTCATTGGCGCGTCATCCTCATCAGTGTATCTTCATCGGTGCATCTTCTTCATCGGCCCATCCTTTTTATCAGCGGGTCTTCTTCATCAGCCCATCTTCAACAATTCATCTTCTTCATCGGTCCATCTTCTTCATCAGTGTATCTTCATCGGCACGTTGTCTTCATCAGCGCATCTTTTACAGTTCATCTTCTTCATCAGTCCATCTTCTTCATCAGCGCATCTTCATCGGCGCGTCTTCTTCATCAGTGTATCTTCTTCACGTTGTTTCTGGGTGCAGGATGCTGATGTTTCAGCACCTGGGCTCCATTTCCAGCCCCCACTTGAAGCAGCAAGTGGCTGCTGCAGTTAGAGTGTCCCAATTTTCCACCAAATGAGTCAAACTCTCATGTATTTCGTGAACCGACAGAGGAGTATTGCTTAGTGTACTGTACATTATTTTGTGTGTGTGTGTGTAGTTGGATAAGTGGATTTTATTGCTATTTTCTTTTCTACGTCTGCTACCATTTAAAAAAAAGCACATGGAATTGCTTTATAGCAGGATATGATAAAGGGCTTTGAGAAAGCACTGTTTGGGAGTGTGGAATAAAAGGTTTGTGAGTACCATTGAAAAGTTTGCAGGATTCCATTCATATAATTTATTAAATTAAATGAACAGCTTTTTATTATCCTATTTGAGGCAATTTAACAATATTGGATGACTGGTGGGTTATGCAGTCACATTTGAAGTTCTAAATTGCTTGAAAACATTGCTTTTTTTTGCAAACCAAAGCAAAAAGACTGGTCAACGGTATTCAGAATTGATTACTATAATACCAGCAGATATCCTGTGGTATTATAACACAAAAAGGCCTCTCATTTCATCAGAGGGAAAACTCTCCAATGGATAAGTCATACCTAGCACAAAGGAAGATGGTAGTGGTTGTTGGAGGCTAATCATCTCAGCCCCAGGACATTGCTGCAGGAGTGCCTCAGGTGTCCTTGGCCCAACCATCTTCAGCTGCTTCATCGATGACCTTCCCTCCATCATAAGGTTAGAAATGGGGATGTTCGCTGATGATTGCACAGAGTTCAATTCCATTCGCAACCTTTCAGATAATGAAGCAGTCCGTGCCCACATGCAGCAAGACCTGGACAACATCCAGGCTTGGGCTCATAAGTGCCAGGCAATGAGTATCTCCAACAAGAGAGAATCTAACCACCTCCCCTTGACATTCAACGGCATTACCATCGCCAAATCCCCCACCATCAACATCCTGGGGGTCACCATTGACCAGAAACTTAACTGGACCAGCCACATAAATACTGTGGCGACAAGAGCAGGTCAGAGGCTGGGTATTCTGCGGCGAGTGACTCACCTCCTGACTCCCCAAAGCTTTTCTACCATCTACAAGGCACATGTCAGGAGCGTGATGAAATACTCTCCACTTGACTGGATGATTGCAGCTCGAACAACATTCAAGAAGCTCGACACCATCCATGTCAAAGCAGCCGGCCTGATTGGCACCCCATCCACCACCCTAAACATTCACTCCCTTCACCACCGGCTGCAGTGTGTACCATCCACAGGATGCACTGCAGCAACTCGCCAAGGCTTCTTCGAAAGCACCTCCCAAACCCGTGACCTCTATCACCCAGAAGGACAAGGGCAGCAGGCACATGGGAACAACACCACCTGCACGTTCCCCTCCAAGTCACACATCATCCCGACTTGGAAATATATCGCTGTTCCTTTATCGTCGCTGGGTCAAAATCCTGGAACTCCCTTCTCCCTGTGGGAGAACCTTCACCACACGGACTGCAGCGGTTCAAGAAGGCGGCTCACCACCACCTTCTCAAGAGTCATTAGGGATGGGCAATAAATGCTGGCCTTGCCAGCGACGTCCACATCCCATGAACGAATAAAAAAAAACACGTTGTGTGTCATTGCACTCCAGTGTACTACTGAGGTCGTGCTGCATTGTCGCAGGTGTCGTGTTTCGGATGAGATGTTAAACCAAGACCCCGCCTGCCCTCTCAGGCGGATGTAAAAAATCCCATGGCACTATTTCGGAGAAGAGCAGGGGAGTTCTCCCCGGTGTCCTGACCAATATTTACCCCTCAACCAACATCACTAAAACAGATTATCTGGTCATTATCATGTTGCTGATTTTGGGAGCTAGCTCTATGCAAATTGGCTGCTGCGTTTCCTACATTACAACTTCAAAAGTACTTCATTAGCTGTAAAGCGCTTTGGAATGTCCTGAGGTCGTGAAAGGCGCTAAATAAATGCAATTTTTTTTTTCTTTCTATAACACTCCTGAATTATAATTAACACGTTCTCAAACTTGTCGGGACTGCAACTGTTCATGGAGAAGGCCTACCACCACCTTGGGTTAAGTGGGGATGAGCAATAAATGCAGCCTTGCCAGTATTGCCCATATCTCAAGAGCAATTTTTTAAAAGGAGGAATGAATGGATCAAGAGAGGTAGAAAGGGAAAGAGAAATAGACAGAAAATGAACCAGGAAACAGATATTTCTTGGGCACCACGGATTCACTTTATTTCTTATCTACCAGTGCGTGCATAAGTTTTCATACTAGAGGCAATTTTGCGACACCCTACTGCTGGCAGGAACCCTCAGCCACTGGCTGCATATGTTGGAAATTTGGATGTGTGCTGCTGGTGATTTTTCAACCAAATAGTGTACCCAAATTTGGAATTGTCTCTCACCACTGGTAGTGCAAAGTCAGAAAATGACCCCTTTTAATTCATCTGTGTGTGAACTCAGGCTTTGAAATTGCGCTCTGGGATGCCGGTGAACGAATGCTTACTGTATTTGTATGGAATTCCTTCTTCTGCTTCTTTATATGAAGGGTTATCCTCTTTTACATTAAATGGATTGGCATCCCCATTAAAATAGCAGAGGAAGGAATGCTGTGTTGGTAACTCACAAATCGTTTCAAGGTCTTAATCTGCATAGCGATTTATGTCTTTTTTCAGACAGGTGGTTGAATATTTTCGAATTCACCTTTTTTTCCCATCTCTGTGAATTAAACGATGAATCTTTTTAATGTATTTTGGGCTATGGAGATCATAAAGAAGTCACTTTTACTAATAACAATCAAGAACGTGAACCTGCTAGTCTTAGAAATGATACCATTTTTTATTATTTTAAGAATTTGCTCTTAATTTTGTACAATTTCAAGTGAAGAATTTGATTAAGTTCACCTTTCTTAAAGAAATATATTTCATAGATTCCTGATATCGATACCTACTTCCAATAATTTTACAATTATTCAGCATTTAAGCCTGCCTCTCCCATTGTCTGATTATAGTACTGAGCCAAGTCCCACAGTTCAAGAAGGTCGCAGGTTGGATGTCCAATCTGTACTGAACTAGCGGAATAAAAATAAATTTCCACTCATTTGCCCTCATTAATTCACCCATTCAGGTGAATGAAACCATTTACCGTCCATTGGGTGACCAATGGAAAATAGGTTTCAGCAGATGTAGCCTAGACAGTATTAATCCCATCCACTGGAAATTCCAACACAGATGGAATTAAGGGGGAGAATTTTAACCGCACCACGATGGGCGGGAGAGGGTCGGTAAATCGGTCGGTAAATCAGTAAAAACGTGAAACCCGACCCCAACCTGCCACGAACATGCCTGCTTCTGGTTTAACCACGGCGGTTTCGGGGATATCCGGGTAACCCGCTCTGGAGAGGGGGGGTCCATAATTATAATATGTTAATGAGGCTCCGTCCCTGAGATTTTGGCAGCCATTTGAATTTAACAGCTGCAGGCCGGGTGTCCCAGGGCTCGAGAAACATGGAAGCTAAAAGCCACCTGAGGCAGCAATGCTTTCTCCAACCCCTCAAGCAAATCTTCAGCCATGATCTACCTCCCTCTGCGCAATTTTCAGACCCTTCCTGCAATCTGCAGACCCTTCTCACGATCTTCAGACCCCTCCCTGCGATTTCTCCCAACCAACCATCGGCCGACCCCCCTTCGATCTTCAGCCCACCCCCTTATTCTCTCCCTCCCCACGATTTTCAGACACCTCCACAACCTCTCCCTCCGCACGACCGGTTGATTCCTCCACACGATCACCCCCTCCCTCTCTCCTTGCTGCCGTGCTCCGAGCCGCCCCCCACCCCCATTATGCCCCGATCAGTTCCGATTGCCAGGGACCGTCCCCAGTGATCCCTGGCTGCTGCCTTCTACTGTTGGCTTTCCTGACCGACAACCAGCCAGTGTCTAAATATGGTTGGCTGCCGACTGGGAAATGGAGTAAAAAAATGCTAATGAGGTCCTGCCGTTAAATGCAGCGGGACCTCCGCCTTCCAGACACTTAGGAGTTTTGTGTCTGCAGACAGGCTCCCCCGTTCCCTTCCACTTCCCCGGAAATATCGGGTCCAAGGTTTAACTACCTGACTTATCTTAAAGTTAACCACGAAAGATGCACCAAATTTGGGTGGTTGGATGTTCATCTCTTGAGTTACCTGCATGACAAAGGATGATGTTTGGAGAAGCAAGAGGGTTGAGTGACAATATCTAGAGGGTTCTGGAAATGTATGTGTTTGGGGAATAGAACAAGTCCAGTCAAATTTGGTGCGTGGATTTGGCATTTGACTGACTGCTTAAAATCACAGTTACATGAACTGAACAATACGAGGATTGTTTAGGATGTTATATGAAGTTACCTGTAGAGATTTTCTCTTTGCATGTACTGTTGATGAGTCTGAACAAGATTTCCCTTTTCATTAGTTTAGCTGATGTGAGCTGCAGCAATATTTTGGAAGTCCTGCTTTACAGTTTTATATTGGTGACCTACTCGGTTGCAATATCAGGTTGATAATAAAGCAAAATAAGAAAACTTGGATCGAGAAAAGGTCATTTGTCTCAACAAGTCCACTTCTTCCACACTCTGTGCCTGACCACCCCATCATTTCCCCCTGCCCCCATCAGATTTGCCCTGATTCCAAGGAAAGTATTCACTTGACATGGTCCGCCAAATCAGCTACCACAAATTTGTGTTTGCGGAATTGCTTTTGTTTTACATTGCTGTGATCAGCAAGGGTTTCAGCCATCCCCAAGGTTAACCATGAACTGACCCTGTACATCGTCATCCTCTACAAACAGTGCTGGTGTGTGAAGTGTGTACAATAGGGGAATTGTGTCCTGCTCCAAGGAAGCTTGCAATAAACAACTTAATGCATCACAGACTACACTGCATGTGGAATCCCTTATAGTTGTTGTGGATTTAAGGGGAAGCCTGGATGTTGACATGGGTGAAATCAAGCACATCTTGCACTTTTGGAAGTTATGTGACAATGCAGAATTCCAGCTGTCCTAATTCAATCTTTTTGGAGAAATGACTGAAGATCACAGCATGGAAACATCAGTCACCTCTCGATCACAACTCTATATTGTTATCAGATCAGTGCCAATATAATCTACACCAGGAGCCTGGAAATCCTGTCGCAAAGCATTCGAGGCAGTATCAGTACTGAATGTTGGATTGATTGAAACAGCGTCAATCTTTGGACATCAAGATAGTTCATTCTTAGCCCATAATAACCTGGCTGTCTATTTTGTCTGGATCACCATCTCAATCCTCGAACCTGTTGCACTCGTGCTTCTCCTCAAAGAAAATAATCACTGCATCTATAAAGGTACAAAGTGACTAGAACACACTGGCAATGACATGCAGTTTCGCAACCTTTCCAAGCAGATTTAAATTCCACACATGGTTGGAAGGCCTTAGGTATGGCAGAGAATCCAACAAACACCTGATTAGATTAGCTCTCCACTCTAATATTTGGCTGAATTGATGAATTTCAAAATTGTGCAGAAATGTTCTGCTGTCCAGATGAACATAAGGATGGGCAATTTGGACCAGTAGAAATTTGGGCAAAATGCAGTTTTCTTCCCAAATTCGAACTTCCTACCTCACAGACAATGGGCAGAGATTTTGTCTGCACTTCACAGATTCTATTTTACCTTGCGTGTTCATAGTGAGGTGTCTCATTGTCTCTCTTTATCTCATTTATTATTAAAATTACAATTAGATGTTTCAGTTCGGGATTCTGTGACCAGGTTTAAAATAAATAGGACCCATTTGAGCTGTCCTAATACATATTTTAGGCAGGAGCTTATCTGAAAGGGAGTAGTTTCTCCAGACATTCCCATGTTAGGGGTAGTCATCCTCAGGCATAAGAGAGGGAATTTAATGGCGAGAGGGTCAGCTGGTTTGCACAGACTCCAAACAATGGCCCATTCGTCAGCAATGTATGGGATTCAGGAAGGCATCTAGAACCCTATGGTTGACAAATCTTTTTGATCTCTGTAAACAATTTTACAACACCAAGTTATAGTCCAGCAATTTTATTTTAAATTCACAAGCTTTCGGAGGCTACCTCCTTCGTCAGGTGAATGATGTGAAGGAGGTAGCCTCCGAAAGCTTGTGAATTTAAAATAAAATTGCTGGACTATAACTTGGTGTTGTAAAATTGTTTACAATTGTCAACCCCAGTCCATCACCGGCATCTCCACATCTTGATCTCTGTAGGTCAGGGAAAGAGAGGCTTTTTAGTTAAGAACATAAAAAAATGCTGATCATACCGTGGCAGGCCACTTCATCGAAGTGTCTTCTTCATCAGTGTATCTTCATCGGCGCGTTGTCCTCATCAGTGCATCTTCATCAGTGTATCTTCGTCATCAGTCTATCTTCATCATCAGTGTACCTTCTTCATCAGTGTATCTTCTTCATCAGTGTATCTTAATCATCAGTGTATCTTCATCAGTGTATCTTCATCAGTGTATCTTCGTCATCAGTCTATCTTCATCATCAGTGTATCTTCATCAGTGTATCTTCTTCATCAGTGTATCTTCTTCATCAGTGTATCTTCATCAGTGTATCTTCATCAGTGTATCTTCGTCATCAGTCTATCTTCATCATCAGTGTATCTTCTTCATCAGTGTATCTTCTTCATCAGTGTATCTTCATCAGTGTATCTTCATCAGTGTATCTTCGTCAGTGTATCTTCGTCATCAGTGTACCTTTGTCATCAGTGTATCTTCTTCATCAGTGTATCTTCATCAGTGTATCTTCGTCATCAGTGTATCTTAATCATCAGTGTATCTTCATCAGTGTATCTTCATCAGTCTATCTTCATCATCAGTGTATCTTCATCAGTGTATCTTCTTCATCAGTGTATCTTAATCATCAGTGTATCTTCATCAGTGTATCTTCATCAGTGTATCTTCATCAGTGTATCTTCGTCATCAGTGTACCTTTGTCATCAGTGTATCTTCATCATCAGTCTATCTTCATCATCAGTGTATCTTCTTCATCAGTGTATCTTCATCAGTGTATCTTCATCATCCGTCTATCTTCATCATCAGTGTATCTTCTTCATCAGTCTATCTTCATCATCAGTGTATCTTCTTCATCAGTGTATCTTCATCAGTGTATCTTCATCAGTGTATCTTCATCAGTCTATCTTTGTCATCAGTCTATCTTCATCATCATTGTATCTTCTTCATCATTGTATCTTCTTCATCAGTGTATCTTCATCATCAGTGTATCTTAATCATCAGTGCATCTTCATCAGTGTGTCTTCATCAGTGTATCTTCGTCATCAGTCTATCTTCATCAGTGTATCTTCTTCATCAGTCTATCTTCTTCATCAGTGTATCTTCTTCATCAGTGTATCTTCATCAGTGTATCTTCATCAGTGTATCTTCATCAGTCTATCTTTGTCATCAGTCTATCTTCATCATCATTGTATCTTCTTCATCATTGTATCTTCTTCATCAGTGTATCTTCATCATCAGTGTATCTTAATCATCAGTGCATCTTCATCAGTGTGTCTTCATCAGTGTATCTTCGTCATCAGTCTATCTTCATCAGTGTATCTTCTTCATCAGTGTATCTTAATCATCAGTGTATCTTCATCAGTGTATCTTCGTCATCAGTCTATCTTCTTCATCAGTGTATCTTAATCATCAGTGTATCTTCATCAGTGTATCTTCGTCATCAGCCTATCTTCATCATCAGTGTATCTTCTTCATCAGTGTATCTTAATCATCAGTGTATCTTCATCAGTGTATCTTCTTCATCAGTGTATCTTCATTAGCATGTCTTCTTCATCAGCCCATCTTCTTCATCAGTGTATCTTCACGTTGTTTCTGGGTCCTGGACACTGATGTTTCAGCACCTGGACTTCATTTCCAGCCCCATTGGAAGCAGCAAGTGGCTGCTGACATTAGATTGACCCAATTTTCCACCAAATAAGTCAAACTCTTATGTATTTTGTGAACCGACAGAGAGTATTATTATGTATGTACACACACCTTATTTGGTGTGTGTGTAGTTGGATAAGTGGATTTTATTGCTATTTTCTTTTCTATGTCTGCTACCATTTTTAAAAATGCACATGGAATTGCTTTATAGCAGGATATGATAATGGGCTTTGAGAAACCACTGTTTGAGAGTGTGGCATAAAAGGTTTGTGAGTACCATTGAAAAGTTTGTAGGATTCCATTCATATAATTTATTAAACTAAATGAACAGTGCTTTATTGTCCTATTTGAGGCAATTTAACAATCAGTCACATTTGAAGTTCTAAACTGTTTGAAAACATTGTTTTTTTTTGCAAACCAAAGCAAAGAGACTGGTAGACGGTATTGAGAATTGATTACTATAATATCAGCAGATGTCCTGTGATGTTACAACTCAAACAGTCCTCTCATTTCATACAATAACACATTGTGTGTCACTGCACTCCAGTGTACTACAGAGGTAGTGCTGCACTGTCGCAGGTGCCTTGTTTCGGATGAGATGTTAAACCAAGGCCCCGCCTGCCCTCTCAGGTGGATGTAAAAGATCCCATGGCACTATTTCGGAGAAGAGCAGGGGAGTTCTCCCCGGTGTCCTTACAAATATTTACCCATCAATCAACATCACTAAAACAGATTATCTGGTCATTATCACATTGTTGATTTTGGGAGCTAGCTCTATGCAAATTGTCTGCCGCCATTCCTACATTACAACTTCAAAAGTACTTCATTGGCTGTAAATCGCTGAATTTCCTGCCCAGCAGCCGGCCAGTCTCTCAATCTGGTCGGCTGCCTACCGAGAATTGGAGTAACTGCAGCAGGACATCCGCCTTCCCGGCACTTCCGAGTTTTGTAGACTGCAGGATGATATCAATGGACAGGTCAGGTGGGCAGAAAAGTGGCCAATGGAATTCAAACTGGAGAACTGTGAGGTAATGCAATTGGGGAGGGCAAACTAGGCAAGGGAATACACAATAAATGGGAGGAAACTGAGAGGTATAGAGGACGAGAGGAACCTTGGAGTGCATATCCACAGATCCCTGAAGGTAGCGGGACAGGTAGGTAAGGTGGTTAAAAAGGCATACAGGATACTTTCCTTTATTAGCCGAGGCATAGAATATAAGAGCAGGGAGGTTATGCTGGAACTGTATAAAACGCTAGTTAGGCCACAGCATACAGTTCTGATCACCACATTACAGGAAAGATGCGTTTGCACTGGAGAGGGTACAGAGGAGATTTACGAGCATGTTGTCAGGGCTGGAGAATTTTAGCTATGAGGAAAGATTGGATAGGCTGGGGTTGTTTTCTTTGGAACAGAGGAGGCTGAGAGGTGATTTAATTGAGATGTACAAAATTATGAAGGGCCTGGATAGAGTGGATAGAGAGGACCTATTTCCTTAGAAGAAAGGTCAATAACCAGGGGGCATAGATTTAAAGTAATTGGTAGAAAGATTAAAGGGGAGCTGAGGAAAAACTTTTTCACCCAGAGAGTGGTGGGGGTCTGGAACTCACTGCCAGGAAGGGTGGTAGAGGCAGTAACCCTCATCTCATTTAAAAAGTACCTGGTTATGCACTTCAAGTGCAGTGACCTACAAGGCTACGGACCAAGTGCTGGAAAGTTGCATTAGGCTGGGTGACTCATTTTCACCCGGCGTAGATATGATAAGAACATAAGAACATAAGAAATAGGAGCAGGAGTAGGCCATATGCCCCCTCAAGCCTGCTCCGCTTTTAATCAGATCATGGCTGATCTTCGACCTCAACTCCACTTTCCCATCCGATCCCCATATCCTTTGATTCCCCTAGAGTCCAAAAATCTATCCATCTCAGCCTTAAATATATTCAATGACTCAGCATCCACTGCCCTCTGGGGTAGAGAATTCCAAAGATTCACAACCCTCTGAGTGAAGAAATTCCTCATCTCAGCCTTGAATGGCCGATCCCGTATCCTGCGATTATGCCTCCAAGTTCTAGACTCGCTAGACAGGGGAAGCAATCTCTCAGCATTTACCCTGTCAATCCCCCTCATAATTTTATATGTTTCAATGAGATCACCTCTCATTCTTCTAAACTCCAGAGAGTATCGGCCCATTCTACTCAACCTCTCTTCATAGGACAACCCTCTCAACCTAGGAATTAATCTTGTGAACTTTCGTTGCACTGTCCCTAAGGCAAGTATATCCTTCCTTAGATAAGGAGACCAAAATTGCACACAGTACTCCAGGTGAGGTCTCACCAATGCCCTGTACAACTGTAGTAAGACTTTCTTACTCATACTCCAAACTCCTTGAAATAAAGGCCAACATGCCATTTGCCTTCCTAATTGATTGCTGTACCTTCATACTAATTTTTTGTGTTTCTTGTACGAGGACACCGTAGTCTCTCTGAACACCAACATTTAATAATTTCTCACCATTTTAAAAATATTCTGTTTTTCTATTCTTCCTACCAAAGTGGATAATTTCACATTTCCCCACATTATACTCCATTTGCCACCTTCTGCCCACTCACTTAACCTGTCTTTGCAGACTCTTTGTATTCTCCTCACAGCTTTCTTTCTCTGTAAGATGGGCCGAATGGCCTCCTTCTGTGCCGTAAATTTGCTGTGATTCTGTGAAAATAGTGACACCGCCTACCTCCTCTGAACAGAGGAATTTGTGGTTTGCACATCAGTGGTGGGAATTGTAGGGATGTGCTTAAAGTAGTTTCTTCAAATTAATGTTGGAAAAAATAAGTAATTGAGCTGTGCAACATTTTTTTATTATTCGTTCATGGCATGTGGGCGTCACTGGCGAGGCCGGCATTTATTGCCCATCCCTAATTGCCCTTGAGAAGGTGGTGGTGAGCCGCCTTCTTGAACCGCTGCAGTCCGTGTGGTGACGGTTCTCCCACAGTCCTGTTAGGAAGGGAGTTCCAGGATTTTGACCCAGCGACGATGAAGGAATAGCGATATATTTCCAAGTCGGGATGGTGTGTGACGTGGAGGGGAACGTGCAGGTGGTCTTGTTCCCATGTGCCTGCTGCTCTTGTCCTTCTAAGTGGTAGAGGCCGCGGGTTTGGGAGGTGCTGTCGAAGAAGCCTTGGCGAGTTGCTGCAGTGCATCCTGTGGATGGTACACACTGCAGCCACAGTGTGCTGGTGGTGAAGGGAGTGAATGTTTAGGGTGGTGGATGGGGTGCCAATCAAGCGGGCTGCTTTATCTTGGATGGTGTCGAGCTTCTTGAGTGTTGTTGGAGCTGCACTCATCCAGGCAAGTGGAGAGTATTCCATCACGCTCCTGACTTGTGCCTTATAGATTGTGGAAAGGCTTTGGGGAGTCAGGAGATGAGTCACTCGCTGCAGAATACCCAGCCTCTGACCTGCTCTCGTAGCCACAGTATTTATATGGCTGGTCCAGTTAAGTTTCTGGTCAATGGTGACCCCCAGGATGATGATTGTGGTGGATTCGGCGATGGTAATGCCGTTGAATGTCAAGGGGAGGTGGTTAGACTCTCTCTTTTTGGAGATGGTCGTTGCCTGGCACTTATCTGGCGCGAATGTTACTTGCCACTTATGAGCCCAAGCCTGGATGTTGTCCAGGTCTTGCTGCATGCAGGCTCGGACGGCTTCATTATTTGAGGGGTTGCGAATGGAACTGAACACTGTGCAATCATCAGCGAACATCCCCATTTCTGACCTTATGATGGAGGGAAGGTCATTGATGAAGCAGCTGAAGATGGTTGGGCCTAGGACACTGCCCTGAGGAACTCCTGCAGCAATGTCCTGGGGCTGAGATGATTGGCCTCCAACAACCACTACCATCTTCCTTTGTGCTGGGTATGACTCCAGCCACTGGAGAGTTTTCCCCCTGATTCCCATTGACTTCAATTTTACTAGGGCTCCTTGGTGCCACACTCGGTCAAGGGCAGTCACTCTCACCTCATCTCTGGAATTCAGCTCTTTTGTCCATGTTTGGACCAAGGCTGTAATGAGGTCTGGAGCCGAGTGGTCCTGGCGGAACCCAAACTGAGCATTGGTGAGCAGGTTATTGGTGAGTAAGTGCCGCTTGATAGCACTGTTGACAACACCTTCCATCACTTTGCTGATGATTGAGAGTAGACTGATGGGGCGGTAATTGGCCAGATTGGATTTGTCCTGCTTTTTTGCGGACAGGACATACCTGGGCAATTTTCCACATTGTCGGGTAGATGCCAGTATTGTAGCTGTACTGGAACAGCTTGGCTAGAGGCGCAGCTAGTTCTGGAGCACAAGTCTTCAGCACTACAGCTGGGATGTTGTCGGGGCCCATAGCCTTTGCTGTATCCAGTGCACTCAGCCATTTCTTGATATTACGTGGAGTGAATCGAATTGGCTGAAGACTGGCTTCTGTGATGGTGGGGATATCAGGAGGAGGCCGAGATGGATCATCCACTCGGCACTTCTGGCTGAAGATGTTTGCAAACGCTTCAGCCTTGTCTTTTGCACTCACGTGCTGGACTCCGCCATCATTGAGGATGGGGATGTTTGCAGAGCCTCCTCCTCCCATTAGTTGTTTAATTGTCCACCACCATTCACGACTGGATGTGGCAGGACTGCAGAGCTTTGATCTGATCCGTTGGTTGTGGAATCACTTAGCTCAACATATTAATGCATAGAATGTAAAGTAATTCTCTTCAAGAAAAGAGAATACATACATATATTTTGTGGAGTCACTGTACAGCTTTGTCACATGAAATGTGCAGGAGAATATATTGGCACATTTAAGGTTGTACCCATGCTGGGAACTATGCACTATTTGAGAAGGCGCAGATATAATTTGATGACAGTCCCTCGGCTTTTCCTGGGTCAGAGGGATATCGAAGGTTCTGCCTACTTGCAAGGTAGGGTGACTGCCCTTTGTGAGCTCCAGCAAGGGATTGTTAGTTTGCTGTCCCATTCTGACGACCTGGGGAGATGGTCTATGTGTGTTTGAGAGGCGTCAGAAAAGAGCGCCAGACTGCTTTGCACCTTTTCAGTTCCTAGTGGAGTCCATGCATTACTTGCTCTGAGTGGCATGTGTCTCACAGAAGTTTCATCCATATATTTGCTATTTTATGGGTTGTGTTTCACCATAATTGGGGAATGCACCTTCCCACAATTAACAGTGACAGTTGCACTAGCCTGTGTGTTGTGGGGCTCAATCTCCAATGGGCAGGTCTGTCAGGCACACATCTGCCTGTGCAGAGGTACTCTTTATCATCCCCAGTAATGCTGCCCAGAATGATGTAAAGCTTTGAAATCCACCTAATATTTGACTGTAGGGCCTTAAAACTAAATGTTGATTATGGGTGCCAGTAAGATGCTTCCTATTGAAAGCTTGATATGATTTGGTTCCAAATATTTGACACAAATGGTAAACTTTAATGGCCCTGAAAATACAGTGTGGGATAACACTGTACAAATTCCCCACTCCACTATTTTTACATAGATGTTAACCTGTTTAAATGAAATGGGTAAATACCTCCACTGAAATAGCAGTGGAAAAAAACTTCCTATAAACACATTAAGTGTTCATACATGAATGTCCCACAGTACAATCCCAGGGGCCATATATCCACAAATGATTATCAGAAATTTGAAAAAGTACTTCAATATTCCACGAATGTGAATGGCACAATATTTTATCTACCTCTTAAAAGCTTAGTTGATGGAGGTAGGTTTGATTATGTAATCACAGGCTGGAATCTTGGTCTAAAATTACTTGGAAATTGGATTTGATTTAATGCAGTTGATTTTTTCCATAGTATGTTGGCAGGAATGTTGGATAGATCTTATCAAACCTGGTATTATGTGGGCTCTGCTGTCTGAAAGGCCTATACATTTCTTTGCAAAATTTACCGGAAAGGTTCAGAAAGTCTTAATAATGAAAGGCAGTGTTGGCTTAAACTTTCTGTTGAAGCTCTTGATTACTTTCCCTCAGGGTTCGCAATGTACAGTATGTAGAAAATGAGAGTCGACCTGATACTGCCTCGTGACACTATAGTCAGTGAACTCTGGCCAACCTCCTAATTATGGGTTGAGGTAGACTGTCAAATAAGTAAGTACATGACTCCACATTGCTTTGTGTGTTTTGCATCGTGCCTATACAGATAACTGTTGGAAGATGAGGCATTTTGGATGAAATCCAAGTTTAATTTGGTTTGCTCTGAAAAAGAACCATATTTATCAGCAGATTATGGGCTAAGATGATACTGCATGATATTGCCATTCAAATGCTAACGCATTAACACAAAGTTACCTTGTTCACTATTTTAAAAATTACATTACACCATTTATTCATAGGGGTTAACAGCCAGGGTTAAAGTAATGGATGATTAATGTGACACGAATGCTATAAATTTGAATTCTAGGCTATTAATTGAAATTCTTTATTAAATCTGCATTTTTGCTTTTAGTTTCTTGACCCCACAGTTTTTAATTTTTTTTTTTTGCATCCAGTTTTCTCCCCGTCCTTCCCCGGAGACACTGATTCATGTTGGGCTTGGGTTACTTTGATGCCAGCCAGCTCCCTGTGCCCCACCTAAGTGCCCATTCTTCGAACCTGTCCTCATGAGTGCTTCCCCAGCACAGGTCACTGGTTCAGGGTCACTGTAGGTAACTTTATAAACTCTAACACCATCTCGATTGAGATCAGCTAACTCAGCACAGACTGCCAATTGAACCTGTGGCCTTCCTGCTCTGGAGGGTAATACCAAACTGGACAGGGCGTTTACTGCTAAGCAGTTGGGAGAGGATCCTACAATTTTTGTTAATAGAATCAGTCTTCGTCTAAAAAATAGTTTTGGCAATTTTCTACGTACCAGGGCTAACGCAAAAATTGGAATTGGGAAAATTAGGGGGACAGTTGGCCCTCAGGGTTCTAAGACCTTGCCCATACTGTATCTCTAAGCCCATGTTATTGCTGCATTGCCTTCTTTTCCTGCTGTTGGTATCAAGGAGAGACAGTTCCAGTATTCGAACCTTGCCTCTCTCTATCTTCTTAACCTCCAACACTGTCGTGCATACTTTCCTCCTCCCTGCATTTTTATTGTGTTAAAATTATGATTCATTACACCACCTACTACTCTACTGCATGTTTTCCTCAAAACTGTGTAATTCCTTGCCTCCCTCAGTCTTATCTTTTTACAATCCACAGGTCTTCAAACCTCAAGCTCGTTGTCACCAAAATAACCATATTTCTTGTATTACCTCATTCTCTCCAACTCTTTTTAACCTTAAATGTGCCATGCACATTGGGCCTTGGTCCTTCAACTAGATTTTTCAATTTAAAAAAAAACTCCTGAATTTGGTTCCTGACTACAACTCAAAGCTCCCAACTTGACAAATGAAGTTCATGAAAGATTAATTGTTTGTGACTCCAATTGTAAATCCAAAATATAAGACAGCCATTTTGTAATTGGCATTCGGGCTCCTAAGCCCTAATCATTAGTCCCTTTTGCCATTTTCCTTCCTCTAAGCTCTAATACTGTGGTAACAGAACCCAATAAAATATGAAGTAGTACAAATACTGCATTCCTTAATAGATTTACGCAATAAACTGTCAAACTTATGGGAGCCATTGGTTAGGCCTCAGTTGGAGTATAGTGTCCAATTCTGGGCACCACACTTCAGGAAGAATGTCTAGGCCTCGGAGAGGGTGCAGAAGAGGTTTACTAGAATAGTGCTAGAGATGAGGGACTTCAGTTATGTGGAGAGATTAGAGAAGCTGGGATTGTTCTCATTAGAGCAGAGAAGGTTAAGAGGAGATTTAATAGAGGTGTTCAAAATTCTGAAGGGCGTTGCTAGAGAGAAACTATTTCCACTGGCATGTGGGTTGATAACAAGAGGGCAAAAATTTAAGATAATTGGCAAAAGAACTAGTGGGGAAATCAGGAGAATTTTTGTATGCAGCGAGTTGTTATGATCTGAAATGCATCTGCCTGAAAGGGCGGTGGAAGTAGATTTAATAGTAACTTTCAAAAGGGAATTGGATAAATACTTGAAAAGGAAATTTTTGCAGGGCTATGGGGAAAGAGTAGAGGAATGAGACTAATTGGATAGCTCTTTTAAAGAGCTGGCACGATGAGCCAAATGGCCTCCTGCGCTGTATGTTTCTATAATGAACTCTCGATTTGAAATTATGAACTTTAAGCTTCTGCCCACGAAGACACCACCACTCTTAATTGCTCTCAGGTTGAAGCATAAAGGAGCCCATTGTGCCAACAGCAATTGGCTGGTATCGAGTTCAAGTGAATGGCCCAAAGTTCTGTGATTCTTTAAAATGAATAGAGCTGCAGGTGGCTCCTCCGTATAACTGGTGTTACTGGTGTGGCATCCTGAAATGGCGTTGTCACTGAGTCAACAAAGTCAACCGGTAATAGATATATTCAACTTTTCTTCAGGTAGAGCTGGGTGACGTACTTTGATCAGATTAGATTCCCTACGAGTAAAGAATCGGGTGTGCTCAAGCCATAATGTCTAATTAAATATCAGATTCTGTAGATCAGGATCATACATGTCTAAACATTGTCATTACTTACAATTTTTCCTGTGATATTTGATATTTCTTAAGTCCACTTCTGCTCCACCTGTATCTAATCTGTGCAATGGAAATTCCACTAATGAAAGCAATTGTGATGAAATAAGGGGTTGCAAATGTTTTATATTTCATGTACTTTTGAAATCCAGAGAAGCCAACTTGCCACATTCAATGGGCAGGTTATTGTGGTTTTTCAGTAAAATCCAACTGTGTGAATTTACTCTTATTTTCTCCCAAGTTTCCAAATGAGAAAATTCATACAGCTGATTTTACTAAACAACTATTGAGTCTCTGGTTTAAATACAACGAGTTGGTCCTTGCTGTTCAAACATCAGCCTTTATCTGTGTATTTATTTAATCAATTGCCTCCATGCAGCTGAAATACATTCTATCAGTGAGGACTTGAGGGCCTTTTTTATGCAGCATAGTAATTACAATGACTCTAGACCTCGTCTCACTCTGTCCTGCAGTCACAAAGCATTAAATGCTTGCTTCGAGTTTGCTATCTAAATTTAACGTGAAAGAAAATTTTTAGATTTGTCATTTTTATTTTGTACTTCACTGTCTCACAGTTTTTCCGAGCTTTAGCTCTGCCTTCAACAGGCCACGTACCAGCTATCTAACAGGCCATGTACCAGCTATCTAACAGGCCACGTACCAGCTGTCTATCAGGCCACGTACCAGCTATCCAACAGGCCACGTACCAGCTGTCTAACAGGCCATGTACCAGCTGTCTAACAGGCCACGTACCAGCTGTCTATCAGGCCACGTACCAGCTATCCAACAGGCCACGTACCAGCTGTCTATCAGGCCACGTACCAGCCGTCTAACAGACCATGTACCAGCTATCTAACAGGCCACATACCAGCTGTCTAACAGGCCACGTACCAGCTATCCAACAGGCCACGTACCAGCTATCTATCAGGCCACGTACCAGCTATCTAACAGGCCATGTACCAGCTATCTAACAGACCATGTACCAGCTATCTAACAGGCCACGTACCAGCTGTCTAACAGGCCACGTACCAGCTGTCTATCAGGCCACGTACCAGCTATCCAACAGGCCACGTACCAGCTATCCAACAGGCCACGTACCAGCTATCTAACAGGCCACGTACCAGCTATCCAACAGGCCACGTACCAGCTATCTAACAGGCCACGTACCAGCTATCTAACAGGCCACGTACCAGCTATCCAACAGGCCACGTACCAGCTATCCAACAGGCCACGTACCAGCTATCTAACAGGCCACGTACCAGCTGTCTATCAGGCCACGTACCAGCTATCCAACAGGCCACGTACCAGCTATCTAACAGGCCACGTACCAGCTATCCAACAGGCCACGTACCAGCTATCCAACAGGCCACGTACCAGCTATCTATCAGGCCACGTACCAGCTATCCAACAGGCCACGTACCAGCTATCTAACAGGCCACGTACCAGCTATCCAACAGGCCACGTACCAGCTATCCAACAGGCCACGTACCAGCTGTCTATCAGGCCACGTACCAGCTATCTATCAGGCCACGTACCAGCTGTCTATCAGGCCACGTACCAGCTATCCAACAGGCCACGTACCAGCTGTCTATCAGGCTACGTACCAGCTATCTATCAGGCCACGTACCAGCTATCTATCAGGCCACGTACCAGCTATCCAACAGGCCACGTACCAGCTATCTAACAGGCCATGTACCAGCTATCCAACAGGCCACGTACCAGCTATCTAACAGGCCATGTACCAGCTATCTAACAGGCCACGTACCAGCTGTCTATCAGGCCACGTACCAGCTATCTAACAGACCATGTACCAGATATCTAATAGGCCACGTACCAGCTATCTAAAAATCTTGTATTTAATAAAAGTAAGTTATCAAGCCAGTTTTTTATTTAGTATTTAAATTATTTTTGGTGCAGTGACATATATAAAGTTCATCTGGATTCAGAGCCCATAGAACATAAATTCTACTTATCTGGGGCTGAGGCTAAGTTGAAAAACTGTCATTGAGTGGCATAGTACATTGAGGTACAGCCATGTGACATGGAGTAGTAGAGTTAGGTTTATTTGATGCAATTGCAGATATCTAACTTGGTCACCTGGTATTGTGGGCTTTCTCCAGAGAGGGAGAGAATATCAAAGAGAGAGTCAACTGCTGTAGTGTACTTACTGGAAGTCAGCTAAAGAGCATCAGACAAAATCACTCAGAATGGGTTATCTACCTGTTCTTTGTAGTAGTCCATGGCACAGAACAACCTAAAGACGGAGAAAAAATTCCATCCATGGGGAGTCCATGTGATGTGAACAGATATTCTGTGACTCACCAGTGAAGCAGGCACAAACCACTCTAGGCTGCCTGGGAACCAAACATCATGAGTACATGTCTCTAAAGCAACTATACAATAAAGAGAAATTCCCCCAGTGATCAGAGATTTCTTTACCATTATCCTCCAGAGAGTTAGATGCTCCTGACCACCATAAAAGGCAACCCCCTTAGACCATTGTTAGATTATCCCTCAAACCATTGTTGGATTAGACACCTTGAACAAGCCTGCAAGAGCACCCCATAAAATCATGGAATAGACTTACACAAAACCAAAGCAACATAAGCAGCAAAGAAAAAAAAATCTCACCATCTGCCTGTTCCCTAAACCCGAGCTCAGTGAGACACATGGGGGATGAGCTCTTTTGGATGTGAAGCTGCCCGAATGGTGACATGTGCTTGTAGTATGGACACAAACCACTCAATGTTCATTACAGCCATCCTTGTGGCCCTCCTTAACAACACTGCCAATTTCATACTTATCTTCCACCAGTATGACAGAGGCTCAGTAGCAGCGCTCTCACCCATGAGTCAGAAGGTTGTAGGTTCAAGTGCCACTCCAGAGATTTGAGCACAAAATCTAGGCTGACACTCCAGTGCAGTACTGAGGGAGTGCTGCACTGTTGGAGGTGTCATCTTTCGAATGAAACGTTAAGCCAAAGCCCCGTCAACTAACATCACTAAAACAGGCTATCTGGTCATTATTGCATTGCTGTTTGTGGAATCTTGCTGTATGTAAATAGGCTGCCATGTTTCCTATATTACAACAGTGGCTACACTTCAAAAATAATTCATTGACTGTAAAGCACTTTGGGACCTCCTGAGGTTGTGAAAGGCACTATATAAATGCAAGTTTTTTCTTTCTTTCATCCAACTCCAAATGTTTGGATCTTGATTAATTCCAATTGGCACAACTGCAGAGAACCTGACAAGTTCTCCCTGAAACAACTGCTGCAAAGACATATCTATAGAACTAATTCAGTGCACTCCAAGCCATGCTCTTATGTAAACAATGCAATGATATTTTCACAGTCTGTGAATTCTATGATCATATTATGTAGAAGGCAAAAACTTCGCTTATGGGGTAGGGTTTCCTAGGTTAGATAGATTTCTAGACACAAAAGGCATCAAGGGGCATGGGGAGAGAACGGGAATATGGTATATTGAGATAGAGGATCAGCCATGATCATATTGAATGGCGGAGCAGGCTCGAAGGGCCGAATGGCCTACTCCTGCTCCAATTTTCTATGTTTCTATGTTACTTTCAACATTAAATCTCCTGTTCCATTACTCCTTTAGCAGGAACAATGGTTTGGTCTCTATCCCCTTTATCAGTGGTATTGATGGCTTCTTCTGCTTCAAATCTTTGTAGTTGTTTCAATCAATCTTTGTTTTAAATTTTGTGCTTATTAAGGTGAGAACTGATCAGTGCTAGGGCTAGTTAAGCTGGTCAGGTATAACGTGGATTAAAGATTTCCCTGCACTGCTCGAACAATATACCTTAACCATAACTTTGGAAAGAACACTCATCTTCCACCAGTATTCCTACTTCATTTCCCATGCCAACCACCCTTGCGACCTTCTTTAACAACGCTGCCAATTTATTACAATTAGTATTGAAACGTGGCAGCTGTTTGCTGTGGATTTGTGCCCAGAACGAACTAAATTGAGATTGACTGTGCTCATTTCACTTTAGACCTTTACAACAATCTGAGAGAAGAGACTTACACCTAATCAAATTGGGTTAAATTTGAAGCCATGTCTTGGAGATGAAGGGATTGTCTTCTAACTGCCATGCCTTTCTTTTCTCTGGTTTAGTCTTCATTTTACAGAATGACTCATCATCATGAAATATAAAACGAAAATATGGTGAGGTCCAACTGAACACACTCGCTGATCGAACACATTTTCACACTTAATTTCTTGCATATCATTGCTGTTTAATAATCATATACGCAAGGACCCCACAATTGTCATCTAGGGGACTTGCCTGTAAAATTAGTTAAAGGCCTAGGAACCCATTCCTTATTTTGTTCCTTCTGTTTCAGCACAGATAAACTAATCAAAAGAACTATAAGAATAAAAATTAGGGATGGAAAGTAGGTTTCATAAAATAAGGAGGGGGACAAGCATTAGGGTTTTAATATGTGTATAGTGTATATTATATATATGTTTATGTGTCAGGAGAAAAGAATCCATTTGTCAGGTAGAAATGTTAGGGAAATTTGTTTGATAGAGAGCAAACTGAAAACTAATGTCATATGTCTTCAATAATGGAATTCTAAAAGTAAATTGCAGAAAAAGCCACATCTAATCTCATTCAACGCATTGATGTGGTGCAGAAATGTTCCAGTTATAATGGAGGCTGTATTCAAAGATTAGGCGTTCCTGGCATAGTATCTGCTGTAAATTCTTTTCGGAAACACTTAACATGAAATTACAGTTTGAAAGTGTTTTTATTCTGTGCTAAAAGTGATTTAATGGCAAGTCTATACTGAACCCTCTTACTTAATCCTGAAATTCTCGAGATAACTGTGTTACGAGTAAATTCACTTCTTTGGCAAAACCACAAGCCTACTACTGACAGAATTCAAACTGACAAACATGACGGGGTAGCTGCTTTTCACAAAAGTTGCTTTGTTCTGGCTGTTCTCTCCTCTCCTCTACTGGGCTTGAAGTGGGGTTAAGTTGTGAACACATTTCACATCAGCATATAGTTTATTGCTGATATTTACATTGTATTGGAATCTGGGACATGACAGTTTTGGAATGCATATACTGTATCGGTTTGGACTGCAGCGGTTCAAGAAGAAGGCCCACATCATCTTTTCAGGGGCAACTGGGGATGGGCAATAAATGCCGACCTTGCCAGCAATGTCCACATCACGAGAATTAACTGAAAAAACTAAGATCAAAGGGGTTATCTGTGTAGAGCAGGTGACCAGGAATGAATGATGGAGATGTGGGATGGATAGATACTCTGGTGTTGTTTCTAGTTACCTTTGGGGATCAGGGAATATTTATGAAGAACTTTCTCTCAAGAGATTGAATAGATAAGATGGAGTCCATGGTAGGGTGATTGGACGAGGCCTGTAAAAAGAGTCATTATGAGGAGCCAAAGGCTCATTCCAGGCTTTCTTATACTCTTAAGCATGAGCCAATAGCTTTAGTTAGACAATAGACCCATTAGAAGGCACATGGTGCTTTGTTCAATTTTGAACTTATTCACTTGATGTCGCACTCCACGAGTTCAGCGTTGCTATGAAGCCGGAAGTGCTTTGCACCAATACTAAACTTGGACTGAAGTGGAGACGGTGTGGAGATCCAAACTGACTCTGAAGCAGAGTGAGTCTGTCTCCTCTGGTGAGTCTCACTCCACTAAATTCCTCTGTCAGGATGGACCTTGACACTGGATTCTGGCTGCATTTACACTATAACCACAGTTAAATGAAACCACTTCACACTGATGCTAGAGTTGCAGTGCAAGTGCACCCTTAGATTTTAATTTACTTTCTATTAACGCAAAAAGGAACAGGCCACAAACGCTGGAAATCTGAAATAAAACAGAAAATGCTAGAAATCCACTGCAGGCCTGTCAACATCTGACAAAAGAAGTTACTGTTTTGGGTAGTGACACTTCATTTGATTTTCTAGACTTTCAAAAATAGCTGCTCGCACACTCGCGAGTGTAAAACCATTAGCTGCTTCTTTGCACTGGTTTTCAGAGTTTTTGACTTACAATCTTTATCTATTCTCCTCTCTACTTTGGTCATTCCTATAAAGGGATTTGCCTGCCATTTCTCAGCTCCGACGAAAGGATCCCTACTTGATACTTCTCTCCTTTCAAGGACTTGCTGTGTATTTCAATTTTCTGTTTTTATTTTAACTCTCTTTACTAATAATCTTCGGACATGATGAACTTAATAGTTGCAATTCTTTGTCATGTTATTGTAGTTTCTGTAATCTTGTCCAGACCTCAAAGTTTGGAACAGTAGCATTGTTTGACACTGGTTAATGTGACCACATAGTTTCAATGCTTATTATACAATATTCAGCTGGCACACTCTGGATGCTACAACCCTCTGAGATCTCTGTGTTCCTTCAACTTTGGCCTCGTGTTCATCCCCCACTTCTTTCGCCCCAACATTGGCAGTCGTGCCTTCAGCCCTAAGCTCTGGAATTCCCTCCCTAAGCCTCTGCGCCTCTCCACCTCTCCTCCTTTAAGATGCTCCTTAAAACCTACCTCTTTGACCAAGCTTTAGGTCACCTTTCCTGATGTCTCCTTCTTTGGCTCGGTATCAATTTTTGTCTGATTGCGGTCCTGTGAAGTATCTTGGGGACGTTTTACTATGTTAAAGGTGCTATGTTATTGCAAGTTGTTGTTGTTATCTGAAATTAATATGGATAATGCTAACTCTGTATAAGTACATGTAGGACTTTAATGTCCAGAATGTTTTTGTGCCAGTTCATAATGAGATGATATTTCCAATTAAATATTAATGTGATTATCAATCACTGTTTTGTTTTTGACCTTTCCCAGCCCATAACTTGGAACATTAAGTTTTTGAACTGAAGCCCCTGGATACTAGAAAGTTGATCAGACTTCTGTCCACCTGTTAGCAGATTTCTGAATCTTTCTGTATTTGTTGACTTACTGTCATGTCGGGGATAATTTTAACCTTATCGGCCCATCAGGAAACCCATGGGATCGGGTGGAACGCCAGTTTTATACCCTGTCCGATATTACTCTCCACTGACATCAAAGGAGAATAAAATCAGACGGGGTGTAAAACCAGCCCTGCACCCGATCTCCTCAGTCTCCTGACGGGCGGGTTAGGATAAAATTGCTCCCATCATTTCTATTGCTGTAAACAAATATAAACAAAATTCTACAGGCCTTTGGCTCATTAATATTGTCTTTTGCAAGTTAGAAAATGGCTTTCCATTCCACAAACTGATACGTGCCAACTGAGCAGCAGTGTAGTCTAGCAACTGGAAGGATCCTAGCTCTTTGTTAAGGGTGCTGCACAACGAACCTTACTCAGTCCTTTCTATTCCAAACACCTGCTGATGTAGTTGACAGTCTGAGATTTCAACAGAAAAGATAAGGCAATGCGAGACTCTAGATTCTGTGCTGAGGATATCAAGTAACATTGTGAAATCAATCGGTGTAATTTGAAGTGCTTTTTCACCAACATAGTAATTACATTCCTCTGAAATTATATTGATGTGGAATGTAAAAGGAAATATTCACCAGGGTGACCTGTATACCTGGCATTCTATTGTCAAATACAGCCGATGATTATATATGTACAACAGCACAATTGTGTGTTAGCTGGAATTTAATTAATAATGAGTGTTCCAGTGGTCAGTCCACACCATGATGAACAATAGTACATGGCTCAAATCTCTGAATTGGGGATTTGGGGGACAGTGTTTGCTGTTTGATCTACATTGGGCTAAATATAATGGCTGTGTTATAATTTGCAGCTGTCCCTTGTAAACTTATTGATATGCTGAAGAATATCTATAAATGACTTCATTTTTTCTTAACCGTTGTAAACAGACTTTTAAAAAGTCAGCTCAGAAACCACAACTCTTTATGCATTGGCTTCTCAACTGAGGGATTAACATTTCAATCCAAGTTTCAAGTTGCTTTTGAACTCAAAAGTTATGTTTGGATTATCTGGAGGGATAGAGAGCACTGATGTCAACTCTGAGCTGCCCTGTGCTGTCTCATCTATTTGGTGTATCAGCCTGCCATTGTCCAGCCAGCCCAGGCACACGGAAACCCTTGGCCTAGGACTCACCCACCCATGGTCACACTCCCTCCCATGAGGTGGACGGAGGCTCTGCTCATTTTTGGCATCTATTCATTTATCCCTAATTCTCTCCCTCTGCTCCATTGCCATTCAAGAACCCCACACTGTTAAACTGTCTTCCTTCAGGTGGTAATACAGGGCAGGCTGATGACAGATGACTTTTGAACAAACTATGTCTTAATTGACTAACAGAAGGTGTGTTTATTGCGAGGCAAGATGAGCAGTGTCTTTCATCCCCACAGTGTGGAGCTGCACCTTGTAACTTGAATAAATTCAGTCTTTGCAATAGCAATTGAGTGTAAGGTACATTTCTGATCTCTGTGCTATCAAGTCAATGTGAAAATAAAATGACTTAAAGCAGCGCTTTTCAGTTTTAACTAAAAGCAAAGCGTTCTAATGTATATTTCTTCAATCACACCGTTGATGTGTGTGACATGACACAAATACTGGCACAGGCACGATGGGCCAAATGGCCTCCTTTTGTGCTGTATCATTCTATGGTTCTTTTGATAAACTAACTTCCTGGAGGGTTTGGAGGGGATTCTAGATTTGTGCAAAAGGCAGCATGTTGAAATTGTTCAGTTTGTTTATCTCACGCCAGGGAAGTTCTAGGATCTGGTTGATTGCATTTTGTCCATACTCACTTTGTGAGCTTTCCTTGTTTGATGACAGTTGTTGCTGCTGAGGTTGGTTCAGTGGAACTGGAGATGAGCTGATTAAACATACACAAGATATTGGAAATCTGTGATCTACAGATGAGCTCATAGTTTGAGTTGAAAATTGTTCAATATCTGTATGCGTGTGTGCTGCACTTTGAGAGCTGTAATTTAGTCAGTGAATGCAGTGTGCTCTCCACTTTGTTTTTTCCCGTGTTTAAACGTTGCTATTACTTTGACGGAATTTTTTCCCTTATTTCCAAGCTGGCACGGGGAAACATTACTGCCCATTCACATTCTGATTGGCCATAAGTGAGCCACAAAGTTGCCGCTTGTGGTCACTGATAGAATCATAGAATCTTACAGCATTGAAGGAGGCCATTCAGCCCATCGTGCCTGTGCCGGCTCTTTGAAAGAGCTATCCATTTAGTCCCACTCCCCTGCTCTTTCCCCATAGACCTGCTTTAAAGAAATGAGGGATGGGTTTGATTGCATTGCAATGTTAACAGAAGAAAGGATGCTGTTTTGTTTGGTTCAATTTTGAACATTTAGAAAATTATACTTTAATAAAGTAAAAGAAAATACTTGAAAGAAAATATTTCAGATTAAGTGTGAGGCAAAGGTGATCAATTGTACACTTGAAATTTCAGTGGTTTTCAAAATCGTGCAAGGTTTTGGGAAGGTCAATAGTGAAAGACCGATCTACTGGTTAGCGAATTGGTAATGGGGGGACACAGATATAGAAGAACGGAGGGGGAAGGTCAGAAGATATTTTTCCCCACACAGGTTATTAGAATGTGGAATGCATTACAACAAGTGGCTATTGAGCCAAAGACTATGAGATCATTTAAAAGAGAATTAGTTAAATATTTGAAAAGGAAAAACATAAAAAGACATGGGAAAATCGCAGGGAAATGGGATTAGAACAGACAGTTCCAGTTAAGAGCTAGCATTGATGTATGCATGATGAATTGAATGGCCTCCCTCAGTGCTGTAATGTCTATGATTCTATCTTGCTCTCTCTGTAGTCTCCTTACCTCTCACCTCTCTCACTTTCTTGCTCATTCTCCTTCTCTAGCATTCACTGTGTGTTTCAGTTTATCTTTCTTTCTCATTGCAGCACTTTCTCTCTTGCTGACTCACTTGCTCTCTCCTTCCAGCATGTGTCTCACACTCTCCACAGTACTTTTCACGCTCTTTAGTTCCCTTCCTGCCCATTTTGGCTCTCACACTTGGTTCTGGGTTCCACCCTTCCTTCATTGATGGGGTCACCTCCACTTCCTCTCAATCTGCAAACACCCACCATCAGTCAGATAATGATCCAATACCGTATTCTAAAACTGTTAACCCAATAACCTCACAATTCTGTCTTCAGCTTCTCTTGCTGGGCAGTACATGAAATATCCTATTACATTGGTCCATTTATTTTCTTATTCTCAACCAACGCACTTGGGAAGCATTCTGTGCATTCCATCGATTGCTCTCTTGTTATGTCTGGAACTGAGCAGTGATTACTTGCAGATGACAATTCTAGATGACAGTTTCTTTGCTGAGTGGAGAAAATTGCTATGTTTCTATAAATTGTGGCTGAAGTTTACATTATAACGTGGTTCTCCAAATACCAGTCATGCGTGAGGTAATAGAAGTATTGCACTCGTTTGACCTGGGTCCTTCGGCTTAGTTTCAATTCACTCCCCTTGTTGTAGTTACAATACTCATGAGGGACTACAGCTCTAGAGAAATATTCCTACCTGTGGTGTAACACTTCCAGAATTACCCACTGGTTTGACTCCATCCTGGATCTGGAGCAAGCATCATGTAGGATGCCAATCTGTAACTGCAGCTAGCCAAGGTATTTTCTTGCCTGAGACAGCTGTCTGAGCCAAAGCAAGGTACAATTAAGTATTAGACTTGGCGTTTAAGAAGATTGACGATAAGAATTCTTCTGGCCGCTATGTGTAACCACATTGCAAACGAGATTAAGGTTTCCTCTGTTCAGCATTTCTCACAAAATCATAAATACATTCTTTTACAGCATGTTTACAATTTTGATAGAAATACTGATCAGAGATGATCTTCATGAACACAGGAATGATGGGGCAGCCCATAGTAACCAGAAGAATTCTTGCCCCAATGAGTTCTATAGTTTACTTTTCTCGCTACACACTGGGTGGAGGGGTTGGGTGGGTGTCAACATGATGCATTGTGATTTTTTTTTACACTAATGATGATCTGGTTTAATTAAAGCTTATAAACTGTAACATGAGTAAAGCTGGAGAGCAGTGTGGTGATACATTAATCTATTCATATTAAGAATGTTGAAATAAATTCTGCCTCAGACCTTATTCAATCTGTCTCATCGCACAAAGAATTTAAGGGGAAGGTTTCAAGGCAGATTTATTCTGAAGACTTTTCTTGCTCTGCTCCTTTTGTTAAAATGAAATCTGCCTCTAAATTACCTTTTAAGAAAGCACGCGTTAACAAACCTTTCCTTGTTGTAGGTAAAACCACTTTTACATGTGGCAGGTCAGAATATCGAGATGAGGGCGAAGGAAGAGGAGCTCCAACTAGCTATTGAAAAAACAGATAAACTTGCCCTGCGGATTCAGGAGCTTGAGCAGAAGAATGCTCAGCTCGTTCAGGAGAAGAGTGCTGTAAGTTCATTGTATGTCAAATTTAGCGTGCTTGATAAGCGTGTCACAGAAAAACAACAACCTTGTCAACTGTCTATCTTTTAAAATCACAAAATATGTAAACCCCTTGTGAAAGTTAAGTGACCAAAAGTGTATTTAATGAATTCTGACAACTAATTGGAGAGACATTATGTGCACAGTCTTTTAACCTACAGTGCTTCATAGTCCTGTTTTATTTGCTGTTCAGAGAAGTGGCTCAGTAAGCCATCGACACAGGGTGTTTGGACATAACCCCAGTGAGTCACAAGTTTAAATATCAGACTTGATTTGTATTTGCATTCACTAATGTTCACTGCATTAGCTTCCCCTCCCCTACCTCCCAATTGTCTCACAATTGGCCCCCCTCTCCTCTCCTGACGACGCCAACCCATATTAGGACACTGTTCTATGGGCACCGGCAACTCTGCAGTGCCTTATCCCAAGTGGCCATTCTTTATCTGTGAACCTAGATGTGTGGACAGGCTGGAAGGGCATCATATACTGATCCTGACCCTGTCTTCACCTGATGACCAAACCTTCAGGTATATAGAACGCTTCTGATTTTTCTATCCCTTCGATGAGGCTAATTGCAGTGCCTTTATTACTGCCCTGGCTGAGACCAGAAAGTCCAGCACAAGCCATGGTTCAAATCTGGAGCCTTTTTGGCCCATGTTATGTATACCACATCAAGAAGTGCATTAACCCAGTAAGCCATTGTGGGAGCCAATTGTAAAATGTTTGTTTCCGTTTAGGTTGCCAGCCTTGGCTCAGTTGGTAGCACTCTCACCTTTAAGTCAGTAGGTTGTGCATTCAAACTCCATTCCAGAGACTTGAACACAAAATTCAGGCTGATACTTCAGAGCAATACTGAGGGAGTGCTGCACTGTCGGAGGTTCTGTCATTCAGATGAGGCGTTAAACCAAAGCCCCGTCTGCCCTCTCAGGTGGACGTAAAAGATCCTATGGAACTATTGGAAGAATAGCAGGTCCTGGTATCCTGACCAATACCTAGCCCTCAATCAACACCACTAAGATAGATTATAAGAACCTAAGAACATAAGAAATAGGAGCAGGAGTAGGCCATACGGCCCGTCGTGCCTGCTTTGCCATTCAATCTGATCATGGCTGATCTTCTACCTCAACCTTTCCTGCCTGATCCCCACATCCCTTGATGTCCCTAGAGTCCAAAAATCTATCTATCTCAGCCTTGAATGTACTATCCTCAGCCGTCTGGGTAGAGAATTCCGAAGATTCACAACCCTCTGAGTGAAGCAATGCCTCCTCATCTCAGTCTTAAATAGCCCACCCCTTATCCTGAGACTATGCCCCCTAGTTCTAGACTGTCCAGCCAGGGGAAATAACCTCTCAGCCTCTACCCTGTCAAGCCCCTGGTTATTTACCTCATTGCTGTTTGTGGGACCTTGCAGTGTGCAAATTGACTGCCATATTTCCCTACATTACAACAGTGACTGTGCTTCAAATAGGAACTTCATTGGCTGTGAAGTGCTTTGGGACATCCTGAGGTCATGAAAGGTGCTATATAAAAGCAAGTTCTTTCTTTCGCCTTCTTTCTTTCTGACTTGAGTGCTAGATCAAGAACAGTGTCACACTCAGAAAACCTGGCAGGACCTTTTTGCCGCTTCATGCCCCATCATGACTGAAGGACAGTTTTTGGGACCGATAAGGGACTCGAGAAGTGAATAGTATTTGTGTATTATTAAGTCTAAGGGTTAACCTAAAATTTCCATTTGTTGCTTCTGTCTATTTTTTGGGAAGACTGCAATTAACGGCATTACCAGAGGAAAAGGTTTAAAGAGTTACTATCTCTGACAATGTGCGGGAACTGGAATAATATCAGCAGAGATACAAGCCCTGAGATTTTTCAGGTCGGTACCCCAGTGGTTATGCCAGAATCACACCTGATCGTGCTCTCCAGTGCTGATCCTATCGCGGTTTGAGGGGCCAGTGGAAAGGATTCTCATTGACATGGGGCAGGTGGGTGCAAATGCCACTTCAGATGAATCTCTGGCACTTGTTTGCCCAATGCCTGCAGAAACTTTGGCATGCTTGTGGTGGGGGATGGGGTGTGGGGTGGTGGGAGGGGAAATGTGCAGGCAGTTGTCCATCTCCCAACCCTAGCAATCATCTTATCGGTCCCCCTGAGGAAGGGGGCCAGTCTCCCAAAAAAACCTTGGTGGTCTTCAGGGGCCTAGACCATTTACTTGGCCTGGATCCCATCTGTAGGGCCCACCTACACCCCTGAGAGGCCTGTATGCCTCAACAGACTTGGCATACCGGTCATCACACAAATGCCAGGTCCCATCGGTGGGGAAGGAGCGGGTACCACCAGCTTAAGACATGCTTGACCCTGGCCCTGCCCTCTGTCTTTTAGGGGGCGGACTGAGGAAACTCTTGCCGCAGTTAAGGCGAGAGATCAGAGGAACCCCTGTGGAATTGAGCCTTTAACCTAACACTCGAGCCTTTTCAGCTGTGTAGATTTTTAAAGCTGCACTGTTTTCATATAAGTGTTTGTGACAGTTGTGTTCATGTTTTGGAGAGGGAGACGAACCAAAAGGGCCTCAATCACTTTCATTACAACAAGTGACCTAAACGTGGCTTCAGCTGCGTGTTTGACTTGCGATGCAAGGAAAAGTGGAAATCCAGTGACTGGGAGAGCTTTAAAAAGCAACCAAGGGATGCAAAGACAGCAATAGATAATGAAGCAGTCCGTGCCTGCATGCAGCAAGACCTGGACAACATCCAGGCTTGGGCTGATAAGTGGCCAGTAACATTCGCGCCAGATAAGTGCCAGGCAATGACCATCTCCAGCGAGAAAGAGTCTAACCACCTCCCCTTGACATTCAACAGCATTACCATCGCCGAATCCCCCACCATCAACATCCTGGGGGTCACCATTGACCAGAAACTTAACTGGATCAGCCACATAAATACTGTGGCTACACGAGCAGGTCAGTGGCTGGGTATTCTGCGGCAAGAGAAAATAATGGGACTTAAGATAAACAAATCTTCAGGATCTGATGGTTTCCACCCCAGGGTATTAAAATAAATAGGTGAGGAAATTCCAGGTACATTAGTCATAATTTTCCAAAACTCTTCGAAAATTGTGCCTTGGGTTTGGAAAATTGCAAATGTCACTCCGTTATTTAAGAGAGGGAGGGAAAAACTGATGAAACTACAGACCTGTCAGTTTAACATTGGTTGTGGGGAAGTTACTGGAATCTATCATTAGGTACAGGGTGACTGAGTACTTGGACAAATATGAGTTGATCAAAGAAAATCAGCATGGATTTATGAAGGGTAGGTCATGTCTGACTAATCTAGTTGAATTTTTTGAGGAGGTCACTAACATGGTGGACAGGTGAATGTTTATGGATGTTGTCTATATGGACTTCCAGAAGGCATTTGATAAGGTTCCACACAAGAGATTATTAGCAAAGTTGAAAGCGCATGGAATTGGAGGTAACCTTAGGACTTGTGTTGGTAATTGGTTGGGAGGTAGGAGAGGGAGAGAGAGAGAGAGAGAGAGAGTGGGGATAAAGGAAATGTACTCTGATTGGCGGGATGTGACAAGTGGTGCTCCCCAGGAATCTGTACTGGGGCCTTAGCTTTTCACCATATACATCAATGACTTGGATGAAAGAATAGAGAGTTGTATATCCAAGTTTGCAAATGACATTAAGCTGGGAGGAACAGAAAATTATGTAGATGGGAGTGGGAAGTTACAAAGGATCATGGACAGATTTAGTTAGTGGGTAAAACTGTGGAAGATGGAGTTCAATTTGGGGAAGTGTGAGGCCATCCACTTTGGATTTAAGAAACACAAATCGGAATATTTTCTTAATGGTGTGGAACTGTGGAGGAGCAAAGGGATTTGGGTGTCCAGTAACACAAATCACTAAAAGCTAGTGCACAGGTATAAAAAGTAATCAAAAAGGCTAATGGAATGTTGGCCTTTACCTCAAGAGGGCTGGAATACAAAGGGCAAGAAGCTATGCTTCAGTTGTATAGTGCCTTGGTCAAACCCCATTTGGAGTACAGCATTCAGTTTTTGGCACTGCACCTCAGAAAGATATATTAGACTTCGAGGGGGTACTGTGCCGATTCACCAGAATGATACCAGGGGTTAAAGGTTAAATTATGAGGACAGATTGTGTAAACTTAGCTCATATCCAACTGAGTTCTGAAAGTTGAGAGGTGATTTAATTGAGGTGTTTAAAATTATAAAGTGATTTGATAGGGTAGATACACAGAAACTATCCAAAACAAGGTAGTATAATCTTAAAATTAGAGTCAGACCATTTAGGCATGAAATCAGGAAGCACCTTTTCATGCAAGGGTAGAAGAAATCTGGAACTCTCTCCCGCAAAAGGACTGTGGATTTGTTTTTATTCGTTCATGGGATGTGGGTGTCGCTGGCAAGGCCGGCATTTATTGCCCATCCCTAATTGGCCTTGAGAAGGTGGTGGTGAGCCGCCTTCTTGAACCGCTGCAGTCCGTGTGGTGAAGGTTCTCCCACAGTGCTGTTAGGTAGGGACTTCCAGGATTTTGACCCAGCGACGATGAAGGAACGGTGATATATTTCCAAGTCGGGATGGTGTGTGACTTGGAGGGGAACGTGCAGGTGGTGTTGTTCCCATGTACCTGCTGCTCTTGTCCTTCTAGGTGGTAGAGGCCGCGGGTTTGGGAGGTGCTGTCGAAGAAGCCTTGGCGAGTTGCTGCAGTGCATCCTGTGGATGGTACACGCTGCAGCCACAGTGCGCCGGTGGTGAAGGGAGTGAATGTTTAGGGTGGTGGATGGGGTGCCAATCAAGCGGGCTGCTTTGTCCTGGATGGTATCAAGCTACTTGAGTGTTGTTGGAGCTGCACTCATCCAGGCAAGTGGAGAGTATTCCATCACACTCCTGACTTGTGCCTTGTAGATGGTGGAAAGGCTTTGGGGAGTCAGGAGGTGAGTCACTCGCTGCAGAATACCCAGCTTCTGGCCTGCTCTTGTGGCCACAATATTTATATGGCTGGTCCAGTTAAGTTTCTGGTCAATGGTGACCACTAGGATGTTGATGGTGGGGGATTCGGCAATGGTAATGTCGTTGAATGTCAAGGGGAGACTCTCTCTTGTTAGAGATGGTCATTGTCTGGCACTTGTCTGACACGAATGTTACTTGCCACTTATCAGCCCAAACCTGGATGTTGTCCAGGTCTTGCTGCAAGCGGGCACAGACTACTTCATTATCTGAGGGGTTGCGAATGGAACTGAGCACTGTGCAATCATCAGCGAACATCCCCATTTCTGACCTTATGATGGAGGGAAGGTCATTGATGAAGCAGCTGAAGATGGTTGGGCCTAGGACACTGCCTTGAGGAACTCCTGCAGCAATAACGGGGACTGAGATGATTGGCCTCCAACAACCACTACCATCTTCCTTTGTGCTAGGTATGACTCCAGCCACTGGAGAGTTGGGCCAATTGAAATTTTCCAGATTGAGATCGATAGATTTTTGTTAGGTAAGGGTGTCAAGGGATAGGGAGAAAAGGTGAATAAATGGAGTTGAGGTACAAATTAGCCGTGATCTGATTGAATGATGGGACAGGCTCAATGAGCAGATTGGCCCACTGCCATTCCTATCTTTGTGAGCAATTGAGAACAAAGCTTGTTGAAAACTTTTGACAGCCGTGGCTCAGTGGTAGCACTCTCGTCTCTGAGTCAGCAGGTTGTGGGTTCAAGTCCTACTCCAGAGACTTGAGAAAAAAAAATCTAAGCTGACACTCCAGTGCAGTGCTGAGGGAGTGCTGCACTGTTGGAGGTGCAGTCTTTCAGATGAGATGCTAAACCGAGGCTCCGACAACCCTCTCAGGTGGGAATGTATCTACAAAATGTAAAAGAAACGATTAGTGAAGACAAATGTCGGTCCCTTAATGTCAGAAACGGGAGAATTTATAATGGGGAACAAGGAAATGACAGAGCAATTAAACGAATACTTTGGTTCTGTCTTCACAGAAGAGGACACAAATAACTCCCCAGAAATGCTAGGGAACCAAGGGATTAGTGAGAAGGAAGAATTAAAGGAAATTAGTATTAGTAAAAAAATAGTGCTGGAGAAATTAATGGGACTGAAAGCCGATAAATCCACAGGACCTGATAATCTGCATCCCAGAGTACTAAAAGAGGTAGCCATGGAAATAATGGATGCATTACTTGTCATCTTCAAAAATTCTGTAGATTACAGAACAGTTCCTCCAGATTGGAGGGTGGCAAATGTAACCCCACTATTTAAAAAAGGAGAGAGAGAGAAAACAGGGAACTACAGATTAGTTAGCCTAAAATCAGTAATAGGGAAAAGCTAGAGTCTATTATAAAGGATGTGATAACAGGACACTTACAAAAGGGAAATCATGTTTGACAAACTTACTGGAGTTTTTTGAGGATGTAACTGGTAAAATAGATAAGAGAGAACCAGTGGATGTGGTTTATTTGGATTTTCAGAAGGCCTTTGATGAAGTCCCACATAAGAGGTTAGTGTGCAAAATTAAAGCATATGGGATTGGGGGTAATATACTGGCATGGATTGAAAATTGGTTAACAGACAGGAAACAGAGAGTAGGAATAAGTGGGTCTTTCTCGGGGTGGCAGGCAGTGACTAGTGGGGTACTGCAGGGATCAGTGCTTGGGCCCCGGCTATTCACAATATATATCAATGATTTGGATGAGGGAACCAAATGTAATATTTCCAAGTTTTCTGATGACACAAAACTAGGTGGGATCATGAGTTATGAGGAGGCTGCAAAGAGGCTTCAAGGCGATTTAGACAAGTTGAGTGAGTGGGCAAATACGTGGCAGATGCAGTATAATGTGGATAAATGTGAAGTTATCCACTTTGGAAGGAAAAACAGAAAGGCAGACTATTATTTAAATGGTGATAGATTGGGAAATGTTGATGTACAAAGGTACCTGGGTGTCCTTGTACACCAGTCACTGAAAGCAAACATGCAGGTGCAGCAAGCAGTTAGGAAGGCAAATGGTATGTTGGCCTTCATTGCAAGAGGATTCGAATACAGGAGCAAGGATGTCTTACTGCAGTTATACAGGGCCTTGGTGAGACCACACCTGGAGTATTGTGTGCAGTTTTGGTCTCCTTTCCAAAGAAAGGATATATTTGCCATAGAGGGAGTGCAGCAAAGGTTCACCGGACTGATTCCTGGGATGGCAGGACTGCCGTATGAGGAGAGCCTGTATCGACTCGGCCTGTATTCATTCGAGTTTAGAAGAATGAGAGAGGATCTCAATGAAACATATAAAATTTTGACAGGGCTAGACAGACTGGATGCAGGGAGGATGTTTCCCCTGGCTGGGGGGTCCAGAACGAAGGGTCACAGTCTCAGGATACGGGGTAGGACAGTTCGGACTGAGATGAGGAGAAATTTCTTCGGAAGTTGGTGAACCTGTGGAATTCTCTACCACAGAAGGCTGTGGAGGCCAAGTCACTGAATATATTTAAGAAAGAGATAGATAGATTTATAACCATAGAACCATAGAAAAGATACAGCACAGAAGGGGGCCATTCAGCCCATTGTGTCCACGCAGGCTCGAAGAACAACCAGGTGCCCATTCTAATCCCACCTTCCAGCACCTGGTCCGTAGCCCTGCAGCATACAGCACTTTAGGTGCAGGTCCAGGTCCTTTTTAAAAGAGTTGAGGGTCCCTGCCTTTATCACCAATTCGGGCAGCGAATTCCATACACCCAGCACCCTCTGGGTAAAAAAGATTTTCCTCATGTCCCCTCCAATCCTTCCGCCAATCAGCTTAAATCTATGTTCTCTAGTTCTTGAACTCTCCACTAGGGGAAACAGGTACTTCCTGTCTACTCTATCTGGGCCCCTCGTAATTTTGTACACCTCAATCAAGTCTCCCCTCAGCCTCCTCTGCTCCAAGGAAAACAACCCCAGCCAATCCAATCTCTCCTCGTAGCTGCAATTTTCAAGCCTTGGCAACATTCTTGTAAATCTTCTCTGCGCTCTCTCCAGAGCAATTACGTCCTTCCTGTAATGTGGTGACCAGAACTGTGCACAATATTCCAGCTGTGGCCTTACCAGCATTTTATACAGGTCCATCTTTACATCCCTGCTTTTATATTCTATACCTCGGCTAATAATGGAGAGCATTCCATATGCCTTCTTCACAACCTTATCTACCTGTACTGCCACCTTCAGGGACCTGTGCACATGCACTCCAAGGTCTCTCACTTCCTCTACCCCTCTCAATATATTCCCGTTTACTGCGTATTCCCGTTTACTGTTTGCCCTCCCTAAGTGCATTACCTCACAATTCTCCAGGTTGAACTCCATTTGCTACTTTTCCGCCCACTCCACCAACCCATTGATATCTTCTTGGAGTCTACAGCTATCCTCTTCACTATCAACTACACGGCCAATTTTTGTTTCATCTGCAAATTTGCCAATCATGCCCCCTACATTCAAGTCAAATCATTAATATATACCATAAACAACAAGGGACCCAACACTGAGCCTTGTGGCACACCACTGGAAACGGATTTCTATTCGCAAAGACATCCATCGACTTTTACCCTTTGTTTCCTGTTACTGAACCAATTTTGGATCCAATTCACTACATTTCCCTGTATCCCATGGGCTTTTACCTTTCTGACCAGTCTGCCATGTGGGACCTTGTCAAATGCCTTACTAAAATCCATGTAGGCAACATCCACTGCACTACCCTCATCAATCCTCCTTGTCACTTCCTCAAAGAATTCAATCAGATTTGTAAGGCATGACCTTCTCTGAACAAACCCATGCTGACCATCCCTGATTAAACCATGCCTTTCCAAGTGACAGTTTATCCTATCTCTCAGTATTGATTCTAATAGTTTGCCCACCACCGAGGTAAGACTGACCCTGCAGCATACAGCACTTTAGGTTTTTCCCTTGTACCCTTTTTAAACAATGGTACTATGTTTGCAGTCTTCCAGTCCTTCGGTACCTCCCCTGTATCTAGCGAGGATTGGAAAATGATCCTCAGAGCATCCATTATTTCCTCCCTGGCTTCCTTCAATAGCCTAGGAAACAATCCATTCATCCCTGGTAAATTATCAACTTTCAAGGATTCTAGTCCCTCTAGTACTTCCTCTCTCATTATGTTTACCTCATCCAATATTTCACACCTCTCCTCTTTAACTACTATGTCCGGATCACCCCTTTCCTTTGTGAATACGGAGATAAAGGAGTCAATTTTAGGATGGCCGAGTGGCTCCGTTCGTGGTGGGGGGGTGCCTAAAATTGGGGAATCCCGGAGCGGGTCCGGAGCCCAGCTCCAACCCGCTCCGGGATTAAAGCCGGCGGGATGACAGTTTAGATAGACCTCATTGGGAAGAGATTTTAGCAGGGATGTGATTTTGGACTCTCCTCAGCGTGTTTCCCATGCTGTGGGAAACACTCCCTGTTGTTGCAGACGTGTTTCAGTCAGCAGCCATTGGGAGATGCAGAGGATTCCTTGACAGTTGGGGGGAATACCTCATTCATTGCAGCAGGGCACTCTGTCACCTCAGACAAAGTTTTGCCTGCCACAGCATTGTCTCCACACTCAAAATTATTACATCATATCCTAAACTCTGCTCCAAACACATTTACCTACTTTTTGGACCCCCTCACTCTCACACCATCAGGATGGGGGGGTGGGGTGTTCCATAGGTGCTTTCATCACTCCATTGGAGGAAAAGCAACATCACCATCCTCGCCAGGCACGCCGTCCACCTCCGCCACGTGGAGCTACACAACACAATGCTGCGCAACAGGCACCTGCACAAAGTAGTCGTTCAACTACACATACACCCACTGTAGGGTGACCCAATGGGTGGCATCAAGGGTGTTCATGGCGAATCTCATGAAAGGGTCTTATTGCACAAGCCAGTCAAGAATGGTCAAGACGTGGCAGTAGTGGTGACAATATAATATGTAATATGAGTTGATCAGAAATCAAATATAAGTAAAAACCATGACAAACCCTCAAACACCTTTGTGCCTCCTCTTCATGCTCATCACATGTTTGCCTTATGCTTCCTACTACACATATGTGATGCATGCCCTGTGGCTGCAGCACAGGTAGTGGCAGGTGGGGTGAGGCTGACGGTGAAAGAGATGCATGAGAGGGTGAGTATGAGACAGAGCCATGAGATTGTATGAGGATTGGGTTGAGTGATAGTGGTGGGATGAGTACTGGGGAGGTGAGGAAATGCAGGTAAGATGAGGATGAGGGTTCACTGGGTGTGAGGAGTGATGTGATAGAGTAGTGTTGGCAGTGCAGAAGGAGATGTGGGGTGGGGGCAGTGATGTGGCAGACCGGTAGTGTCCATGACTTCCCACATAGTGCAGGAGGAGCATATCACGGGGGCGAGCTCTGCTGCCATGACTTGCCTTCGATTAAGCTCGTTAGTTACTCCCTTTAAGGAGTTTACTCCTTTAAATTACTCTTAATTTAGAGAATGTTAACTACTCCAGGGATCTTGATTCACTAAAAAACGCTACTTGCTATAGCTAAATTAAGTTTAGTTTTTTTTTTAATTTAGTTTTATGCTATAAGTTATTTAGCCCACAGTCCTAAGAAAGGAGTAAACAGAAGAGATACTCACCAGTTTTGTTTCTAGACACAAAAGGCATCAAGGGGTATGGGGAGAGAGCAGGAATATGGTATTGAGATAGAGGATCAGCCATGATCATATTGAATGGCAGAGCAGGCTCGAAGGGCCGAATGGCCTACTCCTGCTCCTATTTTCTATGTTCCTATGATGTGAAATATCCCATGGCACTATTTCGAAAAAGGTGGCCAATATATCCTGGCCAATATTTATCCATCGACCAACACCTATAAACATTTAATCTGGTCATTAACACATTGCTGTCTGTGGGACCTTGCTGTGCGCAAATTGGCTGCCGCGTTTCCTACATCACAACAGTGACTGCACTTCAAAAGTACTTCGTTGGCTGCAAAGCGCTTTGGGACGTCCTGAAGTTGTGAAAGGCACTATATAAATGCAACTTCTTTCTTTTTTCTCTGGATGCTAAAGTTCTTTAATTCATATTGCCAGCACTATTGGGTTTAGTGACTCCAGCAAGTCAGCATTCCCCCATGAAGCAGCGTAACCAGGCATTCACAGTGTGCACAAGTGTGTCCACTTTTTAATCCCCCAGGGCGGCAAATCAGCCATTGCAGAGTGAGTTTACACTGCAACAGTTTACTTACTGCTCCAAGGGATCTGGTCACGAGCTATTGCTTCTTCAGTCACTGATGTCCCTCCTGCTGATCCCAGCTGCAGGTCACACCTAACGCTGCTTTGTTCTATCACAGTCTCTGTGCTGCTAATGGATATTCCTGGGCGATGAACCGGGAACCCCTGCCTGCAGCACAGAGGCCAATCCCAGAATGAAACCGCAATGTCAGGTAGAAGGTGAACTCGAGACCAGCAGGAATCAGAATGCCAAGGAGGTAGAGAGGATCTGTGCACTGGAGGCAGCTGGAGGTTGGATGACATATGAACTGGAAGGAATGGTTTGTAGGGGGAGAGCGCTTGTGCAAATTGTGGCATGGGCAAGGGAGTTTGAGCCAGAGTGTCTCTGAACTGTGTGGGCGTTGAAGAGATGAGTGTCTCTCTGAAATGGGGGGAGAAGGGTAGAGTAAGAGAACACCTCTTTGAGCTGGGCCAAGGGGTTGTTGGAGGACGAGAATGTCTCTGCAAACTATGGGAGTGGTTGGAGAGAGGAATGCCCCGTGAACTTGGCAAGGTTGAGTGAGCTGGGGTGAAGAGGGAAAGAATGGCTTAGATTTGCCAATTCAGTGGGAATTCTGCTGGGACAAAGGTGGAGCAGGCTTTGGGCCCACCCAAAGACCCATAGCCCCCAATGCTCACCCTGGTAAATATCCTGGGCTCGACCGTATTTGCATAATTTTGGCAGGCTCCTGGCTGGATTTCCAGTGACATCGCCTCGAGAGTGGGGAAAATAGACATATGAACTGGAAGGAAGGGTTGGAGAGGGAGAGCGTTTGTGTGAATTGGGATCTGGGGAAGGGAGTTAGAGGGAGCGTGTCTCTGAACCTTCTGGGTGTTGAAGAGAGGAGTGTGTCTCTCTGAAATGGGGGGAATGAGATTAGACGAAGAAAATGCCTCTGTGAACTGGGGTGGGAAGCAGGGGGGTTGTTACTAATGTACTAATAAAGGAATATACATTGGAAGGCACTCGGTCAAATACGGGTGGCAGAGTCAATGTCCACCATCACTCAGAGGACAATCCTGGAAATGACAGTGATTGACGGGAAGCCAGTAGAATCCCTCCCCAGGTGATTTTCTGACACCCCACCACGACCCCCCCCACCCACCCCAATATAGGCAGTAAGTGGAAGCAAAATCTAATCCAATGTCACTTGGGGAAAGGAGAGGAGAGGCTGATCTGCTGGTTTACTGAATATGGATAATCCCGAATGTTGCCTATTTTTCCAATAATTTATTTTTAAGATTAAAAATCTACCAATTGCAAAGTTTTTTTTAAAAAAAGAAAAGGTTAAACTAAATTAGCAGAACCGTTTTAATGTCAAAATACAAAATGTTCCAAGGGACTGTGTGTCTGGACCCCTCCCCCGAGGGCCTGGGATGTTGGCAGAATGAATGCAGCACTTGGAAAGGGGGTGTGTGATTCTAAATTTGCTACCTGCGCCCTGCCCCATGAGGTGATTGGTGCCTCACAATTCAATCTTGCGTTTTTTTTTAAAACCACAAACACTGACATGAATACAGAGCCAAAGTCGATTGTAAATGGTGTCAGAACACTAATATCGATGGTGAAGCTCTGCATTTAAGGCGGGGGTTGGGTATAAATATTTCATAGGAGTGTATGTGCTGGAATTTTCCAGGGCCTCTGATTCGATGCAGGAGGTTGATTAGTTTAGCCGTATAAATGCGACTTAGTCTTGGTAAATGTTTAGGATTCCTCCGTTTTACAGCCGTGGTATCTGCGTACTGAGGTGACCTCAGGTCAGCAAAGTTAGCACAAGCGAATTGCTAAAGGTTGTAGAAAAAGCTATTAAATCCTAGTAATGCCTTACCTCCTTTGTGATTTAAAGCTGAACTCCGTGGCGGGGGGCAGCATTATGCTGCCTATTTTAGCAGCAAGGGCCGCATGCAGTCTCAAACGATAGCAGGATAAAGTCGGAAGCTCAAAATATAAATCTGAATATTTTGTGTTCTTAATGTTTACAATGTCTTTTTTTGATGATGCAAAACACATTAGTTGCATATTTGGGAGTTATATTTTTGCAGAATTTACTCTACTAAAATATATAATGATGTATAAACGAAGAAGATAATTTGCATTTATATAGCACCTTTCACGACCTCAGGATGTCCCAAAGCGCTTTACAACCATTGAAGTACTTTTGAAGTGTAGTCACTGTTGTAATGTAGGGAAACTTTACAATGTAGTACTAAGAACAGAGATGAGGGCCTGGAAATTCGATTGTAGTCACTGTTGTAATGTAGACAAATGCTGTTAGTTGCCAACTGCTAATATCACTATCATTATCAGTATAGTTCTTTTCTATGCTTTTCTCATATTTTTAAATTTTTGAATTATGCTTTTGTGGTAATTGTCTCTTCCCCTCCCCCCAACGTCGCAAGTTTAATTTCACAATATCCCTCATGGGAGTAAGTTGGTTTAGCATCTCCATGGATACGATCAGCACTGCTCCTGGAAGAATTAAGCAGTGCCAAAACATTATCTCCCAGGCTGTCCTTCCTCCCTTTTTCCCTCCCCTTTTGGACGACCTAGCTCTTTGAAGATCTTTCTATGAAATGCAGTGACTTCCTAATAGAAAAATTCTGTGACCTTCATACCATACCACAGTAATCGAATAGCAGTCCACACCCCTACTGAACACTGACTGGAGACCCGTGTGAAGAATGCAAACAGGAGTACAAAGGAACCTGTATTAAGACAGCCCAGCAGAGTCGGTTGCCTTGGAACCACGGTATATATGATGTGATCACTCATGGGTAATACAAGTTCTGGCTTTATTTCCAGTATTAACATAGTGGATGACTGGACTCGTAAAGCCCAAGGTAATTGTAGGGGGAAGTGAATCTCGCCTCTTGGTAAATATTTTAAATACTACTTAAAAATACTATTTCCTTATGGAAAGTTTTTTTTTAAGTTTAGCGTTATTTTCTATTTCTCTCTCAGAGGCCTACCATTTTGGGTCTCTGCACTCAACGGGGAGTTGTTCAACATTCATCAGCCACAAGACCCTCCAGAGGGAGTAACTTGGATTGGAATCTGTTCCGGTCCTGGGTGTCAGACAGTTAGGAGGCTTAGAGTTGGTAAACTTCAGTAACAGCTGTGATCCTGACTGACATCCATTCTGTTCCCGGATGCCAATCTGTTGGATCTTGTAGCTTCCTGTTGAGCACAGAATGATGGGTCTTCTCTTGATGGAGGTCTGGTTTAACACTTCTAATCCTAGCCACAGTTCTCCAATACTGGGGAGTGTGACTCCATTATGAAGTGGACGGTGCCCTGGTCCAAAGCTCAGGACGCTCCATTGATCTCATAACCTGTGCGCTCCTTAATATAACGTTGTTCAATCAGAAAGATTCATGACTCTGGAAAATCCCTTCTATCAGAATTTACATATGGATGATGCAGAGATGGTAGTTAAGGAGGAGGAGGAGGAGTGTAAACTTTTGGATGGGATAAACATAGTGATAGAGGAAGTATTAAGGGGTTTAGTATCTTTGAAAGTAGATAAATTGCCGGGCCCAGATGAAATGTATCCCAGGCTTTTAAGAGACGCAAAGGAGGAAATAGCGGAGGCTCTGACCATCATTTTCCAATCCTCCCTGGCTACAGGCATGGTGCCAAAGGATTGGAGGACTGCTAATGTTGTACTATTGTTTAAAAAGGGGAGAAAGAGTTAGACCGAGTAATTATAGGCCAGTCAGTCTAACCTCGGTAGTGGGCAAATTATTGGAATCAATTTTGAGGGACAGCATAAATTGTCATTTAGAAAGGCACAGGTTAATCAAGGACAGTCATCATGCATTTGTTAAGGGAAGGTTGTGTCTGACTAACTTGATTGAATTTTTTGAGGAGGTAACAAGGAGGGTCGATGAGGGTAATGCGTTTGATATAGTGTACATGGATTTTAGCAAGGCTTTTGACAAGGTCCCACTTGGCAGACTGGCCAAAAAAGTACAAGCCCATGGGATTCAAGGGAAAGTGGCAGGAAGCAAAGGGTAACGGTTGATGGGTGTTTTTGCAACTGGAAGGCTGTTTCCAGTGGAGTTCCGCAAGGCTCAGTATGAGGTCCCTTGCTTTTTGTGGTATATATTAAAGATTTGGACTTGAATGTGGGGACCTTGATCAAGAAGTTTGCAGATGATACAAAAATTGACCATGTGGTTGATAGTGAGGAGGAAAGCTGTAGACTGCAGGAAGATATCAATGGACTGGTCAGGTGGACAGAGAAGTGGCAAATGGAATTCAATCCAGAGAAGTGTGAGGTAATGCATTTGGGGAAGGCAAACAAGGCAAAGGAGTACACAATAAATGGGAGGGTACTGAAAGATGTAGAGGAAGTGAGGGACCTTGGAGTGCATGCCCACAGATTCCTGAAGATAGCAGGACAGGTAGATAAGGTGGTTAAAAAGGCATACGGGATACTTTCCTTTATTCGCCGAGGCATAGAATATAAGAGCAGGGAGGTTATGCTAGAACTGTATAAAACATTGGTTAGGCCACAGCTTGAGCACTGCGTACAGTTCTGGTCACCGCATTACAGGAAAGATGTGATTGCACTAGACAGGGTACAGGTGAGATTTATGAAGATGTTGCCAGGACTGGAGAATTTTAGCTATGAGAAAAAATTGGATAGGCTGGGGTTGTTTTCTTTGGAACAAAGGAAGCTGAGGGGAGATTTAATTGAGGTGTATAAAATTATGATGGGACTAGATAGAGTGGATATGGAGGATCTATTTCCCTTAGCAGAGGGGTCAGTGACCAGGGGGCATAGATTTAAAGTAATTGGTAGAAGGAGTAGACGGGAGCTGAGGAGAAATTTTTTCACCCAGAGGGTGGTGGGGGTCTGAAACTCATTGCCTGAAAGGGTGGTAGAGGCAGAAACCCTCAACTCATTTAAAAAGTGAGGGCGTGCACTTGAAGTGCCGTAACCTACAGGGCTACAGACCAAGAGCTGGAAAGTGGGATTAAGCTGGATAGCTCTTTTTCATCCGGCACGGACATGATGGGCCAAATGGCCTCCTTCTGTGCCGTAACTTTCAATGATTCTATGATTCTATATCTGCAGTGTCTCATTTTTTGCAGCAGCAGCTCACACTCTCACTGGCTGTTTTACTCTTCAGATCCTGTTTTGAACCTGTTCCTCCAGGACAGGTTTCTAATTCTCCCCCATCTCACTCACTAGAACCAGATGCAAGATGTGATACTGGAAATCTGTTGTGGAAAGAAATTTCTCTTGGCTATTGCGTCAGCTGGTTGAACTAGTCTCTAGCTCTAGTCGTTGATCTTCCATCCCAATCCAAGATCCATCCCCAAAGTTACCTTCAACTTTCACCCTGAATCTTTGCACAGTTCTGCAGTTTCCAACATTCATCCATTCAACTGTAATTGTGACCAAACGAGGACCGAGCCTGTTTTAAATGATCACAATTCTGCATCTCACACCTTGACATATGACATGTTTCTATGATCCAGTTTCTCCTTTAACATAACTTTAAGTACATGGAGAGGACATATATTGTGTTTTTCTTTGAGCCGACCAAATTTCAGTTGATAAGAAGTGCGGGCTTGCCTGCGGAAACTGCCTTTTAGAGTGAGCACATATAAGAGAATTGGAAAGTAACATGAGTTGATAGATTTCAATGTAAAATGCACTCCTTAGATCTTAGGTGTTCATACTGAGGTCCACATGCCTTCAAGGTCCACAAGTCCATCAGATTTCTGCCTGTCTGAGGCCAGGTATATTTCACAGTGAGCATTGTGTCTTAAGGGAATTCTGTATATTTTCTGTATTTATTGACGTCCTCGCATGTTATTATTGTTGTATATTAATTTTTAAAAAGAACATTTCCTGCAATGACGGTGCTGTTTTTCTTTGATTAGCTGGCTGTCTTTCAGAAATTAGGAACGGGAGAATGTCAATATTTGCAGAAGATTTTGAAAACCACTACCTCAGAGGTGCAATGGGTCCTTTAGTTGCAGGCGTTCAATTTATTTCCTAACGGCCCCTGTCAAGGTATTAATTGTTATCAAAGGAGTTCGAAGGTGACTAGTATCTGACGGAGAGGCACGTAGAAATTATGTGCAGCTAGGGAGAGAGTTAGGCAGAGCTTCTGTGTAGTTAAAGAGGTTGACATTGAAAGATGGTTACTTGGTAAAGTCTCTTAACAAAGTCACCTTGAGTTATGAGATGTTTATAGCGTCTTAAACCATGCAGTCCAGTTCACGTAGTCATGAGCTTGCTACCATCAGTTTGGAGAATCCTGCTTGGATATGCTATCTACTGCTATTATCTTCAAAATTATTCCTAGAGATGTGTACGATTGATAATGAGGTCAATCGCTATGCTGTAACCTCAACTTTCCTGGTTTGTACAAGACAACAGTAAGAATTCAGGTTGCTGATGTATTGTGGCTTCAAATAACATCACTAATCAATCAAAATTCTTTGAATCTGTGCAATATATTTCTTAAATTCATGGGTTCTTTATTAAATTCACAGCTTAAATTTACATTTTTAAAATATCTGTCAGTACATATATTGATAACTCCGTCACACTTCAAAGTGTCACACTTGAAAATAACTCATGGAAAGTTTATGTCACATTTGCATTTTATTCATAAAACTGCAACATACCCACAACTGAAGAATCGTAAAAAAAATTGTATGAAGAGATAGGAAGCCAGTTATTTGCTGCTGGTTCTTGCTGACCTTGATCATCGAACCAATATCTCCAAGGGGAGGAGCTGAAGCTTTACAAGTAGCTGCTAATTTTCAAACTGCTCCGTGCAACACTAATTGGCCTCTGTGACATCTCAGGATGAGCCTATTTAGAACACTTCTCACTGGGAATAGTTGAGTAGGTAGAAAATGTGTTCGACCAAAAGTTAGGCAAGGTTAACTACTGCTCCACCTCAGCAGTTTTCCTCAAGGCAGTCATTGGGCATGCCTATTGGAAAAGGCTTATCAAGAGGTAAACTCTCTTCTTGTACATCACATACTTTGCCATTCTGGGGTTTAACGCTGTTGTCCTGTTAGACAACAGAATATCCTCTAATTTATTGTGAGCAGCGTCACTGGAGATTTTCCAATATTTATATATTTTCTTTCTGTCCCACTCTTTGATTTCATTTTACCGTGCTATTAAATGAAAATACAAAGGTGGGAAAATGGTATGGAGGTGCAGATTAGCCATGATCTAATAGAATGGTGGAGCAGACCCAAGGGGCTGAATATCCTACTCCTATCCCTAATGTTCCTATGTTCCTAACCAGGGTTAATCAATTCTACTATATAACCATCCAGTAGTAGGTGCTTAAGAATAACTCAGGATGACTTTCCCTGCAGTCTGAACTTTACTTGGCGACTCTTCATGATGCCAGAGGAGATATTCAGAACTCATTGGGCTCGATATTAGCAGGGCGGCGGGTTTGCAGCGGGGGGGTCGACTGGGCGCGTGGGTAATGCGCCCGGTGAAATCAGTGCGCTCTGCACGGTATTGCAGGCTAATTGGAGCCACTTAACTTGGCTTCTGGGTTTCCCACTGGTAAGCTGCGCAGCGAGCGGACTGCGCATGCGCAGCATAGTCTGTCAGCTGGAGGAGCCCTATTTAAAGGGGCAGTCCTCCACTGACTGATGCTGCAGGAAATAGGAAAAATTACAGCTTGGAGCAGCACAGGGGAAGGCTGCTCCCAGGTTTAATGATGCCTCACTCCAGTTATCATTGGATGGGGTGAGGAGGAGGGGGAGGACAGAGATCTTCCCCCCGGCGGGCAGGAGGAAGCGGCCTGCCTCTGCCACCAAGAAGGCCTGGCACGAGGTGGCAGAGGAGGTCACCAGCACCACCAACATATCGCCCACCTGCATACAGTGCAGGAGGCGCTTCAATCACCTAAGTAGGTCGGCTGAAGTGAGTACAATTACTCATTCCCCTACACTCCGTCTGCCACATCACCGCCCCCACCCCACATCTCCTTCTGCACTGCCAACACTACTCTATCACATCATCCCTCACAGCCACTCAAAGCTCATCCTCATCTTACCTGCACTTACTCACCTCGCCAGTACTCATCCCGCCACTACCACTCAACCCAATCCTCATACAATCTCATGGCTCTATCTCATACTCACCCTCTCATGCATCTCTTTCACGGTCAGCCTCACTCAACCTGCCACTACCTGTGCTGCAGCCACAGGGCATGCATCACATATGTGCAGTAGGAAGCGTAAGGTAAACGTGTCGTGAGCATGAAGGGGATGCACAAGGGTGTTTGAGGGTTTGTCATGGTGTTTACCTATATTTAATTTCTGATCAACTCACATAACATATTATATTGTCACCACTAATGCCACGTCTGTGCGAATCTTGTCTGGTTTGTGCAATAATGCCCTTTCCTGAGGATCACTATGAAGACCCACAACTGATGCCACCCATTGTGTCACTGCAGAGTGGGTGTAGGTGTATTTGCAGGGCTCTTTTGTGCAGACGACTGAGAGACGTCGGCGATGTCCCTGGTGGCACCCTGGAAGGATGCGGAGGAGAAGTTGTTGAGGGCAGTGGTGACTTTGACAGCGACAGGTAAGAAGATGGTGCTCGGGCCAGCTGGGAGCAGCTCGGCATGAAGGAGGCTGCAGATGTCCACGACTACATGTCAAGTGACTCTGAGCCTCCGTGTGCATTGCTGCTCAGAGAGGTCCAGGAAGCTGAGCCTCGGTCTGTAGACCCCGTGGCGAGGGTAGTGCCCTCTGCGACGCATCTCTCTCTGCGGTTGCCCTCTCTCCTGCTGTGCAGGTGGATGTGTCACAGCACTGTGTTGGGGAGCTCCACGTGTCAGAGGTGGACGGCGTGGCCGGCGAGGCTGGTGATGCTGTTCGCCCTCCGAGGAGGTTATGATTGCAGCTACGGCGGCCCCCATCTGGAAGATGTACATCTGAGGGGGTCTGCAAGGTAGGTACATGTGTCTGGACACCGAGGTAAGTGTGCAAGTTGGTGAATTTTATTGTTAGGGGGAGGGTGGTGGAGGCCAAACTTTGTCCAAAGTGACAGAGTGGCCTCCTTCAATGAGTGAGGGTCTCCCCCCACCCCACCTGTCAAATGGATCTTTGCAGCTGCCACAGGCTGATGGCTGCAACACGTCCATTTGAACTCGGAGTGTTTCCCCCAGTACGGGAAACAGTCTCAGTTCATTTCAAAATCCCGTCCCTCCTAAAATATCAGGTCAATCAGGTCTGTAAACAACCTGAAGTACCTGTTCAAGTACTTTAAGTGGCACCCTGCCAGCTTTAGTTGCCGGCGGGAGTCCCACATGCGGGGGCTGCGCGTGCATGTCATCGCGTCACTGGGGAATCCGGAAGTGGGTGGGTTGGAGCCGGGCTCCAGACCCGCCCCGGGAATCCCGATTTTCGCAGCCCCCCCCGCCATGAACGCACCCGATCGCGGGTGTGAAAATCGAGCCCATTGTGTGAAGGATAGTCAATAATATCATTGTCCTACTTCACCCTGACATAACTAATTGGTAACCCCTCTAGTACAAAGTCCGTTGAATCAGTCTCCCTTGTTTGGACTGCTGGCTTTAAGTGCTTAAGTGGGAAGCAAGGTGTCGGGTAAGCATGTTTTATAGAGGAAAATAATGGTCTTTATCAGAAGTTTTTTTGTGTTTTTTTATTTAAACTCAATAGCAAACAGCGCTGGACGTAATTTCAGTCCAGACCCTGGGATGTCGGTTTTCCAGCATGTTCCACGTTTTTTCTGGAGTTGCCTGACACCTGAGCCTTCAGATCCATCTGAAATTGTGTCCCCGTCATTTGCACTGGAGCAGCTCCAGGACAGGTGGGGATGTTTCTCCATCGTGAACATCCCGAGAGCAGTCTGGGAGGGAGGGAGACCCCACTTGAAGATCTCCATGCTGGTGATGAAAGGAACATTTTTTAAAAAACTTTAAAAATAAATTTCTGGGAATAAGATTCACTGCAATCTAAATAAATGATTTGATGTTAAATCAAACAAGGAAACAATTAATTGTAACCTGTAAACAAGGCCAGCAATTCTATTTAAGGGAGAGTGGTGAAACTATGGCTGTTTATAAAAAGAGCTTGTTATGATAATGCATTAGTGCCATCCCAACAATGACTGAATTTTCTGCAATGAATTTTCATAATTAATTTTAAACTTTAGTTTTAATAAAAAGCAGTAAAATGACACCCAGCACAATGGTGTTGGCATAGTGTATTCAAAGCAGGAGATAGTTAGCTTTCCCATGAACTCCCAATTGAGCTAACTAAACTCTTTTAAAACTGTCCTTCATTTTGGGTCCAAAACACAAGAGCTTATATTAAAATTCAGCTCTTCAAAACTCTGGAAGTTTTGTTTGGGCTATGTTTGGTAACCGGCTATGGAGGAACCAGATAGTGATTGATGAAGAGGTTATTTGAGCAAGAAAGGAATGAGAGAACTAAGGGGCATGTGTATAAAATACAAAAGCAAAGAGTTATGTTCGATGCGAGTCAGTATTTCTTTTCACGGGGAGTCATTGACCTCTGGAACAGATTACTAATGCACATGGTAAGTATGGGTTCACTGCAGCTCTTCAAATGGGATCTGGATGAGTTCCAGAGAGTGGAGGACATCTTGAGTTATAGACATTAGGTGACAAGGAGCTAGGGTTATTGATATGAGTTACTTGGAGCTTGTTTGATTGCCTTCAGGGATCAGAGAGGAATTTCCCAGGGATTTTTCCTAAACTGGCCTGAGTTTTTTTTTCTATGTTTTTTACCTTTACCAGGAGAATGTATTACTGGAGCGGTTGGGTTGGGGGTACACCTGGGCCACGCCACATCTGGATGGGATGGGCTTGATGGACCCGATGGGCTTTACTCTTGTGCTTCTTTTTCATATATCCCTTTCCCTTTGGAAAATCAGGACTTCTCCTTTCAAACAGGACTGCGTGACTGAAAGTCTCGCTGATTGTGTGGTGTGAAGCTCTACTTGCGAATTTACTTTAGCGGAGGAAATGATGCAGAGCTTGTTCCCCACTTCCTTCACCTCACTCATCTGGTGCCAGTGGCAAAATGCGGTACGCAATTGCCTAATGACAGGATCAGCTGCCGTGGATTTTCCTCGATACACCACTTGAGCCATCTAAGGTTTCTATGTACCTTCCAACGGATGCTCTACTTTATAGTCTAAGCTGTTTACAGTTCTTGAGTAGTGTTTCTAAAGTAGCCTTACGACTGCCGTTCTTGTCAATGTCATAAGAACATAAGAAATAGGAGCAGGAGTAGGCCATCCGGCCCCTCGAGCCTGCTCCGCCATTCAGCAAGATCATGGCTGATCTTCTACCTCAACGCCATTTTTCTGCACTATTCCCATATTCCTTGATGCCTTTAATATCTAGAAATCTATCGATCTCTGTTTTGAATGTATTCAATGGCTGAGCCTCCACAACCATAGAACGATAGAAAAGATACAACACAGAAGGGGGCTATTCGGCCCATTGTGTCCGCGCCGGCTCGAAGAACAACCAGGTGTCCATTCTAATCCCACCTTCCAGAACCCAGTCCGTAGCCCTGCAGCATACAGCACTTTAGGTGCAGGTCCAGGTACTTTTTAAAAGAGTTGAGGGTCCCTGCCTCGACCACCAATTCAGGCAGCGAATTCCATACACCCACCACCCTCTGGTTAAAAAAGTTTTTCCTCATGTCCCCTCTAATCCTTCTGCCAATCAGCTTAAATCTATGTTCTTTAGTTCTTGAACTCTCCTCTAGGGGAACCAGGTTCTTCCTGTTTACCCTATCTAGGCCCATCATAATTTTGTACACCTCAATCAAGTCTCCCCTCAGCCTCCTCTGCTCCAAGGAAAACAACCCCAGCCAATCCAATCTCTCCTTGTAGCTGCAATTTTCAAGCCCTGGCAACATTCTTGTAAATCTTCTCTGCACTCTCTCCAGAGCAATTACGTCCTTCCTGTAATGTGGTGACCAGATCTATGCACAATTCTCCAGTTGCGGCCTTACCAGCGTTTTATACAGTTCCATCATTACATCCCTGCTTTTATATTCTATACCTCGGCTAATAACAGAGAGCACTCCATATGCCTTCTTCACAACCTTATCTACCTGTACTACCACCTTCAGGGACCTGTGCACATGCACTCCAAGGTCTCTCACTTCCTCTACCCCCGCAATATATTCCCGTCTACTGCGTATTCCCTTTTACTGTTTGCCTGCCTAAGTGTATTACCTCACACTTCTTTAGGTTGAACTCCATTTGCCACTTTTCCACCCACTCCACCAACCCATTGATATCTTCTTGGAGTCTACAGCTATCCTCTTCACTATCAACTACACGGCCAATTTTTGTGTCGTCTGCAAATTTGCCAATCATGCCCCCTACATTCAAGTCAAATCATTAATATATACCACAAACGGCAAGTGACTCAACACTGAGCCTTGTGGCACAGCACTGGAAACGGATTTCTATTCGCAAAGACATCCATCGACTTTTACCCTTTGTTTCCTGTTGCTGAGCCAATTTTGGATTCAATTCACCACATTTCCCTGTATCCCATGGGCTTTTACCTTTCTGACCAGTCTGCCATGTGGGACCTTGTCAAATGCCTTACTAAAATCCATGTAGACAACATCCACTGCACTACCCTCATCAATCCTCCTTGTCACTTCCTCAAAGAATTCAATCAGATTTGTAAGGCATGACCTTCTCTGAACAAATCCATGCTGACCATCCCTGATTAAACCATGCCTTTCCAAGTGACAGTTTATCCTATCTCTCAGTATTGATTCTAATAGTTTGCCCACCACCGAGGTAAGACTGACCGGCCTATAATTGTTTGGCCTTTCCCTCGTACCCTTTTTAAACAATGGTACTATGTTTGCAGTCTTCCAGTCCTCCGGTACCTCCTCTGTATCTAGTGAGGATTGGAAAATGATCCTCAGAGCATCCGCTATTTCCTCCCTGGCTTCCTTCAATAGCCTAAGAAACAATCCATCTGGCCCTGGTGACTTATCAACTTTCAAGGATTCTATTCCTTCTAGTACTTCCTCTCTCGTTATGTTTACCTTATCCAATATTTCACACCTCGCCTCTTTAACTACTAGGTCCGGATCATCCTTTTGCTTTGTGAATACGGAGACAAAATATTAATTTAAAACCCTTCCCACATCCTCTGCTTCTACACACAAGTTACCCTTATCATCCCTGATAGGTCCCACCTTTTCCTTAGCTATCCTCTTGTTCTTAATGTACTGATAAAACTTCTTTGGGTTTTCTTTAATCTTACTAGCTAATATTTTTTCATGCCCTCTCTTTGCTTTCCTTATTTCCTTTTTCACATCATCCCTGTACTTTCTATACTCCTCTAGGCTTTCTGCAGTATTTAGTTTTCTGTGAAAGTCATAAGCTTCCTTTTTCTGCTTTATCTTGCCCCGTATACTTCTAGACAACCAGGGGGCTCTAAATTTGGCGGTGCCACCCTTTTTCTTTGAGGGGATGTGTCTGCATTGTACCCGTAGAATTTCACTTTTTAGTGCCTCCCACTAGCTTGCCACTGATTTCTCCTCAAGTAGTTGTGTCCAGTCCACTTCTGCCAAATCACCTCTTAGTTCTATAAAATTTGCCTTCCCCCAATTTAAAACATTTACTCCTAATTTAACTCTGTCCTTTTCCATAATAATGCTAAAACTAACTGAATTGTGGTCACTATCCTCAATATGGTCACCCACTGTCACTTCACCCACTTGTCCATCTTCATTTCCCAGGACTAAATCTACCCTCTGGGGTAGAGAATTCCAAAGATTCACCACCCTCTGAGTGAAGAAATTTCTCCTCATCTCAGTCCTATGTGGCCTACCCCTTATTCTGAGACTGTGACTCCTGGTTCTAAACTCCGCAGCCAGGGGAAACATCCTCCCTGCATCTACCCTGTCGAGCCCTGTAAGAATTTTTTATGTTTCAATGAGATCACCTCTCATTCTTCTAAAGTCTAGAGAATACAGGCCTAGTCTACTCAATCTCTTCTCATATGACAATCCTGCCATCCCAGGAATCAGTCTGGTGAACCTTTGTTGCACTCCCTCTTTGCAAGTACATCCTTCCTTAGGTAAGGAGACTAAAATTGTACACAATACTCCAGATGTGGTCTCACCAAGGCCCTATATAATTGTAGTAAGACATCTGTACTCCTGTACTCAAATCCTCTTGTAATAAAGGCCAACATACCATTTGCCTTCCTAATTGCTTGCTGCACCTGCATGTTAGCTTTCAGTGACTCATGTACAAGGACAGCCAGATCCCTTTGAACATCAACATTTCCCAATCTCTCAACATTTAAAAAATACTCTGCATTTCTGTTTTTCATACCAAAGTAGATAACTTCACATTTTTCCACATTATATTCCATCTGCCATGTTCTTGCCCACTCACTTAGCCTGTCCATATCCCCTTGAAGCCTCTTTGCATCCTCCTCACATCTCACATTCCCACCTAGTTTTGTGTCATCAGCAAACTTGGAAATATTACATTTGGTCCCTTCATCCAAATCATTGATGTAGATTGTGAATAGCTGGGGCCCAAGCACTGATCCCTGCGGTACCCCATTAGTCACAGTCTGCCAACCTGAAAAAGACCCGTTTATTCCTACTCTGTTTTCTGTCCGTTAACTAATTCCCAACGCCTGCCCCTGATCTGCGTAGGCGCTGGGCCCACTGCTAACGCCATGGGACCCTTTAATTAGGCATCCAGGGCGCACGCCTAAAACAGGTGTTAGGCCGCTTAAATAAGTAAATTATGGGCCTAACGCCTGTTGAAGGGCCTCTTTTTGAAATTTGTCGGCAACGAACAGAGTAGGCGTTGGGCCTTGCCTGCTCACGATTCTTCAGCGGCCCCTGCAGCTGCCAATGATGGGTAGGTGGAAAAAAATTTTTAAGCCGTTTAAGAGGAGCAGGAGTGCTCCGCCGATTCCACGGGAGTTATGATTGTCACCTTGCTCCCCCCCGTAGCCTGCTCCAACCCCACATCCCCAGCAGGAATTACCTGAGGGCCACTGCAGGCGAGGGAGGCGGCCCGACATTGATGCCTTCGCTTGGGAGAGCTACCTGTGGAGGTGTGAACAGCACTGAGTAAGCTGGTGAGGCCTGAGGACTGGTTTCCATCGATCCTCCGGCCTGTCGGTTCCGGTGCAGGCTGCTCGCATGGTGCCGAGACTGGGCCCGAAAACAGGCCCAGGCCTAAAATCTACCCCGATTTCTGTGTGAAGTGGTTAGAAATTAGTACAGCTGTACAGAAGGAAAACCAATCAGGTTAATCTCAAACTGTAGCACAGCAAATAGTTAATGAATGAGCTTTCAATTCCATCTTTAAATAAACTGACCTCCTATTGTAAACTAATTCAAGTCAATTTAGCTGATCAGGGAAGCTTGAAGTTGCTTTGTGCCATGTACATGAACCAGATTCTTTGCCTGGCTTGCGACCACATTCACTGTCTCCCTGGAGAAGCAGGAAGCAATAAAATAAACAAGTATTTACAAGTCTAGGCTGAGGAAAGGCAGTTCTCCTAAAATCACTGAAGCGTGCATTGATCAAGGCTTGGATGCAAGCCTAGAAGATTTTTCCACAGATTAGGCAATTATGAAATTTAATTTATTATATTTGCAATTAAGTACTTTAGGTTGGAAAAAAAATCAATGAAATCGACTGATGTTCCATTTACAATGTTGGGAATTTATAGCCCTTGCATTTTAAGTGTATATTTATATTAACCACGCTGCTTTGTAGCTGATGTGCACACAACAGGGCATTGTCACTTTTTGTCTACAGATCAAGATTTGTGGATGGCTTTTGATGTTGTTAGTCAGCCTATTTTTTCAGTCCAGCATTTCTGCTATATGTTTGAGGCTTATGCTTGCTAAATCTTGCCTGCCAATTTTTACTTTACTGGCAGGGGCTGATTGACATTGCTGTTGTTAATGGGCGATTGGTACACTCTGCTTTAACATGTTAAGTTATACTAGTACTTTGGTTCAGGTTTTCTTTAATTACCTTAATGAAATGATATGGTTGAAGAATGACCTAATTAAGTTAAAGTGGTGGGTTAGCTGTTGTTACAGACATTGGGCTAGATGTTCGTCTGTACTGCCTGGGTATTAAGTGTGGCCTGGCAAGAGCACAGAGTCAAGAGTCTGGCAGGGAGAAGCCCATGCTCATAACAGAACCCACCTGTAACAGAAGGCAAATCGGGCTAATTCTGTCACGGCCTTGCGATCCTAAATTTTCGCCTCTGACGCCCAAGATGAAAACTCACCCCAAAGTCTACATTACCCGAGAGAGTGCTGCACTGTCAGAGGAGCCGTCTTTTGGATGAGACGTTAAACCGAGGTCTCGTCTGCCCTCTCAGATGGACATAAAAGATCCCACGGCACTACTCAAAGAAGAGCAGAGGAATTCTCCCCAGTGTCCTGGTTAATATTTATCCCTCAGCCAATATCACTAAAACAAATTATCTGGTCATTATCACACTGCTGTTTGTGGGACCTTGCTGTGCGTAAATCGATTGCCATGTTTCCAACATTACAACAGTGACTACACTTCAAAAGTATTTAATTGACTGTAAAGCGATTTGGTACATCCTGAGGTCATGAAAGGCGCTATATAAATGCAAGTTCTTTCATTCTTTTTACATGAAATTTATTTTAAAAGTTGGTTTTACTTTCCTTTAGCAATTAAGTAAAGGAGTCTGGTACGGTGAATTCACTGCCTAGTGTGTAGTAAGTTTATCTATTTACATCAGACTCAGTGAGTTCTTTACTCTTAATTATCGTTTTATTTCTTAGGTACTCTTTCAAATAGGAACACAGTCAGTTTTGCATTTCCACTGAACATCAGAGATATGTTTCAACCTGATTCTTGCTGACTGCATTCAGTTCCTATAAGTCAATATCCTAGTAGCTGCTAGACTTCTACACAATGATTCCAGGACATAGTGATTTCTCTGTATGATTATACTAATATCAGTTATACATTATAACAATTATATCATATGAGCCATATAGTATAAGAAGGTCCCAGGTCCTATCCTTGGTCTGCAGTGAGTTAGCTCATCTCAACTCGAATAGCAGCAAAAGGCGTTAGGACACACGGGCTAGGGAGGGGCCAAATCAGCCAGAATAGTCCTGATCGCTATTCGGTACTCTTGAGGAAATGTATGTGTGGGGATATTGAGTAAGGGTAGAATGGGACTCGGTTCTGAGGTTTCCCAATGATTGATCAACCTTCTGTGCAGATTCGCCTGTGAAGAACAACAACTTGCATTTATATAGCGCCTTCAACGTAGTAAAACATCCCAAGGTGCTCCACAGGAACATTATCAAACAAAATTTGATACCAAGCCACATAAGGAGATATTAGGACAGTTGACCAAAAGCCTGGTCAAAGAGGTAGGTTTTAAGGAGCGTCTTAGAGGAGGAGAGAGAGGTTTAGGAAGGGTATTCCAGAGCTCAGGGCCTAGGCAGCTGAAGGCACGGCCGCCAATGGTGGAGAGATGACATTAGGGAATTGGCAAGAGGCCAGAATTGAAGGAGCGCAGAGATCTCGAAGGATTGTAGGGCTGGAGGAGGTTACAGAGAACAGCCATTTGGATGAGCCAGCAGAAGGGAGCTGCCACCTCAGGTACCTCACTCCAGCATGAGTCATCACCTTCAAGGATGGTGAGGGAGGTGCTATAGAGAGGAAATCTGATGGAAAACTGTTTTGGCAAAACTTGTGCGCAGTGTGGATTTTCTTTGGAAAATCTGACTGGCTAATGTTTAAATGCATTTAAAACTGTGTATGTCAAAACTGATGTAGAAGAGTGTGCACAAGTTTTTGTCAAAACTGTTTCTTTTTCTCCTCCAATTTTCCAATAGATTTTCTCTCCATTGCATCACCCCTGTTCCCAGAGGTAGTAACTCAAACTGAGACGTCCCAAGTCCCTCTGAGTGATCGGAGGGAGCCGATGACCTGAACATTGTGGAACTACTGAACTGTACCTTACGGTCAAAGTTTTTTCATTGCCTATTAAAAAAGTATTGCAGCTTGCCTGCAACTTGCAAGTTTCTTATCTGATCCTTGAATGGAGTGGACAACATCTGGCATAGATGGAGTTTTCACTTCTAATTGTTTCACTTGAGTGAAAAATTACACAGGAACAGACATAGAAGGTGCACTGCGGGTGCATTTCATAGCATAAAGTTGTACTTTCTTTGATCAATTTTCTTCTCTCCTCTCCTGAAAGGGCTGAATCTTGCTGTCAGCTCTCTCATATCTTGGCCAAAATGCCGTTCTTCATGTAAGCATAGCAGGCTGTTCAGCTGTGGAGGGCATCATGTCAAAACCTGCTCCTGTCTTCATCCCGATAGCCACACGTGTGCACTTTCCAGCAGGGGTCACAGGATAGTAACCAGGAGTGAGAACTATGGCTGATTTTCCCTTTCCTAAACCCAAGAGTGCTGAGCCCAGTTACTGCACCCCCTACTCTGTTCTGACTGACATCAACTAACTTAGTACAGACCATGGGTTAGACTTGGGACCTTCCTGGCTTGTATAGCCCAATGCTACAATGGATGATGGTATTTACCAGTGAATCATCGGAGGTGATGCAGTGGTTATACCTAAACTATATTATGCCCCTATCAGCCCCATTAGGGAGGTTTCAGACAGACTTATTTTATGGAGCCAGTCAGGAACAACTGATGTCAATCTTCTGCTGCTGCATGGCCATGATGTTCTGAAGTGATACTTTGTGCTACAATCAATGTGATATCTTCTGCCAAACAAACTATAGTAAAAAAATCATTAATTTATAGCAGCAGCTATGATGTGACGTGATGTGGTAACATCATTGTACAGTCCTCTACTTATCTCTCCTTGAGCTCCCTCCTCCAGTTGTCAATCGCTGGTTCCTTCTTACATTTCTTTCTACTGTAAATTCTCCACATCCCCACATTCAGATAAGTTACTAACCTTCCTGGTTGGGCCTAGCAGCCTAGGCTTGTTTTCCCTGAGTGCAAACCAATCTTGGAGAGGGGGCCTCAAACTGATGGTAGGCCCCTTATTTGTGTTTGCAAAGGGCCTTACGCCTGTTTCAGGCATGGGTAAAGGACACATACTTTTTGTCTTTACTCAATATGCGTCCGGCGCACTTCCAGACGAAAATGTGTGCACGTTTCCTGCCTGCCATATTGGGGCTTTAATAGTCCGAGTAGCGCCCGAAAAACAGGTGCTGCGCGGACCAATTTCTAGGTCGTCGTGCCTCAAATTACTCATGTACTGTATCCCAAACTATCCTTTGGAAGGACCAGATTTATTTCCTTCACTTTTTCTCCTTTTCTTTTTCCTTTCACCTCCTCACTGTGCTAACCCCCTCCAGAGCCTCACCCAAATGTCCATTGTCTTTGTGTGAGCCTAGCCCAGTTGCGGGCTATTTGACTGGGGGGGCATCATAAACAAGCTTGTTCTCATCAAGTGCGCCTGAGAACAGTGGGTCACTGGATAGCAATCAGGAGCAGATTGTTTTATCCCTTCCCTAAGACAAGGGTGCTAACATCAATTGTAATGCCCCAACTGTGATCAAACATGGCCTTGAGGTTAATCTTGAACAACTGACCCTTCTATTTCCCTGAGTTTACCAAATTTGCATTGATAGTAACACGTTCACTATCACAAAGTACAGTTTCATGGGGCCAAAATTAATAATGTTTAAAACCAGAGAGCTAGGATTTTTAAGTAGTGATCTTGACTCTATGCTGTTCTGAAACACAGGAATATAGTTTTAAAAAATGCATTCAGCTGTTGAAAGTATAAAGCAGCTTCATATGTTGTCAGGTGTTTGCTTGTAGGAAATAATATATGTAGAATATTGCTTGCTTTCCTGCTATCCTATAAATTCTGCTTTTTGAGAGCAAAGAAATACACACAGAAACATTGGGAATTTACTGGAAGTGTTAGAGTAGGCAAGGAACATTCAGGTGTCTGGTTACAATGAAGTTCACAGTAGAGTTGCCACCTATTGATCCATTAGGCCTATAAGCATCCAGTTATTCTATTCTTAATAGCATAGCCTAAAGGGATCTGAGGTGGGAACGTGGTGTATGAATAGAACACCTGCACTAAACTGAAGATTGATAGAATGCAAAAAAAAAGGAAACTATGTAGAATAAGGGGTCTATAGGTACATAGGCACTTAGACCGATAACAATTACTTTCTTGGAGGTTAGTCTCAATTAGTGAAGTGCTGAGTCAGCTTGCTGTGCCTCACTGTCTGCGGCAAGTGAAAGTGTCAAATAGCAGAGCGGTTGCTAGACTTTGATGGCACGTGTTCAAGGCAGCGAGGAGACAGAGAGGGAGAGCTAAGGTATCCGCAGAAAAAGATCGACAAAGAAAAAAAAAAGAGGGTCGAGCTGTCAGGTGTAGCTACTGGGAGAAACTAGCCACCTTTCTAACCCAGGAGGCTTCCGACTCGGTGATTAAGTCTCAGTAAATCAATCTGAGCCTTGCCCTGCTATTTCAACTCTCGTCAGCCAGACAGGCAGGTGTGCACTTTGAAGTAGGGGGCTCGCAGCTAGGCAGTTGAGAAATGTCAAGAATCCTGAGCTTGCGGAGATCACGGTCTCTGTCCGACGAGTCAGAAGCAGCGGATGGAGTGGAGCTGGAGCCTGAACCTGAAGATTTAGACTGGGATAACTACAGCGTGACCCTGGAGGAGAGGATAGCTGCTGTATGTATTCCATCTCACTTGTGAATTCCCCCTTTGCGGCTACCTGCTTTCTTTCATCCATTTCACCTCACTTACGTGAAAGAATGAGTGCACTGTTTAAACTCGCTGTAAAGTTGACCAATGAATAAAAGCTCGGGAGGGAACGAAAACCTGAACCAGATTGCACTAAGCTTGCTCGTGAGGTACTGGTGTAATTGAACACAGTTGGGTTGTTAGTTGTTCTGTAGGTACAAGTTCAGCCTGCCTTCAGCTCTCAGAACTTAACTCTTTGGGGTTCTGCCTGGCAAAGTAGTTTCTTTAGAACTCTTAATCTCAAAACGTTGAAATGGAGGTCATTGAAAGTCGCAATGGTTTCAATATGTGATCGAAACATGGACATTACAACCTGCTTTTGTCGGGGCAGGGGGTGGGGTTATTAATTCAAGTGTAAAACATTTTTTGACATTTGGGCAAGGTTGATTCTAACGATCCTTTCTGAGAGTTGGTGCAGCAGATCAAAGTCACTAATACTGACTAGGGTTTGTCAGAAATTGTGACGAGGCGTCATTTAACGCTTTAGCTGCCATGAGAAGCATTGTCGGTGCATTTCAAAAAAGATGAAGGAGGGAGCTGCAAACGTTTTTCCAGTGAATGAAAGATTTGGTTTGCACTGTGTTTGTGGTCTGTCATGTGTTGTGAATGTTGCTGAGCGGGCGTTTGAGACTCTTTCAGAGTGCAGCGCACACAGCGGAATATAAAGTCATCGTTTAAATGTATGGACTTAATGTTTGATTTCCCTGAATCCATTTGTCTCTGTTCCTCAGTTGGTTTCCCAATGGTCTACATTTGCTCGATATTTCATTCCCATGTTGATCTCATGCACAGATTTCTATGGATGCTAAGTTTCCTGATTCTAGTGCATCTCTCACACTTAATCACTAGTTCCCTGTTGGTCTGTCTGTTCACGATGTCTAACTTCTAAGATTTTGTGCACTTAAGCACCGATGATTTCCAGACTCCCCACAGCTAAAATGCATCTCAATGTCTGGTTTCCCTGACAGTCAGATGTATTTAAGTATGCGTGGTGTTTGAGTTTCCCAGGCAATTCTTGTGTCTCTATTTTCACGGTATTCCCTCATCTTGTAGGCACATCGCTGTCAATCATTTGTGTAACATGTGTACGCAGTTATCTTTTATTGGATATTGAATTCCATATTCAAAATTATTAGTACGCAAAGCTGATTTAATTTTTTTTGAAGTACGCTTTTGGGAATTATTAAAGTACAAGTAGAATTTTTTAAAATTTTCTAGAGAATAAATTTATTAAGTTGTGCTTTTGAACATGATTTGATTTTTCATTTTTAATGTAGCTATTGTTAATTTACAGTTATTGTACAATATGCTTCTGCATTATAGTTTGGTGAAGTTGCAGATGAGAATTTTTTTTACGCAGTGAGTAGTTATGACTGGGAATGCACTGCCTGAAAAAGAGGTGGAAGCAGATTCAAAAGGGAATTGGATATATACTTCAAATGGAGAAATGTGCAGGGCTATGGGGAAAGGGACTAATTGGATAGCTCTTTCAAAGAGTCGCACTGGCATGATGGGCCAAATGGCCTTCTTCTGTGCTGTAAGATTCTGTGATTCTAGGATAAGTTTTTTGCTTTAAGAGTTTGACCATCATTACTGCCTATTTTATTAATCTGTCGAGCCCTCTCAATGACTTAAGCCATACAGACCAAGAGGTCCCAAGTTTAATTCTCAGTCCGCACTCTCAGCTAGGGCAAAGTTGGAGCTAGGGGAGGCAAGAAAATCAGTGAAGAGTTCCTGCTCCTGATCGCTGTCCAGTGACCCCTTAATGAAAAGTAAATAGGTGTGGATATCAGGTGAGACTCGGCTCAAGCTTGGCTGTGAGGCCACCCAGGGTTGAATTTCCTGGCACTCACTGTCTAGTCTCATATGTCAAGAATGGCTACCTAGATAAGGCACTGAGGGGCCTCTGGTACCTGTGAAAATGTCCCCAGCACCATCAGAATAGGGAAGGGGGAAAAAAATTAAAAATCAGTCAGGAATTATCATCAATTTAAGCATCATTCTGATTCTTTCCAACTTCCTGATGTTTTTTTAAAGCAGCAAGGTGCCATCAGAAGATGTATATAAGAGAAGCAACAGAGCCCGGCAGTGTAAAGTAGCTAAATTAACATCACCAGTGGCACAAGCCATTAAGTCATGGACCCAGAATCCGTCAGCTTCAGCTGTACATGTTCACCTAGCTCCCTCTCACTGCTGCCCTCGGTACCTCACACAGGCCAGTGTCCCCAGTGACCTCATCAGAACATTGCTTTTTTTTTAAAACAGCAACATCCATAAACATAAGGAAGCTTAAAGTTGAACGGCAGTCCCTCGTAACTTTAAAAGAGGCCCTGTTGGTGAAAGTCGCTTTTTAGAAGCGCAATTGTCATTTGGTTATGTATTCCCTGCCCCTGTGAGAATATTATTAAAAGTATTTGGGTATTGAAATGGTTACAGAAAAAAAAAGTGTTTCCATTTGTCTCCTTGGCTATACCTGCTGCGGTCTAGAGGCAACATTCTGCATGTGTGGTGGCTCCTTTTGTTTGGCCGTTTGCCAAGTATAGAGAGAGAGAAGGCAAATGGAACATAACCATTATTAGCAGCACAGACACATTTATGGAAAGCTCTGCACTTGGATTTCATTGTACAGTTGCAAAAGCATCTAACGCCCTTTAAAGAACAGTGTACAATTGTTTTGAACAATTGGCTGTAGTGCAGAATGAAGTAGCTCCTTGCAGAGTGGACACTATCTCCTGCTGCCCTGTTAAGCTAGGTTGAAATGACAGATCTGAGAAGATGGGAGCTTTCATTTTCCTTCGGAGTAGAGCTATTCCGTGTGTTGATGTTGTAACTGGATCTGTCGGTGCAGAATAGAGACTCGGCAGTCTAGTTTTCTTTGCACAGTCAACTCTCCTGTTCTGAATTTTAACCTGGTCTTCATTTAGTGAGGAATGCTAAGAGTGCACACACACACACACATGCTCTCAAACACACACACACACACACAAACAGACACACGCACACACACACACACACAGCCCCTGATTCTATGCACACAGAGACAATGCAAACTGTAAATCATCGGAGTCCTGCCCTGAACAGCTGCCAATCATCTTCACAGGAGCAGGAGAACCTCGCTGACATTGAGCAGCACTGCACGCAGCTGCTGAAGGTGAAGCTCGAGCTGGAGTCGCAGGTCGTGGAGCTGAACGAGCGGCTGCTGGAGGAGGAGATCTGCACCACTGAGCTGAATGCCCAGAAATGTAAGCTGGAGTCTGAGTGCTGTAACCTCAGGACAGACATTGAAGAATTGGAGTCCACGCTGGTCAAAGTGGAGACGGAGAAGCAGGTGGGTGGTGTTTGGTACACAGTTGAAACCCGATAACTAGTTGGCCAAGGAAATTACTGTGCTTGGATTAGAATCTCGATAAACTACAGGCAAAAGGGCCAAATTGATAGCACAGCACCCATTAATCATTTAATCAGCAGCTGAGTGTAAACAAAAGGGGAACAAGTCCATCGCAGCGATGACCCTTCTAAAAATGTGATGTATCTCGGGGTGGGATGTGACAGCGCATTCCTGTACTTGAAAGTAATCATTTAGGGAACACGAAGCCGGGGCAAGGGCTTTATTAGAGTTGAATCGGGAATTTTGTACAATGGGAGTCGGTGGGGAATTTCCAATGCACCACAGTGTGTGATTAGATTAGGGAATGCCTGAACAGGTAAGCACTTATCTGCAGTCAAGCTGCATTTTTATGCATTAGTGAAGGGGAAAATTTAATACATCACCTGATTAATTCAGAACTTAATAAATCTTCTTTGAATAACTTATTTTTTAACTATTAGATTTGGATTTTGTCAGCAAAGCGATTTGTTTGAATTGATGCCCAATCCGTTAATAGGATCACCACTTAAAGGTCATCTATATAGTTAGAATGAGTGCTGCTTCAGTAACTGGTCCAAAAATCATTAACCCTTTACGTAATTAAAGGGGCGCTGTCTTTTTTTTAAAAAAGTATTGGCCGAACTTGTTTTTATTTTTTGTTGTTTGGGATAGAAATAAAGGCAGAACAGCTGGATATCGTGTTGATTGTAAGGGGGTCACATGCAAGTGGTTCGATGATGCAGATGTACTGGGCGTTCGCAATCATGTTCTGAAAAGAAAATGTTCGCTCAGTACTGCTTTAAGAGCAAGGCCCCTTTAATTTCATTTTCATTTTCCAGTTTTGTTTCTAATTCATTTTATCACTTTTGACCTTCTGTTTGTCTCTCAGTCTCCCCGTAATTTTCTCCAGTCTTGCCAGCATCATTCGTATCCCAAGGAAATAAATCTTCCATCAATGCTGGTCTATTAGGAGATGTACAATAGTATTGACCGGCCCTTAGGTTTTTTCTCCCTCCCTCCTTCTTGGATGTGCGCACCAATCGGCACCTGCCTATGACACTATGATTGAGTACGCACTGTGTAGGGATTCACAGAGTCATGAAATCCGACGACTGTACTTCCCTCATCCAGAGTGGCCATTCCTTGTTCATGAGCAGGCTATTTGACCACAGCGGGCATCACGTCCACCCGTATCATGTTGGCAGCAGAGAACACTGATTGGCAGCCAGAAGTAGGAACCCTGACTGATTTATTTCCCTTCTTTAGCCCAGGTGCGACACGAGGCTAGTTGCAGCACCCCCTTCAGTCACCACAGCTGACCTTAGCTAACTCAGCACAGAGAAAGGATAGAATCTGGTTCCTCTCTGGGCTGCGTGACTAACTACCATAATCCACATCATGCAGCCGTCAGGGGAATTTATATGACAATATCCAAGAGAAAGCGAAGATAGAACGAGGCTGAGATATTCCATGCAGGCGTATTGCTGTGAGTTTTCAAAATGCTAGTTCTACTTCTGTACAAAGATAGTAGAAGCACCATCAGCACAAAGACTGCTGCGATTCCAAGAGAAGGCCCACAACCACCTTCTCAGGGCAACTAGGGAGGAGCAATAAGTGTGGTCTTAACAGCATCATCCTGAAATGTAACTTTCCTTTTTTTATTATTCGTTCATGGGATGTGGGCGTCGCTGGCAAGGCCGGCATTTATTGCCCATCCCTAATTGCCCTTGAGAAGGTGGTGGTGAGCTGCCTTCTTGAACCGCTGCAGTCCGTGTGGTGAAGGTTCTCCCACAGTGCTGTTAGGAAGGGAGTTCCAGGATTTTGACCCAGCGACGATGAACAATTGTTTCTGTTTTTTTAAAGTTTCACAGCAGGAGAGCTGAAAGCCCGTACACTCCACGTTCTATCTGTTTGTGGTGCATCTTTACGGGATACATTTTTCTCTTGTGCTACCTGACCTCACATGCCAGCCTAGAAAACTAGCAAAAAAACTGAGCAGCAGCTTCAAAAGAGCCAATAGCTCGAAAGCAACTCTGAATATAGGCTTCACGGCAAGGGATAAGGGTGAAGCAGTGTCATTGAAACAAAACCTCAGAGCCAAGTCCCAATGAAGGGGTCCCACCCAAAAGATTCCCCCGTCTTTATTATTTTAAGATGTTGATCAACCTGCTGCACATTGCAACAAGGTTCTGTTTTTAAAACCTTAAAATACAAATAGCAGGTGGCGACAATTAGGGACATACAATTAACACCTTCATATGACGTTCCTCTGCTAGTTTAAGAGGTGTTAATGCATTTATAATAAATGGGTTAACAAAGGGCACATGCAAACAACAACAACAACAACAACGTGTTGAATGTAGGAGACATTCCAAGGTGCTTAACTGTCCATCTGCTGTTGTCAGCAGCAGTAATTTCGAGCTTATATTGCCGTTTTGACTCTATCATAAAGGTTAACTTTCTTGTTCTGGAAATAAAATTCATTACACGCTGCAATCAGTGAAACAAAAGTGAATGCTTTCATGATTTGCAAGAATATGCAGTGGTAGCTGAATTTTGTTTTCTCTGGTGGACGTCACTTCCGAGCCTAATGCTACCCTGGTCCATCAGCATGTCCACACCTCCAGCAGGTCACTAGATAGTGACTGGGAGCAGCAGCTCTGCCTGATTTTTTTCCTCCCTAACCGTGGCTAATTGAAGCATCCCTACCGTCACCCTAGCTAGTGTCAGCTCAGAACGTGGGACCTTCCTGGTCTTGATGGCTCAGGTATTCACCACTTTTTAATCAAAGCCACTGGGGGAGCTCTTTGTTGTCTTTTCGAGTGAAAGAAAAGAAAGAACTTGCATTTATAAAGCGCTTTTAATGACCTCAGGACTTCCCAAAGCGCTTCAAGCCAACAAAGTAGTTTTTGAAGTGTAGTCACTGTTGTAATGTAGTAAGACAGTAATTCAGAAGCCAAACCCATTTCAATTTGAATGCTCTCAGCCAGCATAGAGAAGAGACTGTTTCATCAGTACGGGCTGCATTTAAATTGAAGTTCTAGAGCTAAAAGGATAATGTTATAACTCGCGACCTCAGTCTGTGTGACAATCCACTGCACCAGTCAGTGTGAGAGGAAACATAGGAACAGAAGTAGACCATTCAGCCCCTCGAGCCTGTTCTGCCATTCAATTAGATCATAGCTAATCTGTAACATAACTCCATCTACACGCCTTGGTTCCGTAACCCTTAATACCCTTACCCATCAAAAATCTATCGATCTCATTTTTGAAATTTTCAATTGACCCCCAGCCTCAACAGCTTTTTTGGGGAAGAGAGTCCCAGATTTCCACTAACTTTTGTGTGAAGAAATGCTTTCTGACATCATCCCTGAACAGCCTAGCTCTAATTTTAAGGTTCTGCTCCCTTGTTCTGGACTCTCCCACCAAAGGAAATAGTTTCAATTTATCTACCCTAACAAATCCTTTAATCATAAACACCTCAATTAGATCACCCCTTAATCTTCTATATTCATGGGAATACAAACTTAGTCTGTGTAACCTGTCCTCATAATTGAACCATTTTAGCCCCGGTATCATTCAGATGAATCTGCCCTGCACCCTCTCCAAGGCCAATATATCCTTCCTGAGGTGCGGTGCCCAGAACTGAATGCAGTCTCCAGATGGGGTCTAATCAAAGCTCTGTACAGCTGTAACATAACTTCCACCCATTTGTATTCCAACCCTCTTGAGATAAAGGCCAACATTCCAATAGCCTTTTAAATTATTTTTTGTACCTGTCCATTAGCTTTTAGTGGTTTCTGTTCTTGGACCCCTAAATCTCTCTGCTCATCCACAGTTCCTAGGTTCACACCATTTAGAAAATACTCTGATTTATCTTTCTTAGGTCCAAAGTGGATGACCTGACCAAACTAAGTGTCGTCAGCAAATGTAGAGATACAGCTCTCTATTTCTTCATCCAAGTCATTTATAAATATAATGAAAATCTGTGGCCCCAGTACAGATCCCTGGGGGACACCACTAGTCACATCCTATCGATTTGAGTACATACCCAATATCCCTACTCTCTGCCTCCTACCTCCTATGCAGTTCCCTATCCAAGCCAATAGGTTGCCTCCAATTCCATGCATTCCAATTTTTGTTAACAGTCTCTTATGTGGCACAGATCAATGTGATAAGCCACTGCACCAGCTGTAGTGGTAATTGACCGAACCAACTAGTGGGATAACGTACTGCACCAGTCAGTGTGATAATTCACCGGACCAACTGGTGTGATAATGCACCCCCCCCAGACAGTCTGATAATACACCGCACCAGACAGTGTGATGACCCACTCTACCAATCAGTGTGATAACCCACCTCACCAGACAGTGTGATAACCCACCACAACAGTCAGTGTGATAAACCGTCGCACCAGACAGTGTGTTAATCCACCACACCAGACAGTGTGTTAACCCACCACACCAGACAGTGTGATAACCCACTGCACCAGACAGTCTGATAACCCACCACACAGTCAGTGTTATAACCCACCGCACCAGTCAGTGTGAAAATCCATTTCACCAGTCAGTGTGAAAATCCATTTCACCAGCTAGTGTGATAACGCACCTCACCTGACAGTCTGATAACTCATCGCACCAGACAGTGTGATAGTCCACTGCACCAGACTACGATTAAACCATTGCACCAGACAGCGTGTTAACCCACCGCACTAGACAGTCTGATAACTCAGCGCTCCAGACTGTGATAATTCATTGCATCACCCAGTGTGATTACCCTCCGCACCAGTCACTGTGATAATCCACCACACCATACATTATGATAACTCACTGCACCAGACAGTGTGATAACTCACCGCACCAGAGGGTGTGATACCTCATCACACCAGTCAGTGTGATAACCCACCTCACCTGTCAGTGTGATAACCTTCCACACCAGACAGTCTGATAACCCACGGCACCAGACAGTGTGATAACACACTGAACCCGACAGTGTGATAACACACTGAACCCGACAGTGTGATAACACACCGCACCAGTCAGTGTGATAATTCACTGCACCAGTCAGTGTGATAATCCTCCACACCAGCCAGTGCGTTAACCCACCACAACAGGCAACGTGATAATGCACGCACCCAGTCAGTTTGATAACCCACCTCACCAGTCAGTGTGATAACCCAACTCCCCAATCAGTATGATAACCCACCACACCAGTCAGTGTGATAATCCTCCACACCAGCCAGTGCGTTAACCCACCACAACAGGCAACGTGATAATGCACGCACCCAGTCAGTTTGATAACCCACCACACCAGTCAGTGTGATAATACCACCACACCAGTCAGTGTGATAACCCAACGCACCAGTCAATGTGATAATACCACCACACCAGTCAGTGTGATAATGCACGCCCCCCCAGTTAATTAGATAAACTACCGCATCAGTCAGTCTGATAACGCACCTCACCAGTCAGTCTAATAACACAGCACACCAATCAGTGTGATAATCCTTCGCACCAGGCATTGTGATTAGCCACCGCACCAGACAATGTGATTACCCACTGCACCCAACAGGGTGATAATCCACTGCTCCAGTCTGTGTGATAACCCACATCAACAGACAGTGTGATAACCCACCGCACCAGCCAATGTGATAATCCACCGCACCAGTCAGTGTGATAATGCACACCCCCAGACAATGTAATAATCCACCACACCAGTCAGTGTATTAACCCACCACATCAGTCAATGGGATAACGCACAACCCCAGTCAGTGTGATAAACCACCTCACCAGTCAGTATGATAACCCGACTCACCTGTCAGTATGATAACCCATCGCACCAGTCAGTGTGATAACCCACCCCAACAGACAGTCTGATAACCCACCGCACCAGACAGTGTGATAACCCACCGCAGCAGATAGTGTGGTAACCCACTAGTCAGTGTGATAACCTACCACACCAGCTAGTGCGTTAACCTCCCACACCAGCTAGTGTGTTAAATCACCACACTAGTTTGTGTGATAACCCACTATACAAGACAGTGTAATACACTACCACACCAGTCAGTGTGATAACCCACCTCACCAGTTAGTGTCATAACCATCTGCACCAGACAGTTTGATAATCCACTGCACCAGACAGTCTGATAAGGCAACGCACCAGTCATTGTGATAACCCACTGCAGAAGACAGCGTGATAACCCACCTCACCAGTCAGTGGGATAAAGCACATCTCCTGTCAGTGTGATAACCCAACTCACCTGTCAGTATGATGACCTTCCTCACCAATCAGATAATCCACTGCACCAGACATTCTGATAACCCACTGCACCAGTCAGAGTGATAACCCACCCCACCAGTCAGTCTGATAACCCACCGCACCAGCGAGTGTGATAACCCACCGCAGCAGACAGTGTGATAACCCACCAGTCAGTGTGATAACCCACTACTCCAGCTAGTGTGTTATCGTACCACACCAGCTAGTGTGTTAAATCACCATACTAGTTAATGTGATAACACACCTCACCAGTTGGTGTGATAATCATCTGCACCAGACAGTTTGATAATCCACTGCACCAGACAGTCTGATAAGGCAATGCACCAGTCATTGTGATAACCCACCCAACCTGTCAGTTTGATAACCTTCCACACCAGACATTCTGATAATCCACCACACCAGATAGTCTGATAACCCACCGCATCAGACAGTGTGATAACCCACCACACCAGACTGTGTGATAACCCACTGCACCAGACAGTGTGATAACCCACCTCACCAGTCAGTGTGGAAACCTTCTGCTCCAGACAGTCTGATAATCCACTGCACCAGACAGTCTGATAATCCACCGCACCAGAGAGTCTGGTAGTCCACCACAACAGATAGTCTGATAGCCCACCGCACCAGACAGTGTGATAACCCACCACACCAGACAGTCTGATAATCCACTACATCAGTGTGATAATCCACCACACCAGTCAGTGTGATAACGCACGCCCCCCAGTCAATGTGATAACCCACCTACCAGACAGTATGATAATCCCAGTGCGTTAACCCACAACACTTGTCAGTGTGATAATGCATGCCCCCAGTCAGTGTGATAACCTACCGCAACAATCAGTGTGATAATGCATGACCCGGACCCTGTGATAACCCACTGCAGTATTCAGTATGATAGTCAGTATGATAATCTACCGCATCAGTCAGTGTGATGACCCAACTTAACGGTCAGTGTGATAACCTTTCGCCCCAGACAGCCAGATAACCCACTGCACCAGAGAGTGCGATAACCCACCGAACCCGACAGCATAATAACACACTGCATCAAGCTGTCTGATAACCCATTGCACCAGTCTGTGTGATAATACACCACACTAGTCAGTGTGATAACCCGCCGAACCAGTCAGTGTGATAACCGACCACACCAGAAAGTGTGATAACTCACCGCACCAATCAGTGTGATAACCCATCTCACCAGTTAGTTTGATAACCCACAGCACCAGTTAGTGTGATAACGCATATTCACAGTTAGTTTGATAAACTACTAAACCAATCAGTCTGATAATCCAACTCACCAATCAGTGTGATAACCCACTTCACCAGTCAATCTAATAACACATCGTACTAATCAGTGTGATAATCCTCCGCACCAGACAGTGTGATAAACCATTGCACCCGACTTTGTGATAATCCACCGCACCAGTCCGTGTGATAATGCATGCCCCACCCAGATAATGTAATAATCCACCGCACCAGTCAGTGCATTAAACCACCACAGCAGTTAGTACGATAACGCACGCCCCCAGTCAGTGTGATGATACACTGCATCAATCAGTGTGATAACACACTGCACCAGTCAGTGTGATTATCCACTGCACCAGTCAGTGTGTTAACCCAACACAACAGTCAGTGGAACAATGCATCTCCCCAGTCAGCGTGATAACCCACCACACCTGTCAGTGTGATAAACCACCACACTCGCTGGTGTGATAACCCACCACACCAGTCAGTATGATAATCCACCTCACCAGTCAGTATGATAACCCAACTCACTTGTCAGTGTGATAACCTTCAGCATCAGTCAGATAATCCACTGCACCAGACATTCTAATAACCCACCACCCCAGCTAGTGTGATAACCCAACACACCAGTCAGTGTGATACACCACCGTACCAGTCAGTGTGATACACCACTGTACCAGTCAGTGTGATAACCCACCTCACCAGTTAGTGTGATAACCATCTGCACCAGACTGTTTGATAATCCACTGCACCAGACAGGCTGATAAGGCAACGCACCAGTCAGTCTGATAACCCACCTCACCAGTCAGTGTGATAACTCACCACAACTGACAGTATAATAATCCACCACACCAGTCAGTGCAATTAACCCACTTCACCAGTCAGCGTGATAACGCATGCCTCCAGTCATTTTGATAACCCATTGCACCAGTCAGTGTGATAACCCACCAAAACTGACAGTGTAATAATCCACCGCACCAGTCAGTGCAATTAACCCACTTCACCAGTCAGTGTGATAATGCATGCCTTCAGTCAGTGCATTAACTCACTACACCAGTCAGTGTGATAACGCACGCCCCCAGTCAGTGTGATAACCCATCGCACCAGTCAGTGTGATATTCCACCACACCAGCTAGTGTGATAATCCACCATACTAGCTAGTGTGTTAACGCATGCCCCCAGTCAGTATGATAACAAACTGCACCAGTCAGTGCGTTAAACCACCATACCAGTCAGTGTGATAATTTACGCCCCCAGTCACTCTGATATCCCACTGCACCAATCAGTGCGGTAATCCACTTCACCACTCAGTGTGATAAACTTCCTCACCACTCAGTGTGATAATCCACTGCACCATACAGTCTGATAAGGCAACCCATCTCATCAGTCAGTTTGATAACCCACCACAACTGATAATGTAATAATCCATCGTACCTGTCAGTGCGTTAACCCACTACACCAGTCAGTGTGATAACCCATCGCACCAGTCAGTGCAATATCCCACCACACTGGCTAGTGTGATAATCCACCACACCAACTAGTGTGATAACGCAACACACCAGCTAGTTTGATAACCCATCACACCAGTCAGTGTGATAACCTTCCAAACCTAACCGCCTGATAATCCATTGCACCAGACATTCTGATAACCCAACGCACCAGTCTGTGTGATAACCGAACACACTAGCTACTGTGAGGACCCAACATACCAGCTAGTGTGATAACGTTCCGCACCAGACAGCCTGATAACCCACCACACCAGAGAGTGTGATAACCCACCACACCAGCTAGTGTGATAACCCACCCCACCATTCAGTGTGATAACTCAGTTCACCAGTCAGTGTGATAATCCACCGCACCAGTCAGTGTGATAACGCACACCCCCAGACAATGTAATAATCCGTCACACCAGTCAGTGCATTAACCCACCACAGCAGTCATTATAATAACGCACGCCCCCAGTCAGTGTGATAACACACCGCACCAGTCATTGTGATAATACACTGCACGAGTCAGTGTGATAATTCACCGCACAGTCAGTGCGTTAACCCAACACAACAGTCAGTGGGATAATGCTCGTCCCCTATCAGTATGATAACCCACCGTACCAGTCAGTATGATAACACAAATCACCTGTCAATGTGATAACCGTCCACACCAGACAGTCAGATAATCCATTGCACCAGACATTCTGATAACCCCCTGCACCAGACAGTGTGATAATCCACCGCACCAGTCAATGTGATAACCCAACCCATCAGACAGTGTGATAACCCACCACCCCAGCTAGTGTGATAACCCAACACACCAGTCAATATGATACACCACCGTACCAGTCAGTGTGATAACCCACCTCACCAATTAGTGTGATAACCATCTGCACCAGACAGTTTGATAATCCACTGCACCAGACAGTCTGATAAGACGATGCACCAGTCATTGTGATAACCTACCTCACCAGTCAGTGTCTTAACCTACCAAAACTGACAGTGTAATAATCCACCGCACCAGTCAATGCATTAACCCACTACACCAGTCAGTGTGATAACGCACGCCCCGAGTCAGTGTGATAACCCATCGCACCAGTTAGTGTGACATTCCACCACACCGGCTAGTGTGTTAACCCACCACACCAGCTAGTTTGATAACCCATCGCACCAGTCAGTGCGTTGACCCACCACACCTGTCAGTGTGATAACGCATGCCCACAGTCAGTGTGATAACCCACCGCACCAGACAGTGTGATAATCCAACGCAACAATCAGAGTGATAATCCACCTGACCAGACAGTGTGATAATCCAACACACCTGGCAGTCTTAAACCCACTGCACCAGACAGTCTGATAACCCACTGCACCAATCAGTGTGATAATCCACCACACCAGACAGTGTGATAACCCACCTGACCAGACAGTGAGATAACCTACCGCACCAGACAGTCTGATAACCCACTGCATCAATCAATGTGATAACCCCCCACACCAGACAGTGTAATAAATCCACACACTGACGAGTTTGATAACCCACCTCACCATTCAGTGTGATAACCCACCACACCAACTCATGTGATAACCCACAACACTAGTCAGTGTGATAATCCACCCCACCAGACTGTCAGATAATCCACCGCATCAGTCAGTGTGATAACCCATCGCACCAGTCAGTGTGATAACCCACCACACCATTCAGTGTGTTAACACAACACACCAGCTATTGTGATAACCCGCCACACTAGCTAGTGTTATAACCCACCATACCACCTAGTGTGATAACCTTCTGCACCAGGCATTCTGATAACCCACCACACCAGTCAGTGCGTTAACCCACCACACGTCAGTGTGATAACGCATGCCCCCAATCAGTGTGGTAACCCACCGCACCAGACAGTGTGATAATCCATCGCACCAGTGTGATAATCCAACACACCTGACAGTCTTAAACCCACTGCACCAGACAGTCTGATAACCCACCACACCATTCAGTGTGATAATCCACCGCACCAGTCAGTGTGATAACCCATCACACCAGCTAGTACGATAACCCAACACACCAGTCAGTGTGATAATGCACTTCCCCAGTCAGTGTTTTAATACATGCTCCAGTCAGCTTGATAAACTGCTGCACCAGTCAGTTTGATAATCCACCTCACCAGTCAGTCTAATAACACATCGTACCAATCAGTGTGGTAATCCTACGCACCAGACAGTTTGATAAACCACGGCATCAGTCACTGTGATAACCCAGTGCACCAGTCGATGTGCTAACCGACCATACCAGTCAGTGTGATAACGCACACCCTCTGTCAGTGTGATAAACCACGGCATCAGTCAGTGCATTAACCCACCACACCAGACAGTGTGATAATCCCACGCAGCAATCAGGGTGATAATCCACCTGACCAGACAGTGTGATAACCCACCCCTATAGACAATTATATAACTCCTGCACCAGACAATTTTATAACCCACCTCACCATACAGTGTGATAACCCACCGCACCAGAGAGTGTGATAATCCCCCGCACTAGCTAGTGTGATAACCCACCTCACCATTCAGTGTGATAACCCATCTCATCAGTCAGTGTGATAACCTTCCGCACAAGAGCGTCTGATACTTCACTGCACTAGACATTCTGATAACCCACCGCAGCAGTCAGTGTGATAACCCACCTCACCAGTCACTGAGATAACCCACCTCACCAGTCACTGAGATAACCCACCACACCATTCAGTGTGATAACCCACTGCATCAGGTAGTCTGATAACCAACCGCACCAGACAGTGTGATAATCCACTGCACCAGTCAGTGTGATAACCTATCGCATGAGACATTGTGAAAATCCACCGCACCAGAGAGTGTGATAATCCACCACACCAGACAGACTGATAACCCACCGCACCACACAGTGTGATATTCCACCTCACCAGTCAGTGCGTTAACCCACCACACCAGTCAGTGTGATAACCCACCACACCAGTCAGTGTGATAACCCACCACAGCAGTCAGTCTGATAACCCACCGCAACAATCAGTGTGATAATCCTCCGCACCAGTCACTGTGATAACCCACTGCACCAGACAGTCAGATTACCCACCGCACCAGACAGTGTGTTAACGCAACCACACCAGTCAGTCTGATACCCCATCGCACAAGATAGTATGATAATCCACTGCACCAGAGAGTGGGATAATTCACCGAACCAGACAGTTTTATAATCCACTGCACCAGACGATGTGATAACCCACCGCAGCAATTAGAGTAATAATCCACCTCACCAGACAATGTGATAATCCAACACACCTGACAGTCTTAAACCCATCGCACCAGACAGTCTGATAACCCACCACACCATTCAGTGTGATAATCCACCGCACCAGTCAGTGTGATAACCCATCACACCAGGTAGTACGATAACCCAACACACCAGTCAGTGTGATAATGCACGTCCCCAGTCATTGTTTTAATACATGCTCCAGTCAGCTTGATAAACTGCTGCACCAGTCAGTCTGATAATCCACCTCACCAGTCAGTCTAATAACAAATCGTACCAATCAATGTGGTAATCCTATGCACCAGAGGGATGGGCAATAAATGCTGGCCTCGCCAGCGACGCCCACATCCCATGAACGAATAAAAAGAAAAGCAGTCAGTGTGATAACCCACCGCACCAGTCACTGAGATAACCCACCACACCATTCAGTGTGATAACCCACTGCATCAAGTAGTCTGATAACCAACCGCATCAGACAGTGTGATATTCCACCTCACCAGTCAGTGCGTTAACCCACCACACCAGTCAGTGTGATAACCCACCACACCAGTCAGTGCGTTAACCCACCACACCAGTCAGTGTGATAACCCACCACACCAGTCAGTGTGATAACCCACCACACCAGTCAGTGTGATAACCCACCACACCAGTCAGTGTGATAACCCACTGCAACAATCAGTGTGATAATCCTCCGCACCAGTCACTGTGATAACCCACTGCACCAGACAGTCAGATTACCCACCGCACCAGACAGTGTGTTAACGCAACCACACCAGTCAGTCTGATACCCCATCGCACAAGATAGTATGATAATCCACTGCACCAGAGAGTGGGATAATTCACCGAACCAGACAGTTTTATAATCCACTGCACCAGACGATGTGATAACCCACCGCAGCAATTAGAGTAATAATCCACCTCACCAGACAGTGTGATATGCCACCGCACCAATCTCTGTAATAACCCACTGCACCAGACAGTCTGATGACCCACCGCACCAGAGAGTGGGTTGACGGACCCACACCAGTCAATGCGATAAGCCACTGCACCAGACAGACTAATACCCCACCAACACCTGACACTGTGATAATCCACCACACCAGACAGTGTGATAATCCACTGCACTAGACGGTGTGATAGTCCACCACACCAGACAGTCTGTTACCCCACCGCACCAGACAGTCTGTTACCCCACCGCACCAGACAGTGTGATAATCCACCGCAACATACAGTGTGATAATCCACCTCACCAGACAGTGTGATAAGCCACCTCACCACTCAGTGTGATAATCCACCACAGCAGACAGTCTGATATTCCACTGCACCAGACTGTGTGATAATCCACTGCACCAGTCAGTGTGAAAATCTACGGTACCAATCCATGTGATAACCCACCTCACCAGTCCGTGTGATAACCCACCGCACCAGACAGCCTGATAACCCACCGCACCAATTAGTGTGATAACCCACTGCACCAGACAGTGTGATAACATACCTCACCAGATAGTCTGACAACCCACCACACCGGTCAGTGTGATACTCCACGGCACCAACTAATGTGATAACGCACCTCCCAAATGTGATAACCCGCTATACCACTTAGTATAATCCACCACATCAACCAGTCTCAGATGGTTTCATTCTTTATCTAATTCGGGGAATGACATCAACTTCTGCTCGTTGAAACCGAATCCATATTATCTTTGCTTCCCGTTACGATTTTCCTTTCCCTAGCAGTGAAAGATGTACTGCATCCCAACTCGATCTCTGCTGAATGCAATTGTTTTCCAGGTTCTGCTCGTTTAAGTGTCACAGGCCAGCACTGGGCAGGACTACTGCCTGGGATTCTGCCAGCGTTCAATCACAGGAGGGGGCAAGAAGTTGTGTGCGGGATAGAAATCTCAGCAACAGAAAGTGAGTGAGTGTGGCACTGGTGGCTGTACTTTAAAACAGCACCCGTGGATCCCCCTAATCTGCCGCAAACTTGCTGGCTACCACTTTGAAGATCCCCCAGGCTCACCAGCACCTGGCAATACCTAACACCCAGTTAGTTTCCAATAGTATTTTAACAACTGTCTAGGATTAGATCCAGAATATGATACAAGAGGCGCTATTATGTCACTCCCTCATTGCTTGCATGGTATTTAGATGCTCCTTCCAGTTTTGGATGGGAGCTTCTTGTCCCTGTCTGTTCAGCCCCAAGAAATGTGTGCAAAGGGATGGAGACCTGGCAATATCCCCAACACTCTAGAAACTGGCAAACACGGGGCGTCAAGGACAGGACATCAGACCCACTTTCTTTCCAGTGATCAGTGGCTAGATTTAGTTTTGTTAGAAATGAGTGTCCCCCAGAAATGAGTGTCCCCCAGAAAAACTGCACCAAACAAATGGACTGGGTTGATGGGAGACTTGATGAAATCTCCTATGGGGAACACTTACCTTCTCTCTGCTCTAAGATCTATCCCATGTACATTGCAGTAGATCAAAAGCCTAAAGTATTAACCAGCAAGTCTACCCATTGTAATGATGCAGCACCACATCACTGGTGTTGTCCTGTCTGGAAAATTATAGGCTAATTCAAAGATAAATTCTGCCATGTATTTCTCTGCCATCTCACCCTCCCATATTCACCTCAAACAAACATTTTGGAATATGGAATCAAGGCAGAAGAGTGTGTGTGTGTGTGTCTGTATTGCTCAGGAGGAGTGTTTGTTACTTGTTTTTGAGTTTATGTGTGTTTATTGCTCAGGAGGAGTGTTTGTTACTTGTTTTTGAGTTTATGTGTGTTTATTGCTCAGGAGGAGTGTTTGTTACTTGTTTTTGAGGGGGGAATTTTAATCTCCCAGGATAGGCAGGAGAGGGACAGGGTGTTAAAATTCTCAAACATCTGAAACCCAACCCCAACCTGCCGCAAAGCCGCCTGCTTCCAGTTTAACCGGGGCGGGCGAGTAATACACTCTCGAGAGGCGGGCCAGTAATTTAAATATGATAATGAGGCTGAGTGCCTCAGATTTTAGCAGCCTTTTACATATAACGGCTGAGGGTTGGGTTTCCTAGGGTTCGGGAAACCTGGCAGCTAAAGGGAGGTGAGAATGGCCGGATCCAGCAGGTAAGTGCTTTTCCAGCACTGCTTTTGGGCCATGAGGAGCAGGAGTGCTTCCCTCCGGCCCTCCGAGCTAACCTGCCACGATTGCCCAGTTTCAACCCAGTTCCAAACTGTCACAAATTCACAAGACAAAGCAGCCCAACATAGCCACACAAAATGTAACTGTTTTTTGAGTAATGCAGACCTGGATAATTCATATAGTGGCCACTCTGAGCTAGGTGAATCTCCACTAGTAAACTACTTTTGGTGTCAGTGGTACCTGCACAGTATTGCAGCTTTATACTGGTCTTCTTTCTTCCTTGAAGTAAACACGTTTAAAATTCCCAAATGGCTTAGATGGCTAACTTGTGATGCCTGGTACAGATGTGATCCCTAATCTCTGCTCAGATACCTGATCTCAGCTACAGCATTACAATTAGCCTTGGCTCCCCAGGCTATGGGTAGGGGTGGGAGGAGGAATCAGTCAGGGTTCTGGCTTCTTATAGCTATTCAGTGGCTTTTGCCAAAAGTGCACATCTGGAGTATTGTGTGCAGTTTTGGTCTCACATCTGGAGTATTGTGTGCAGTTTTGGTCTCCTTATCTGAGGAAGAATGTCCTTGCCATGGAGGGAGTGCAACGAAGGTTTACTAAACTGATTCCTGGGATGGCAGGACTGACGTATGAGGAGAGATTGGGTCGACTAGGCCTATATTCACTAGAGTTTAGAAGAATGAGAGGTGATCTCATCGAAACATTTAAAATTCTAACAGGACTAGACAGATTAGATGCAGGGAGGGTGTTCCCAATGGCTGGGGAGTCCAGAACCAAGGGTCACAGTCTCAGGATACGGGGTATGCCATTTAGAACCGAGATGAGGAGAAATTTCTTCACTCAGAGGATGGTGAACCTGTGGAATTCTCTACCACAGAAGGCAGTGGAGGCCAAGTCATTACATGTATTCAAGAAGGAGATAGATATATTTCTTAATGCTAAAGGGATCAACGGATATGGGGAAAAAGTGGGAACAGGGTATTGAGTTAGACGATCAGCCATGATCATTTTGAATGGCAGAGCAAGCTCGAAGGGCCAAATGGCCTACTCTTGCTCCTATTTTCTGTGTTTCTAAATTTCTATGTCAGGTGAGGAGAGGATGAGCTTGGCTGAATTCCACAATCAAATAGTCCACCTACAATCACCTATGAAGAATAACTACCTGACTGAGCTACATTACAGTGCATGAGGAACAAAGCCCCAGCAGCAGTGACTTTTTTCAGGAGGAAGTGAGAAAATTTGGGCGGGGAGGGGGTTGGGAATCATTGAATAGAGTTTCCCGAAATATAAAATGCTTTAAAATATTTGCATTGGTTAATGTCCTTTTGTTTGGACCAAGGACTGAATGTTGAGGAGGGGAACGCTGAGTTCAGATAATGCCCTTGCTGCCTGATCCCCGACACAATTTGTAATATATCCCAGTCTTTCCATCATGTTAATACATACAATTAGATAGAAGGAGCATTTACTCAATGATGGTTAATTTTTACAGTGGAATCATGATGGTGATTATAGTAAGAAAATACATGGATTCCAATTTTAATCCTAATTATTATTTTCTGCAGTTACTTTTACATTTTGGGATTCTCCATCATCGACATCTATCACACTCACACAGAGTCCCTTTATAATTTATAGTTGCTGCTTTGTCTGTGCCCTCTCTATTTGCCTCTGTCCCTATCTAATACATACACCCTTGGCCTAGGAATTGGATCGTGCCTGAATCGGGCTGCGATCCTGGTGTAGTGCTCGCGCCTAATGACACCGAGGGCAGGGCCGCGGCAAATAGCTCCGCCGGCCTCATTAAGATAGTACTGGTGAGGTTCAGGTGCCAGTTGTGATCCCAAAGGCAACTCACCGGTCGTGGTGGGGAGCAAATTTGAGAGGCTGGGATGCTAGTCGAGGACCTCAGGTGAGTCAGTTGGGAGTGGGAGGTGAGGCAATTGTGGAGGGGGGGGGGGGCAAGCGGTGGCCGGCAATGGCCCACGGTTTTAATATGGAGCCGGGAGGAGTATTCCTGCTCCTCATGGCTCCGTATTCGGGTAAGGAGAAAAAACTTTAAACTTTCCTTTTTGATGGCAGTTCCCAGCGGTCCCTTTAAGTACCACTGGTTTGGGTGGTGTGCATTGATCTAATTGGTAGCGGCGCTCATCCTGTGCATACTAAGCAGGCACGCTGCACACCATGAGTCCTGCAGCGCCCAGTTTTTGCCTGAAGAACGGGCGCTGCGCAATCGAATTTCTAGACCCTCATCTCTGTTCTTGGCACTACATTGCAGTGTCTCCCGACATTACAACAGTGACTGCACTTCAAAAGTACTTCACTGGCTGGAAAGCACTGTGGGGCGTTCTGAGATGGTAAAAGGCACGATATAAATGCAGGTCCTTTCCTTTTTCTTTTACTGACTCTCCTACTGCCGCTTGAGATGTTTGCCCTTCCCTTTCTTGTAATAGTTGGAATGAGCACTTGGGTGAACTCAGAAATCCAGTTAAAACGCTCAGGTTTTCTGAGTTTAAAGTCTGAAATCTGAAGATAGTGTGAAGCCAGAGCTTCCAGAAGCCATGACCCATCATCAAAACTACAATTGGTTGCAAACCCACTCATATCTCTTCCAGCCAAGTATGAATGTTTGGCACAACCTACAGTGGAATTCTGCATGTACAAAAGTAGAAAGAAAGAACAAACTTGTATTTATATAGCACCTTTCACAACTTCAGGACATCTCAAAGCTCTTTACAGCCAATATAATACTTTTGAAGTGTAGTCACTGTTGTAATGTAGAAAACGTGGCAGCCAATTTGCACACAGCAAACTCCCACAAACAGCAATGTGATAATGACCAGATAATCTGTTTTAGTGATGTTGGTTGAGGGATAAACATTGGTCAGGAGACCAGGGAGAACTCCCCTGCTCTTCTTCTAAATGTTGCCATGGGATCTTTATCGTCCACCTGAGAGAGCAGACGGGGCCCCGGTTTAACGTCTCATCCAAAAGTTGGCACCTCCGATAGTGCAGCACTCCCTCAGTACTGGACTGGGATTGTCAGCCTAGATTTTATGCTCAAGACTCTGGAGTGGCACTTGAATCCATGACCTTCTGACTCAGAGGCGTGAGTCCTACCACTGTAGCAGCTTATCCATTCTATACACACTAATTTCCTTTAATAAATGGAGAGACAAGAGTTTAGAGACAATATCTGAACATGAGACACTAGATTTGGGTGAAAACTTACTTTTTTGACTGCTGAATTAATCCTGAGTCAGCCTCAATCATACCCTGTCCAGTATTCATCCCTTGTGCCTACCTACTCTTCTAGGCTCCTCTTATCTTGTGGTTCAGTCTTTATTATTTCCAGCATTGGAACTAACATGTGCCACAAGGAAACTCTCTGCAATTTCTCTATCCTGAAACCAGCCTGCACATTGCATGTTAAATAAACAGCAGTGAAATCATTTGCTGCATTTGGTGTAAACTTTATATGGGCTCTGGGAGGCCTAAACAAAATTATGCTTTTATCAAGAAATGGACTGTGAACTGTGAGCTGTGAAGGGAAGTCTGTGCATATGCTTTGCTACTTTGAAGTATTTCAATGTAACTTTTATCCCTGCGCAGATTGACCAACTATAAAATGGTGGCACTTTTTAATGTAAACTTAAGGAGGATGGGAAGCTCAGAGAAATCTTCTAAGTGATGAGGTCCATCTTTGGGTTTTATAGTCGTTCAGGATAATGAACCTATGAGTTAAGCAGGTATTTAACTCATACACAATCCCCTCCTCCCTTCCGGATACTATAGACATAGTTTTACTCCTGTTTCAGATGGAATGTGGGCTCTCGAGCCATTCAATAGTGTTGGTTCAGTGGCAAGCAGGCCACATCTGAATCCTTACGGGAAAAAGCCCCAAAGTTAGAAAGAGATGAATAACATCTGTGCATCTTCCCTTCATTTTAACTCTTTAAGACAGCGCAAGGAAAGGACACAATTCTCAACTGCGAAAGAAAATCCTTTTGGTGTCTCACTTGAGGTAAACTACATATCATGACCCAAATATTGATCCAGCTCCACTGGCACTCTGTAAGTAGATTGTATAGTTGTAGTCTGACTCCTCATGTAACATTTTCATCTAGTTTGTGGACCTCAGTGACCGTTATCTAATTTAATGTACTTTTTGTCTGCATCAAGTTCGTAAATAATCAGACTTACTTCAGAATGTCTAGGTCAGAACAAGGTTACATCATGTTTAATAAACTTAAGGAAAATCAGTTTCTTTTTGAATAAACTGTTGCTAATCTCTCTTTTGGTGATTATTTAGTTACTTTCCCCAAATACTCCCAGTTTGGAGAATGAAAAATATTTTTCCATTTTTTAAAGATGTCCAGTGAGAGCAGTTTTTATTCAACGCACTCCTCAATTCTAAATTAAAAATATATATCTTCATGAAATGTTAAAAAACAACCAAATAATGAGGGCAAATATTTTGAATTGGGTCCATGAAAACAATGAACTCTGGAGCCAGCCAACGCCAAGAAACCTAATTAGTGGCTGAGGATGCAAAAGATTCCTTCTCCTTTAAGGACAAGTTTGATCCTTTCTAAAAAAAATGTTTACAGCATCCCATTGTTTTGAAAAGAAATCCGCAGTCTGCCCCTCCAATGGCTCCTACTTGTGGGCAAAGCCTCAGAGTACTTCAATAGCATATTGTTAAATGTGGCAATAAGGTAACATCAGTGTATCTAAGTAACATAAATTCTTATGTTTAGGAGAGTGGTCCTCATAATACAGCTTGAGAGCTATTTGTGGCCCCCGTCACCTGTGACTCTCAGCAGATTAAATGCTCCATGTTCCTCAAGACATCCATTCATGTTTACTGGCTGTGATATATTGACTGGGAGTTACTGCTATTCTCTTATCTTGCTCAATGACAATAGGAGGCTAGGCTACCCCAGCTTGATTACAGCAAGTGAAAAGGGCCCTAGAACTATTTAATGGAACTATTGTCCCATAGTTTTATTTTTACTTCTCTTCCTGTGGGGGGACTGCCTGGTCTCCACTTGGCAACTGCCTCTAGTGACATGAAAGCAGAAATTCTCTGTGTGGGGAATTGGATGCATGGGCCTGTATTAAGGTTGCCAACCCTCCAGGATTGTCCTGGAGTCTCCAGGAATTAAACATTAATCTCCAGGACATTGCTGTGAGTTGTCCAGGTGAAAAATCCTTGGGGCATTTAAAAAAAGAGGTTTTCTTTCATTTTCTTTGAACTTTTATTTATTAATTATAAAAATATTGGAGGTGGGGAAAAAAGGCGGTTTGACACGATCAAGAATCACCCAGTTGGGTAATGAAGAGTCTGTTTGCCTTCCAATTGGTGGGGGAAGGCATTAAACCACAAGGATGGACGTTGTAGGCGATCGATGGCGGAAGTGTGGGGGCAGGGCAGTGGGAGGCTGGAGGTCACGTGATGAAACCTCCAGCAATACGGCCAACCCTAACCTGTATCCCCTGACTGTGGAAAAACATAATACTGTTTGCTCAGCATCTCTTCCTGAAGGAACACCCAAGGCTTGAGACTTCACATAGTGAAGACTGGTAGGGCAAACCTTCATCATACCAATCCATGGCACTGCACACTGGTTACCAATTCTTCACAATTTACTGTACATTTATAGCCAGTTTTCTCCCCATTTCTTCTCTCCTCTCTTGAAGACACTGAGGCACAGTTCACAAATGCTGTCAGCCCTTTGGTACATCACCTGAGTAACCATTATTGAAAGGTGAGCCTTGACATTGAGTGTCAATTTGCTATTCAACCATAATAGCCAGCACTAAGCTAAAACATGTCTTAACACGTGCACTTTCCAGCAGGAGTCACTGCACGGTGATCAGGAGCAGGAACCCTGATGATTTCCCCCCAGCCCCCAGCTGAGGGCTGCTGTGGCCAAATATATCACCCCTACTGCCCCCTTACCAAAAGATAACACCAGAGAAATTTGCAGAGTCAAATGACATTGGCCTTGTTTGAGAAAATTACGATGTTTTCATTGTGCATTTTTACTTGGTGCTAGGAGAGGCTATTTCCTCTGTTTTGGGAATCGGTAATGAAAGGTGATCCATTTAAAATTGTCACTAAGAGTGAGGAACGAGGTCTGGAGAGATTTCTTTACAGAGATTATTGTTGGAGCATGGACTGTTTCACCAAAGGGAATATTTGAGGTAGAGACCATTACATCTTATAAATGAAAAATGGATAGACATGGATAGACAGATATGGAGCAATGGGGTGAGAGCGGGATTATATTCAGGTTGCTCTAGCAAGGAGCCGGCACATGCCTCCAGGGCTGTAAACTTGTATGGTTCTATGATATACCACTGCAGCTAGCAAGGGGTTAAGTAAGATCACAGGGTCAGAATTCCTTTGGTTGCTATGTGTATTGATGTTGTAACCATATTATAAAGATTTCTAAAAATAAATTTGCAAGAAATACCAAGCATATTGACCAGAGAAATCTTACCCAACGCAGGTAAAGCTGATGAACACAAGGATCAAACATTTATAACAGGGCATTCATGGAACAGTTAGAAACTTAAGGCTTGTTGTTTTAGTCCCTATCTCCTCTTACCAAGAACTTAACACTTTTGCCTTCTTTCTTCTCTAGGCTTGTCTAAGTGCTGTTATCGCACCACTGCCTTTTTAGTGGAAAGACAATCCTGCCGTTAAGAATTTGCACTAAAAAGCTGTTCAAACCAATGTTAGGAATGAGTGAAAGGATAAGAACATAAGAAATAGGAGCAGGGGTAGGCCATACAGCCCCTCGAGCCTGCTCCGCCATTCAATCAGATCATGGCTGATCTTCAACCTCAACTCCACTTTCCTGCCCGATCCCCATATCCCTTGATTCCCCTAGAGTCCAAAAGTTTATCTATCTCAGTCTTGAATATATGCAAAAATGAATCCAAATATTTTAAGTGACATATAAACTGACTTTGTCTTCGCCAAGGCAGCTAGTGCAGTTGGTCAGTTCTTTTATCTTTAGCTAAAGCTAGCTATAAACTGTTAAATGATGGCAGAGCTAATTTACAACTTGCATTTATACAGCATCTTTAATGTAGTAAAACGTCCCAAGGTGCTTACAGCTTATCTGTAAATGTTGCACACCGCTAGTATCCTGTGAGAATAGAAATGGTTTAGACTGATTGAGCGCTTCCAAAATATGACAAGTCGCTGTAGTTTAGCTACTAATTATCATTTTTTCCCATCTTTTCCTCCTTTGCGCACCTGGTGACCAGGAGAATGGCCAAATATCCACACTGGGTCCCACACCCACGGCTGGGCTCTCATTGAGCCTGTAGATGACGTAAGAGCAACACTGTTTTGTCAGATTTTACTCTTTTTAGTGAAACCAATGGGATGACTGTTGAGCGCTGCTGAAGAGCCTCAGATGTGCTATTGCACGGTTTGAAATATCCAACACAAATGCCACTCATGGCTGTAACCAGAATGGCCTGAGGCAAACATGCGTGTTCACTGCCCAACCTCCAAAATTTATCTACCTAAACATTTTGGCTATTAAATTCCTCCCGACTCCACATTTAAACCCCTGCCCCTCTTGATTGCCGCCGCTTCTGCCCCCCAGCCTCCATTCCTGACTCCCGATCAGCCCCAATGATCCCCGGGCCCCGCGATTCCCAGATCCCCGATCTTCAGTTCGTCCCGTCCCGACCCCCGGACCCACCTACCTGAGGGCGGGTGTGATGTTAGCAGCGGCCCGATCTTGCACTATTCTTCGCTGAGGGGCTCTGAGGCCATGTCGGCTCCATTATAATGAGGCCCGAGGCCCAATATCTGGGAAGCTGCAGGCCTCACCAATCAGGCACAGGGAATGTATCCTGCGCCCCCCCACCCCCGTGTGGCCAAAAATTGAGGGGGGGGGATTTTTGGGCCTTTCTGTCTTGAGAACTTCTGCCATTTCCATCTTCTTCACTGATTCAGTGTGTAGTCTTTCTATTTTCCAGTCTTCTAATTGGCTACTTTCTAGTTTTGTTATCTCACAAAATGTTTACCCCCTCAAACCTTTTATTCCTGCTCAAAAAATATTCTCTTCAATCACAAATGTACCCATGAAAGTATCCATCCCATCATCCAATCGCTCCAACAAATTTCTCTCCATGTGGCCCAGAGTACCCTCATGGATATCCCTGATCTCAAGTACACCCTTCCCGAAACTTTATCTGCCCAGTAAAGGCTCAACTTAAGAAATGCAAGGAAGAGCATGCACAGAGTGACCTCTTTATTCACTAACTTGGATGGCTGCCCTTTTACGAGGTAAATAACTGGCCAACATCATGCCTCCAGACCAGACCCTACTGTTGCCTGCAGTGCTCCCAGGTCCTGAGCACTTCACCTCCCTTCACCCCACAAGCTTAATGCTGCCAGTTTCCCAGTGGGGCCAATGCCTTCTTTCTCCCAAGTTTTTTGTATGCTATTAATACCTCCCGCCTCCCTATTCTGTCTTGGCCTCAGCACTGTGCCTTTCCACTCTCTAGGACTCACCTTATCCTCTGCCCCCTGAGCACATGCCCAGCCTCTACTTGGTTCCCCGGGCTTGAACCTGGCGCCTACTCTGCTCCTTGGTACTTGCACACTTCTGCTCTGCTCTCTCTTTCTCTCTTTGATGGTATATGTTTGTGATATTTGTATTCATATTTTGGGTATTCAAATGACCCTTTGTAAAAGAAAAAGAAAGACTTGCATTTATATGGAGCCTTTCACAACCTTAGGACATCCCAAGGCGCTTTACAGCCAAGCACTTTTGAAGTGTAGTCACTGTTGTAATGTAAAGTAACATGGCAGCTAATTTGTGTACAGCAAGGTTTCGCAAACAGCAATGAGATAAATGACCAGATAATCTATCTTTTAGTGATGTTGGTTGAGGGATAGATGTTGGCCAGGACACCAGGAGAACGCCCCTTCTCATTTACAAATAGTGCTGTGGGATCTTTTACGTCCACCTGAGAGGGCGGACGGGGCCTTGGTTTAACGTCTCATCCAAAAGACTGCACCTCCGACAGTGCAGCACTCCCTCAGTAATAAACTGAAGTGCCAGCCAAGAATGTGTGCTCAAGTCTCTGGACTGGGGCTTGAACCCAAAACATTCTGACTCAGAGGCAGAAGTGCTACCCACTGAGCCACGGCTGACACTAATACTGGAATAATAATTTATTGGGTATTTATATAATAATTTTATCAATTTGCTTTATTCATTTTTACATAATTTATAATGCTTGTTATTGATGTAAATGTTAATATAATAATTTATTATATTTAAACCATTCATCTGTTAGATAGTTATTATATATTCATGATTGGTGAACTAACGGAGAATGTGAAAATGTTGATCTATTTCCATTAAAACTTTGACATGTTTATAACAATATCAGAATCATCACGGTGTGCCTCAACATCTGATATTACTCTCACAGCTTGATCTGTCCACTATTGTTACTGTCTGTTCTGTACGGGTGACTGGAAAGCTCCTGATGATCGATTTTGTTCTATTATATTCTTTCCTGGGCTGGGATGCAGCTCATCCAAGCAATCATCATACAGGAGTGTTGCAGGCTATTCGACGGTGGGAATTACAAAGCCAAGCCTGATCCCGTTCTTACCCAACAAACACATTTCCAGCAGAGTAATGCAAAGTGGGAACTCGGCTGATCTTCCCTTCCCTAATCCGAATATACTGAGGAAAATTGTAGAACCCTTACTGCTGCCTGAGTGAGATCAGCCAGCTCAGTGCAGATCAGGGATTGAACCTTGGAAACTTCCTAGTCTAAACTCACTGAGCCATCAAGGGACTTCTTCCAAATAATTTATGCCCGTAATGTTCTGGAATGCAGCAACTGTGTGATTTCACTCAGCCTTCATTTCGCAGAACAGTTTCCCTGCTTCACCAACGCATGGAAACGAGAAGGTTAACCTGAAGTTTAATGCATCCAAAGGGAATCTGAGCTCAGTCCTGCCTAGTGTTAGTGTCAGTAATGTTTTTCTTCAGATTGACATTTTGTCTGCATTGAAGTGAAGGACGTTAGTACTGGGGAAATGGAGCAGTTCTTATTTTGGACACCCAGTGTTAAAATTAAGGAATCCCAAGTCAGAAATAGCATGGTTAGATGCCAAGTAAAGCTTCCTCTACTACAGTCCAACAATTTACCTTGGCCTCAAACGATTGTGGCATTTTTCCATTTTTGCACACCATCCATCTGGCAGTCCTTCTCCGTGACAGTCCCAAATCAGTGGCAGTTTTATGCTAAACGTCTGTGCCCATTAGGAACTGGATTGAGATGGCCTGAGCTCATGCCAGCAGACAGGGGGAGTTTTGCATTTCACCAGCCTAGGCTGGTTTATGAACTGAGGTGCCAGAGGTGAAAGGTCACTGTCTTAACCCACTGTGCTACCCAGTACGTGTTGGAAAAGCATTCAATCAGCAAAATCTTCAAGAACATAAACCTTGATTCCTCAGATTTAAAAAAAATACCAGAGGAGGCTCAGGAGCCAATTCTCCAGTGGCTCAGGGCTTCTGTGTATATCGATCACAGATTAGATTGGGGTTAAAGTTCAGTGGCATCAAAGACAGATCCAACTGAAATAAGAGAAGTAAATATCAAAAAAATGAGAATTTATTTGAGTTTCTTCCCAACATTTGTACAGAATGCAAAATTACCATTTTTTTTTTAGCACTAAGTTGTGTCAACAGCTTTCAGACTTTACACAGCTACCAACATTTCTCCTGGCCTCTTGTTTGTGTGTATATATATGTATGTATGTGTGTATATGTTTGTATATTATATATAGCAAACATCGAAACAAACCATGCAGAACCAGAGAACATTTACTTAATTACAACCACTGGCTAAAACATATATATCTTCATATTGGTTCAGAAAGCCAACTCAGTCCTCAGACGGTTAATGGCAAACCTGAAGGGGGTTTGTGTGCATATTTAATACGGATTGGCAGGCATAGACCCCTGTCTTTCGTTTCTGGGGTCCCAGTTTGAATCCTCACAGGAAGCAGATTGAAAACTAATGAAATTTGAGTTTCCATCTGGCTGGCTCTTTGCCTCTACTGTGGTGGGGGTGAATTACTGTTTAGAAACTTCGTACGAGGTGAACATGAAAGGGGGAAGGTTTCTTTTTGCAGATACATTGTTCGTTTTTGCTGCTGGTTTGAATTAGCTTTGCTTATTGAAAACATCGTGGTGGTGTTTTGTGGTTACTGTCGCATACTTTGAAGCTGAAAGGTTGACCTGTATCGGCAAGCAATCCATTGTAGGCTCTTTCAGAACTCTGAGCTACCTTTAGTTGCATTCAGTTAAAATAGCAGTTATTGTAACATGAAGATCTCCTGAGTTCTACCCAAAACATGTGGTGTATGCCACATTTGCATTGCAGCGCTGTCGATGGTGCCCATCTCAGATTTTGGTGGCAGCTCTGTAATGGTTGGTGAGGTTGGCTCCGTTGCCACTGAGTGCCACCTCAAGAGAACCAGTTCAACAACAAAAATGGCTGCCACCAATTATGTGCGCCGCTGCTGCCAACACTAAGTGACGGTGGGGCTGAGCACTTGCTATTCGCATAAATGGCCTGCAAGGCCCTTCCCCAGCTGCTGGGGAGCGTCCCGGGCCAGAAAATGAAATCCATGACTGTGCGTGCACGGCTGTTTGTTTATTGACACTGATGCTGTGTAATTTGTCCGACACTATAGATAGGGTCGCCAACTCCGGTTGGACGTGTTCCTGGAGGTTTCACCACAAGACCTCCCATCTCCAACTGCCCAGCCCGGTCAAACAGCCTTTTTTTCCCATTTCCAGTATATATGGTATATATAGATAAATGAAAGTGTTCAAAGAAAGTGAATAAAACACACAATTTTTTTTAATGCTCCTATTATTTTTCTCCCAGTTGTTGCTCGCAACAGTGTCCAGGAGATTAATGTTTAATTCCTGGACACTCCAGGAAATTCCTGGAGGGTTGGCAACCCTAAATATAGAGGCAGGGGGGGGGGGGAGATTCCAGAGGGCTGGAGCTAACTTGTAACATTAGTGGGGGTGGTTCTGTGTAATATAAAGGCACTAACAATGTTAACAATGACCTTTATTGAAATGAATAAGTTCTTCGGGGATTGGGTTGTGCTGTCGGCTTGTAAACAATCCTGTCAGCTCTGGAAGCCCGGTTCAAATCTCGTCCAGATTGATGGGCTGAAAATTTCCTGTCAACCAATTTTAAAGGTCCTGCACATTCTTAACCCATTTCCTGGTGACCACAACACAAACCGTCTGTGATTTGTTATCAAATAGACTGTCATGGTAAGAGAGATCACAAGGATGGTTGGTAGGGGGAAGAGAAAACTAACGGACTGGTGAATGATGGGGTGTTCTTTTGAAGTTGGGAGTTAAAGTGTGTTGCTAGTGCAGCATAATGGGAGCTTTACTCTGTGCCCATTCCATGCTGCATCTAATTTAATAGAGGTTGAGGAGGCCACTGAGTGACAAATTATAAAAAATATTCCATTTGTTCAATATTGACATTCCTTATTCCCAGCAGAAAAATTCAACCCTCCCTTCCCCCTAAACAATCCCCCTATAATTGAAGCACAACTGGCAATAGCTCTATAAGGAAATAAGAAAAGAAAGACTTGCATTTATATAGCGCCTTTCACAACCTCAGGCCATCCCAAAGTGCTTTACAGCCAATGAAGTACTTTTGAAGTGTAGTCACTGTTGTAATGTAGGATATATTTGCTGTGCAGACAGCTGCCTTGCTGTTATAGTCAGTAACCCATCCAAGCCAGCTTGCCTGATGACATCAACACAACAAGAAATTTAGAAAAAAAACAGTGTAGCAACTTGGTAACTTTTGATTTCTTTGCACTAACTGTGAAAATCCCTCTTTAACAATACGTTTCGATCCACTTTCCAACGATTATTAAATTGGGAATCTCACTCAGGTCGTAGGATGGTTGGTGTGGGAAATGGGGAAAAATATTCAACTGGTGAAATTAGATGGTGTTCTTCTGAGATTGGGGCTGACACATATTGATACTGACACTGAAACTTGATACTGACACTGAAACTTGATACTGACACTAAGTGCCCGTAACACAAGGTATTGCGTTCCCCAACATTAACGTCCTTCACCTGAAGAACACAAATTCACACTGATCCTTAATGAAAATAGAAAAAGTCAAAGTTCTGCATTTTTTTGCTCCCCTATTTGAGTCGTTGTTAAAATTCATGTCAGTCAGACTTCATCAGCTGCTTTACCTTTAGTACATTCTCGCTAAGGGTGTGTGGTTGAAACAAGTGCATTTTCCCTCTTGTGGCATGCAGACAGCTGCTAATGTTCGTGCTTAATTATTGAAATTTGTCGACACAGTCACCTCCAGGCTTCCTTCTCCACGAATGTGTTCAGATACTTTGAATGACTAGTACTATAGCTGGGAGAGTGTAGATTCCCTGGCCTACAAATGCGATGCTACTGCGCCCGTTTTACAGGTGTAAAAATGGGCGTAAAAGCATCCAATATGGCGGGCGGTATGTCCACACACATCCTGAGCTGGAAGTGCGCAGCTTCCATATTGGTGTAGGCATCAAAACAATTGTCCAGGGCCACCAACAGGTTTTTAAAAAATACTTATCTGAATATGGAGCTGGGAGCTGCAGGAGTGCTCCTCCCAGTTCCACATCAAACCCATGGGCAGCTGCCGGCCATCACTCACCTCCTCCTTCCCCCCCCCACCCAATTGCCTCCCTCGTTCTCCCCATCACTACCTCGCCCTCTCCCCCCACCATACTGATCACGTCCCCCTCCTCTCCCGATCGGCTCCAATCGTTTCCCCTCCCTCTTCCAAGGCCTACCTGAGGGCCACTGCTGGTGACACAGCGGCCCGAAATTCAAATCGCCTGGGGACGCCCAGTAGGCATCGGCAGCTCAGAGGCCTCAGGCCTATCCATTGGGATGCAGGCATTGTTGCCTGCGCCCAGTTCCTCCGGAATGAAACAATTTCTAGGCCTCTAGCTCTTGAGCAGACATTTTGCTAGAAAGAGCCATTGCATTGTCTTGATATTCATGAATTGGATCTTGATTTCTTCAACTAGTTTAACCAGTACCTGTGTGTAGCGGTCTACACTAGGCAACAGTTCAAAAAAATTGAGACGTACATCTGCAACTTAATGACCCGCATGAGGATCGAGGTGGTAAACTTTACAATTTAGTCTCTAGGTGCAGAGCTTTATGAAATGGGTGCACTTATCAGGAATTTGGGTGCAAAGGTCAGCACACAATTTTCTGTCCATTCAACTGAATTGGTGGAAAATTATCCCAATGTGTGCTCCCATTGCACAAATCTCTGCCCCAAGAGGCCTAAACTGTAAAATTTACCTCGTAGAGAGTTCGGCGATGATGTCAATCGGTGCTTTAACTTGCAATAAAGTCATTTTGACTGAAAAAAATAGTTTGGATTATGAATATGTCTAAAATACAGAATGAATTGCTGATGATTTATATAATTGATGATCCATCGAGACCAAGCTGTCAATCAAATTTATATTACTTCTCAACTTGATTGTTTTACTTTTATTTGTCATTTTAAGTCCATCCAAGATTTGAACGCTGCTGGCCTAGCTGGGGGAGGCTGAGCAAGAGCAAGTTTCAGAGCTGCAATGACCATAATAGTATTAATAAAAGTTTAAAAAAAATAATATAAGATACAACGGAGACAGAGAGGTAAGACGATAGTGGGAGCAGCAGAACCAAGTCTCAGGTGACGTGCTTTTCCTGTTATCCTCTCCAAAAGTGGGTGAGATGTGGTAGGAGAAGCCCCACAGATAGGAACAGTATTTAATTGTTCGATGCACTTGGGCTTTATAGACACTTAAGAATTGTTGATGGGAAAAGAAATGCTTGGCATGGAAAAAGAAATAAGTTTCTTAGAGGCAATTTGAATTAAAACTAGGTGAATGCTCGATAATTAAAGTTACATGTATAAAAGTATAAATAATCATTACATGAAACGTAGGCCCTGATTTTAACCTGGGATAGGTTCGATGCGGGCGGGGGTCCCCAACGGAATCTTCGGCAGGCGGCCTGGGCCATTTTATCTCTCCGGCCTCAATTTAATATTAAAGATCTGTCTCCGGCTCGAAGCCGGCAGAAATGACTTCAAGACCAGGGAAACGGGGAGCCAAGGGCACGGTACCCGGCTGGGGGTAGGGGTTGCAGAGCCAATGCCAGTCGAGGCACTCCTGCTCCTCTTGGCCCCCAAGGAGTCCTTCCAATAATTTAAAAAATGTAACTTACCTTGGCCTCTTCTGGCCGGGCTGCTGCCTCACGCTAGGTTTCACTGGCAGCTTAGGCACAGTGCAGGCCTCCCACAATTTGAAGTTAAAATCGCGTTGCGCTGCTGACGATGTGATTTCAATTCCGCCCTTGCTCGCCCGTGACCACACTACTGCAACCTCAGCAGTTAAAATGGCAGCGACATAAGCCCATTGGGAACACGGCGCAAATCCCCCGACTGCCATTTTATCCATCCGTTCGCGCCAGGTGGGCTGGGTTAAAATCAGGCCTATTATGACTCCTGTGCTGGTCAGGACAGAGGAACATTATCAGCATTCAAGATTATATTGCTGTGTTGGCATATGTTGTTCCATTGATATAAATGGAACTGAATACTGGGTGGTGCATAGAATAGACTGCCAATGCGATCCCACACGTTTGGAGCTGCCACTCGAGATGAATTTCTCCCCCAGTGTGTTTGATGAGGTAAAAGGGCTTCTTTTCTCACTTATTTTCCTATGTACTTTTTTGGCTCAGTGGTAGCACTCTCGCCTCTGAGTCAGAAGGTGGTGAGTTCAAGCCCCACTCCAGAGACATAAGCACAAAATCCAAACTGACACTTCAGTGCAGTACTGGGGGAGTGCAGCAGTGCCTGAGGTGCCTTCTTTCGGATGAGACATTAAAACTGGAGTCCCAGCTGCTCTTTCAGGTGGATGTAAAAGATCCCAAGGCACTATTTGAAGAGCAGGGAAGTTCTCCTAGTGTCCTGGCCAACATTCATCCCCCAACCAACATCACTAAAAAAAACAGCTTAATTGATCATTTATCTCAGCATTGAGTTTCACACACCATTTACCAAAGCAACAGTGCATTTGTTCGGTCAAACTCCTCTCTGAAGTAGAATTTCTGATAAAGGTCTTGGAATAACATGCTACTGAACACATTCTTACCAAACATTTCCACAAACTGCTGCGTCACCTTACAGTTTATTAGCATTGGTCAGGTTTCGTCAATTTCAACAATAATTGGCAGTAATCGACCCTTTCAGTTAATTCCAGTTGAGTCCATTATATAGTAATTGGCAGAAATTCCCATGGTTTATGGAGAGTTTCTGCTGCTCCAAACCTTAATATTAAAATGTCAAAAACTGATGGGATAATAAGAGAGGATTACTTGCTTTGGTGCACTAAATACAAATTAAATTCTGACTATTGATTTTATGGATTTTACTTCCATTACTAAGGAGCTGAACAGTCTTCTTTCAGCACCAGCATCAATCACTCCCAAGTCAGTTATATCAAGTTTTAAGTTCAGGATAAAGCTGTCTCTACTTTGCTCCAACCATGTACCTTAACCCCAGCTAAAGAGGAGCACTCCTTATTGCAATAGTGTGACATTTCCATTTTACATACACATCTTAAAGACTTTCGAAATGACAGTGCCCACTTAATGCTAATTGGTGTACTGGGAATCAGAGTAGGTCAGTATGTGACTCCCAGTACTCCAGTTATATTCTAACCCAACGTGACTCCCAGTACCCCAGTTATATTCTAACCCAACGTGACTCCCAGTACTCCAGTTATATTCTAACCCAACGTGACTCCCAGTGCCCCAGTTATATTCTAACCCACCGTGACTCCCTTTACCCCAGTTATATTCTAACACACTGTGACTCCCAGTACTCCAGTTATATTCTAACCCAACGTGACTCCCAGTACTCCAGTTATATTCTAACCCACCGTGACTCCCAGTACTCCAGTTATGTTCTAACACACTGTGACTCCCTTTACCCCAGTTATATTCTAACCCACCGTGACTCCCAGTACCCCAGTTATATTCTAACACACTGTGACTCCCTTTACCCCAGTTATATTCTAACCCACCGTGACTCCCAATACCCCAGGTTTATTCTAACTCACTGTGACTCCCAATACCCCAGTTTTATTCTAACCCACCGTGACTCCCAGTACCCCAGTTATATTCTAACTCACCGTGACTCCCAATACCCCAGTTATATTCTAACCCACCGTGACTCCCAATACCCCAGGTTTATTCTAACTCACCGTGACTCCCAGTACCCCAGTTATATTCTAATTCACCGTGACTCCCAATACCCCAGTTTTATTCGAACTCACCGTGACTCCTAATACCCCAGTTTTATTCTAACTCACCTTGACTCCCAGTACCCCAGTTATATTCTGGCCCACCGTGACTCCCAGTACCCCAGTTTCATTGTTTTTTAAAAGGCCCATGATATACCAAGTTACAAAGTTTGGACATTATTTAAAGATGTACATATATTTGAACCATCACGCACAAATTGGTGTTTCTGTGTCATTTAGTTGATAGAGTATCCATGTATTTATTGCAACATACGGACTAGATTTTGCAGAATTAAAGAAAACTTCAGTAGTTATTCAGTCAGCCTGCAAGCTGTCCTTGGGCTTTTTACATCTGTATATAGAGGATAACAGACTGCACCAGTTTCAACAGGTACCAATCCTTCCACACAAACATATACTTTGAGAAGAATTGTCGGAGCAATAAATCATTATCACAGATGGGAATAACATTTAACAGACCATTTATCTTTTCTGGCAGTAATTCTGTGGCTGATTTGGACCATCAGCTAAATTTGAACTTCTCCTGGGTTCAGTCAATGTAAAGAAAACACAGATTGTGGTTAATGCAGTCCACTGTTTAGGAACAGGACAAGAGAAGGGAATGATTGGGAGCAGTAGTGTAATTGTGATTTGGCAGAAGTAAGGATTCCAATCAGAAGACAGTATAATATAAAATAAAAGGAAGGGAGGCAGATATTAGACAGTATCCTTAATGTAAGTCTGGGATTCAGGCATTTAACAGTAACAACAATTCACATTTATATTGAATCTTTAACAAAGTCCCAAGAAGCCTCACAGATCGGCATAAGGAAAAAGGATGCTGGGCCAAATCAGCAGAGATTAGAAGGAGTGACTGAAAGCTTGGTCAAAGAGATGAGTTTTGAGGAGACAGAAATGGAAAAGGTTAGGGAAGGAATTCCAGAAAGCAGAACCCAGGCATCTGAAGGCTGTCCTGCCATTGGAGTGGTAAAGGGAAGGGGGAATTCACAGCAGATCAGAATCAAAAGTACGTTTGGGGCAGATTGTAGGGCTGGAGGAGATTTTTGAGATGAGGAGGAGGGCGGGGGTGGGTGCAAGGCCATGGAGGGTTTGAAAGTTGTGGACAAGAATGAGGATTAAGGCGCTGGAGGCCAAGGAGCCAAGGTGTATCACCAAGGACAGGGATGATGGTGAGTGGGAATTCGATATGTGCAGCAAAATTTTAGACAAGTTGGAGTTGATGGAGGATGGAGCGGGGAGAATGGAAGGCCAGCAAGCAAAGAATTGGAGTAGTTGAATATGGAGGTGACTAAGTTATGTATCAGGATTTCAGTGTTAGTGGGGCTAAGATAGGGGCTGAGGTGGGCAATGATGCAGGAGTGGAAATATGCAGTGATGGAGATGTTATTGGGTCTGCAGCTCAGCTAAGGGTCAAACCTAGAAGTTAAGATTGCGAACAGTCTGGTTCAGCCTGAGACAGTGACTGGGAAGGGGGATGGAGTCAGTGGCAAGGGATGGAAGTAGTGGCAGGAGCCAAAGATAAAGGCTGAGGTCTTCCTTATGTTGAGCTGGAGGAAGATATGACTGATCCACAACAGGATGTTAGAAAAACACTGATGGCATGGAAGCGATTGAGGAATTGAGAGATGTGGTGGAGAGGTAGAGCATGATGTCTTTGGAGTACATGTTGAAGCTGATCCCAAACCTGCGGATTGTGTTGCTGCCACACGTGCATAAGAAAAAAGAAAGGGTTCAGGATAGGTTTATGTGGGACCTGGAGGAGGTCAAAATACAGGAGAGGGCAGATGTGCTGGCTATCAGATTCTCAAAAGTGAATCCAAAGAATTTAATGCAATAGGGCATAAGACTAAATAAACCATGCCAGTGTTTAGTATTATGGGTTTCAATCATTCAATTGAAACCACTCCTCTCTGTCGTGTACACAAGGTGTGCTTGTTCCTTGTAATGTACACAAGTTGTGCTCTTTCCTTGTAATGTACACAAGTTGTGCTCTTTCCTTGTAATGTATACAAGGTGTGCTCTTTCCTTGTAATGTACACAAGTTGTGCTCTTTCCTTGTAATGTATACAAGGTGTGCTCTTTCCTTGTAATGTGCACACGGTGTGCTCTTTGCTTGCGATGTACACAAGGCGTGCTCTTTCCATGTGATGTAGACAAGGTGTTCTCTTTCCCTGTAAAGTACACAAGGTGTACGCTTTGCTTGTGATGTACACAAGTTGTGCTCTTTCCCTGTAATGCACACAAGGTGTGCTCTTTCATTGTAACGTACACAAGGCGTGCTCTTTCCTTGTTATATGGACAAGGTGTTCTCTTTCCCTGTAATGCACACAAGGTGTACGCTTTGCTTGGTGTGTACACAAGGCGTGCTAACTTGCTGTATGATGTCATCTATGGCTCAGTTACTAGCACTCTCGCCACTGAGTCAGAAGATTGTGGGTTCAAGTCCCACTCCAAGGCCTTGAGCACTATATCTAGTCTGACACTCCAGCACAGTACTGAGGGAGCGTTACACAGTCAGAGATGCCACCTTTCAGATAAGGCGTTAAACTGAGGTATCATCTTCCCTCTCAGGTGGATGCAAAAGGCCCCACGGCACTATTTCAAAGAAGAGCAGGGGTGTTATTCCCAGTGTCCTGGCCAATATTTATCCCTCAACCAACAGATTATGACATTGCTGTTTGTGGAATGAGCGCAATTTGGCTGCCACATTTCCTACATTACAACAGTCACTACACTTCAAATGTACTTCATTAGCTGTAAAGTGCTTTCGGGCATCCTGAAGACATAAAAAGTGCTAAATAAATGCAAGTTCTTTCTTCTTTCTTTCTACCAGCAGCATTCCTAAAGAAAGGGTGAAAAATATAAAAAAACTTATCATGACATCAATATACTGTTTGTCAAAGTAGTGTTCACAGATACTAAATTTCTCATTACATGCTTGTGTTTTCCCCAACATCCATTTTAATACTATGACACATGGAGGAACTGCAGTTCTGGGAACCTTGCACAGAATAACTGAATCCACCATTCACTGCTTCATTACGGTAATTTTAAGTGATCACTCCCATGTCTTGGCAATCTGTCAGAGTGCTGTGCCAAGTTTTAAAAGGTTCTTAGTAAAATTAATCTTTTTAATAAGTCACGCAGCTAAAAAAAATTCTCAATCAGCAATTTTGAAAGTAATTTATCACCATGTGAAACTGTTGTAAGCTTGCACTGTTATAGTATCACGCTGTCCATTTAGGTACGCATTTGAACAAATATTTCATTCTACAGTACGTCAATCATTTAACTGTCAGAATCCCCAATGCAATGTGAAATAAGGCAACACATTTCCATCGGGATCACAGGTATGACCAGACATGCACAGAATTACTGGCGCTAATGTGATGTACAGCTGAGCTGGCATTCTTTTGATTTGTCCATTATGGTCTGTCTTAATACAGAAGGAACCAAGGACATGCTTGGGAGTAACCTACTGCTAAAGAAATTGTACCCTCTGAGAAGGAATGTAAGAATCCTTAGTACAATTCACATCAAAAAGAAGCAACTGTGAACAATGCAAAATGACAGAAAGAGCAGCTCCTAAGAGACAATGTTTGATGATTAACTGATCCAAGCTTCTGGCACAGGGTGAAGCAGATGAAAAATTGGCCACCCAGAACTGACAGGAATATAAATAGTGAATAATTATACCTGCAGGCAAAGTCTGGGAATGGATTGAAGTGTCCAGGACTGCAATGTAAGTTGGTAGGATCAAAATTAAAAACATTAGATGGAAAATTGAAGCAAAATATAAAGGTTGAAGATAAAAAGCACGGAACTAGGAGTCATAGTCTCAAGATAAGGGGTCGGCCATTTAGGACTGAAATGAGGAAAAATGTCTTCACTCAGTGGGTTGTGAATTTTTGGAATTCTCTACCCCAGAGGGCTGTGGATGCTCAGTCATTCAGTATATTCAAGATTGAAATTGATAGATTTTTGTACACTAAGGGAATCAAGGGATATGGGGCTAGGGCAGGAAAGTGGATTTGAGGTAAAAGATCAGCCATGATCTTACTGAATGGCGGAACAGGCTCGAGGGCTCTTATGGCCTACTCCTGCTCTTATTTCTTATGTTATTATAGACTTATGAACCTCAGTATGCGACTATTGTTGAAAATGGGTCCCGAACATTCTTGGATCTGACTTATGCATTGAAATGTTAACATTCCAACTGGGCATCAAAGAAAGATTTCAAGTTATGTGAAATCTGTTAATATAATGACAGTGATGATCAGAGTAGTATTGATGCCCTGCCATTAAATGTCACTAGGATATTTAGTAAATAAATAGAGAACTTGCATTTATATATGTCTTTCAATTCTTCAGGACATTCCAAAATGCTTTACTGCCAATGAAGTAATTTTTGAAGTGTTGTCACTGTTATTATATAGGGAAACATGGCAGTCAATTTGCACATAGCAAGGGCCCGTAAACAACAAATTAGAGGATGACTAGATAATCTGTTATTGATTGCATTGGTTGCAGGATGAAGGTTGGCCAGGACACTGGGAGAAATCTCCCGCTCCTCTTTGAAATAATGCCATGGGATCTTTATCTTTTCCTTGAATCCAATGTTACATTCCTGGAAACTGGAGATGGGAATCTAAATGGGCTCCTTGTTTCACAGTTCTAAGTTTCACTGTGCTCCAGGGTATCTATTAGTTTTAGTAAACTGCATTGTGAACTTCATGGGTGGGTATTCTTCAGTTTTGGGCCAATGTTTTGGTCAGCAGTCTCTTAGAGTGTGATCAGTGCATCCCATGTTGTGGATTGCGATGTCATCTGCACTAAAGGATTAACAGTTGTGGTTTAGTCACTGCAAGTTTGCAAGAACAATTCGCTATATCGTCACTCTACGGTGAATGCAGCGTTCCTGTGCTTTTAGCAGGGACCTGCACTCGAAGGATGCGCAAGATGGAAATAAGGTGACAAAGCACTAGTGCAGATTTTCCAACATGCACTCGATTCATGCGAGCTTCTTCACTGAGAATCTACCCGTATATGTGATGAGGAATTAATTAGTAGCAGAAAGATGTTTCTTTCTATTATGAATACTAGGACTTGCCCCCCCCCTCCCCCTAAAAGTAATGGTCACATTTAACCATTTATCCTTGTACTAGTAACTCCTACAAGTGAAACAGTATATAAATTAATGAGGCAAAGCCTGACAATTGAATTAATGCCTTTTGGCAGGCACTTGATGTATGGTGTGATAGGGGACCTAAAAAGAGACTTCAAAAAATAGTCCAACAGGAAATGTTTAAATGTACATCCTGAGTAAGCTGATAATATTCAGTGGGAATTGTGCTGCAAAGTGAGTCACAAAGTTGAATTTGGGGAGATTCGTATTTAACATAATCACAAATCATTACACATAATGAAGGCCATTTGGCCCATCTTAAAAATGTATCCATCCAGGGAGATCCTAGCACCATACCCATCCCTCCACTGCATTATCGCATTAAATTGTTTCTTAAGTATCAGCTGTGACTCAATGGTAGCACTCTCGCCTCTGAGTCAGCAGACTGTGGGTTCAAGTCCCACTCCAGAGACTGCAGCACAAAATCTAAGCTGACACTTCAGTGCAGTACTGAGGGAGTGCTGCACTGTCGGAGGTGCCGTCTCTCGGATGAGATGTTGAACCCTCTCGGGTGAATGTAAAAAAATCCCATGACACTATTCAAAGAAGCGCAGGGGAGTTCTCCCTGTTGTCCTGGTCAATATTTGTCCCCCAACCAACATCACAAAAACAGATTATCTGGTCATTAAATCATTGCTGTTTGTGGGATCTTGCTGTGCACAAATTGGCCATTGTGTTTCTTCCATTACCACAGTGACTACACGTCAGAAGTACTTAATTGACTGTAAAGCGCTTTGGGACATCCTGAGGTGGTGAAAGGCACTATATAAATCAAGTCTTTCTTTCTCTTAAATGATTCCAGGTATTTTTGCCTCTGGTGGTCCATTCCAAATGTTGATTACTCTTTGATGGAAGAAGAATTTCTTGATATCAGTCTTACGTTACTTTTCACTACTTTGAACCTGTAGCTCTTTGTTCCACTCCCACATTTTAATTTAAAGTAACATTCCAGGTTAAATTTCTTCATATGCTCAACAGTCTTATATAACTCTCTCTATCAGAGCACCTTGCAGACCTTTCCAAGCTGAATAGCCCATGTTTATTCAGTCTTTCCTCATCGCTCTTGCATTATGCATCAGGTGTTTTCCTAGACTTTGAGGAAGCTCTGGATTGACTGGTGTGTTGAAAAGCTACAGGACATCTGAAGGACATTCTGAATTTAGGGCTCAATTTTAAAATCAAAGTCTGGGTGCATTGGGGGCCGGTGGGGGGGGGGGGCAAAGAAAATCGGGATGTTCTGGAGCGGGTAGGAATCCGGCTCCAACAAGCTGAAGAACACACACGACTCAGGGTCATCTGGGTATGCGAGCCATTCCCGAACCTGGAAGTCCTGTATTAAAGTTCTTGAAATGTGCATGAAAATAATTAATTATGCTGGCAAGCAATTTCATTGCTGCCTCAGCGTGTTTCCCGTGCTGGGTGAAACACGCCATGGTGAGGGAGACGTGTTTCAGCCGGCAGCTATTTGGATATTTAAATGCCTGTTTGACAGATGGGGATAAAAGGTGAGTTATTGCAGCAGGGCACTCAATTCTCTCAGACAAACTTTTGGCTGAGAGATCTTTGTGTTTAGACTGAAAATTCTTGGTTTCCACTCAGAATCATTCTATTTACACACATTTACCAACTTTTCAGACCCCCTCAAACTGACACCATCAGGATGGGGGGGCGATGGCTGCATTCACCAGCACATCCGAGGAGGAGCAACATCACCATCCTCGCCAGGCACGGCGAGCACTTCCGCCACTTGCAGCTCCAAAACACAGTGCTGCGCCACAGGCACCTGCACAAGAGGGTCTACAGACCGAGGATCAGCTTCTTGGACCTCTCTGAGAAGCAGTGCATACAGAGGCTGAGAGTGAGTTGCCAGGTGGTTGCAGACATCTGCAGCCTCCTTCATGCCGAGCTGCTCCCGGCTGGGCCTGGCGACATCTCATTACCCATTGCAGTTAAGGTGACCACTGCCCTCAACTTCTTCACCTCCGGATCATTCCAGGGTGCCACCGGTGACATTGCTGGGGTCTCTCAGTCGTCTGCACACAAGTGCATAAGACAGGTCACCGGTGGCTTGTTTCACAGAGCCTCGCAATATGTCAACTTGCCCATGGACGACCTCAGCCAGACGGAGAGGGCAGTGAGATTCCACTCTGTGGCTGGCTTCCCACATGAATAGAGTGCAATCGATTGCACACATATAGCAATCCGAGCACCTCCACACGAGCCAGGACTGTTCATCAACAGAAAGGGGTATCACTCCATCAACACTCAGCTCATTTGTGACCAACGCAAAAGATTCCTTCACGTGTGCGCCAGATTCCCTGGCAGCTGCCATGATTCCTTCATTCTGAGGGAATCCAACATCCCGCCCCTCTTCCACGCACCGAACACCCTTAAGGGCTGGCTCCTCGGGGACAAGGGATACCCCCTGTACACATGGCTCGTGACACCTTTGAGGAACCCTATCAGCGAGCAACAGCGTCAATACAACGGCAGCCACATTGCCACCAGATCAATAATTGAACATGCGATAGGGCTGCTGAAGATACGATTTTGGTGATTTGTGATGCCTTGGAAGGCCACTTCTAAAGTTTCTGTCAGCCTGTCTAAGGTGGAAGAATGTTATTCACCCTGAGTCCAAACGGCCGTTGTCAGGGCCTGAGTGGACTCATTTGTGAACCTTGCTTGAAGCTCAATGGAGGCTAGCCTTCCCTCCATCGCAGACATTCCCGCACTTACCTGCGACATTATTTCAGACATTCCCGCACTTACCTGCGACACTATCTTAGACATTCCCACAGTTACCTGTGACACTTTCTCAGACATTCACCCAAAAAACCTGTGACACTATCTCAGACATTTCCGTAATTACCTGCCACACTATCTCAGACATTCCCGCACTTACCTGCAACACTGTCTCAGACATTTCCGCAGTTACCTGTGACACTTTCTCAGACATTCCCGCACTTACCTGCAACACTGTCTCAGACATTTCCGCAGTTACCTGAGACACTATCTCAGACATTCCCGCACTTACCTGTGACACTATCTCAGACATTCCCGCACTTACCTGCGACACTATCTCAGACATTCCCGCACTTACCTGTGACACTATCTCAGACATTCCCGCACTTACCTGCGACACTATCTCAGACATTTCCGCAGTTACCTGCGACACAATCTGACAGTTGCTCGCATCCCTGCGATACCATCTCAGAGATTCCCTCCTGTACCTGTGCCACCATTCCACTCATGCAGGATTTGGACTCCTCCACCCTCTGGGCTATTGTGGAGAGTGTGCGTGGCACCTGTTCCAGTATCTCGCAAATGTGCTGCTGTCCCTCGATCATTCTCCTTTTTGAAGGATGGCCCCCGGGGTTCAGCATCTGCGTCCAGCTGAGCAGAGCCTGGAGAGGAGTGCTCCCACCCATGCGGACTCTCCGCAGCTGCCCCTGCTACCAGTGTCTGCTCGTGCTCACTTATGTGTGGTGACTCACCAGATGCCACCCCAACGAACTGACTACTACGATCCACTGAGGTGTGAGTATCTGCGCTGGTGGATGGCTCGCTAAGAAGTGATGGTGTGCCTTCAGAGGCCTGGAGCTTCTCTGAGGAATCGCCCTTTGTTATCATTCCAGTTGTTGAATGGGCTGTAAGAGAACAGAAGACAATATTAAGCATCATCACAGATGTGTCATGTTGTGATGAGCATACTGAGGTGTTCAACATGCCAATCATTGTTAACATCAATTCATGATGTGTGTGATGAATGTTAAAGTTGTGTCACCAGACGTTTGTGGGGTGCCAATCTCGGTCTGCCCGACAGACAGGCACTTGAGGGTGCGGCTAATCTCCAGGGCCTCCTTCACCGCGTCTGTGAGGGCCACTATTTGTGGAGGCTCCCCTCCAGTCCTCGCCCTCTTGCGTGCATTTTGCGCTCTCTTTTCCTAGAAGGGGAGAAAGTACAGACGTGTGAGTGAGTGATGGTGAAGTGGTCAACTGATGAATGCATCGCTTTGGGTGAGGCTGACCGTGAAAGAGGTTCATCAGAGGGTGAGTATCAGACAGTGACATCACATTGGATGAGGATTGGGGTGAGTGGTAGTGGTGGGGCCACAAATGGGGAGGTGAGGAAGTGCTCAGGAAGTGAAGGTAAGTTGAGGTAAGATGAGCCTTAAGTGGGTGTGGGGAGTGAAGCGATGGAGTAGTCTTGGCAGTGCAGAATGATGTGACGGAGGGGGATAGTGATTTGCACCACGGAATGCAGGAGAATCAGTAAGCGTACTCACTTTTTCTGACCTAGTTAGGTCATTGAAACACTTCCTGCACTGGACCCAAGTGCAGGATATGTTGCTCCTGCTCGTAACCTCCTCTGCCACCTCAAACCAGGCCTTCTTGGTGGCAGATGCAGGGTGCTTCCTCCTGTCGACTGGGTAAAATAGTTCCCTCCTCCTCCTCACCCCGGCCAGTAGCAGTTGA